>NC_080083.1:10874239-11174239 GCF_949987535.1 Balaenoptera acutorostrata
ACCTCCACTGACCTCCAGGAGGCCTGCGGTCCTTTGACTTGCGTTCACATACGGAGTGTTGGGACCCCAACACTCCCTCTTCCCCCAGATGGCAAGAGGCCCCAGGAGAAGTCTAGCAGAGTGAACGATTCTCAGCAAGAGGGAGGCTGTTCTGAGAAACAGTGTGGTGGCTGTTACATGAAGGTCCGCCCTCCCCTCCACCTGTTGACCCAGTCACCATGGCAACCTGTGGGCACACTGGGAAGAAAGATGCTATTGTCAGGAAGTGTGGTAACTCCCAGGGGCCCAAGTAGCCCAGCTATGGAGCCTATTTGGGTGTATGACGGTCAGTGGAGGGAGAGCGTGTCTTAGCCACTCTGCAGTGGTGATGATGAAGTAAGAATGGAGGGGCCTCAAGGGGGACCTGGGTCTGGGGGAAGGGGAGGAGTTGGCGCCAGCAGAGAGGGTGGGAAGAGCAGGGCACTGAGCTGGAGACCAGGATCCAGTGCAGGAAAGACTGTGAGAGCAAGATGGAGGGAGGGAACTCGGGAAGAGGTCTTGGAGCGTGATGCTGTGCCCAGGGAGGGGAGCAGGCAGGGGGGGTGCCCAGCCGGCCATGACCTGTCTTTGTCTAGTGAAAGGATCAGACTAGAGCAGGAGTTACAAGTTCAATGTGCAGACATATTTCACGGGGTCAAAAAAAATTTGATACCTTTAGGCAGGTCCTACCCTCTAGTTGCCACACACCCCATCCCTCCCTACCATCTCCCACCTGCCCACTTCACTTATTTACATCACCTGCCAGAGCCCTGAAGCCATCTGAGTTTGCAGCCCCTGGGTGGATGCTGTCTAAGGACCTAGCCAGCTGTCATATTACAAAGTGCTTTCACAGCCCTTGTCTCTCTCCTGCTCCCCATCCCACCCCCTCACACCTGAGCTCCACCGAGAACCACTTGCCATTCTCCCAACGTGCCTGCTTCATGCTTGCCTTTGCTCAGGCTGCCCCACCTTCCTGGGCACTCTTTCCACACCGGCGACCTCCGACTTGTCTTCCAAGTCTCTGCTCAGGGTTCCTCAGCCTCATGGTGACTTTCCTGACCCCCTCTACACAGTACACGCACTCCTGTGTCCCACTTTGGGCACTTTTGTCCTTGTCTCCCTCCTCCGCCAGCCGCGGAGCAATGCATGGCCCACGCTCAGTGCTGTCGAAGTGAAGGTATTATATCCCATGATGCTGCTGAGAAATCACGGCTCAGAGAGGCTCAGCGAGTCCTCCAAGGTCACACAGCTCATCAGAGAAGCGGAGCTGGCGCCAGAACTCAGGTCTTCTTCCTTCAGACGTCGCTGTTCTTTCTTTGCACCAGTTATCATAACCGATAGGGAAAACCCAGGATGTTTAAATTACTTGAAAGGGACAGGGCAATACATTAGTGATGGCAAATAACGGAGATGGCTGATAGGTATTATTTTCCATAGAGATGACTGAGACGGTGCTGTTCAGAAAACGCATCTGTGTTAGTTCTTTTCCCTGAAAGTTGACTTCCTCCCTTGAGCATCCTCTTCTGCAGCAGGAAGGTCCCCTGTTGAGTCAGGAGTTGGCTGAGGACACTGGCATTGCTCTGTGTCAGGGCTGGGGGAGGGATTCTAGCTTAGTTGCGTGGGCGCAGACCCTGCAGCCTGACTGCATGGCTCTAATCCCAGCTCTGCTGTGGGTTTGACAAATGACTCAACCATTCTGTGCCTCAGTTTCTTTATTTGTAAAATGCACATGACAACAGTTCCAGGTCTCGTGGGGTCGTTGAGAGAGTTAAATGAGTTAATCCACATAAAGTGCTTAGAATGACCCCTGACACGTGGCAATCCCTTAATAAGTGCTTGTGCCGTTGTTCTTGTCGTTTTGTCATGTGATGTGGGTGAAAGGGCACAGCACCAGGACTCAGGAGACCTGGCTCTGCCCTCAGCTGCCCCTTCCTCTCTCTGCACCTGACTCCCCACGGGGTGGGGAGCGGGATGGATGGGATGCAGGTTCTCGGGGACTCTTCCAGTGCGTTCGCCCATGGTTCTCTTCTTGCTGCTTTTGTGACTGCTTTGGGGCTATAAGCTTCTTGTGAGGATGGAAGAATGAGGGAAGTTGAGGGTCACGCCCACCCACCTCGCATTTCTTCTTGATGAGCCCCAGCTCTCTCTGTGGGTGTGGAGCCGCCTGGGCCCCGTCCGGCATGGGGGCTGGTACCCATCCTGTTCTCCAGGCACCAACTCATCTCTGGTGAGCATGTGTTTCCCATGTGTCAACTCTGGGCCAGGCCCGTCTCCTGGGGGCACTTAGGAGGTGAACTGGGCCAGCCTCCTGTCCTCAGGGACCTCAAAGGCAGTTTATACTTCAGGGCACTAAACGCAGTGTGGGCCAGGCACGGGGTAAGGGTGGGGGGACATGTGGCCCCAGCCGGGGGTGGTGGTCGGGGAGACGTTCGGAGGTCATGGCACCGAATCCTGCCCGCCCAGTAGAAGGCAGTTGGAAGAGGGGAAGGGATGAGCGTTCCAGGAATGGAACGGTGAGGAGTGAGCTGGAAGCATCCAGTGGTCCACTGGGCGGGGTGTAAAGTGCCCTGACCACCACCTTTTGGGTAGGGACGATGGCTCCAGGGGAGGGAGTTAACCTGGCCGGGACCCATTGGTCAGGCTGGGGTGAGGGAGGTGGGAAGCTGAGCCCGTGCCTCTCTGGTCTGAAGCCCTGTCCAGCCCATCTTAGGAAACCAAAGGCAATCATGTTCAGTATCCCCTCCCTGGGGGTGGGCTTAAAAGAGGCATTAAGCATCTTATTCCCAAAGCCCTGGAACGTCGACGACGGGAGTCCCCGTGGGGCTGCTGTGTGTTGCCCCCTCCGTACCAGACACCTGGACTTGGTATTGCCCAAAGGAGGCTGCATAAGCTCAGCTTTGTTCAGCTGCAAAGCCACTGGGGGCCCGGGAGGCCGGCTGGGCCTGTTCAGAGAGCTATCTTTGCAGATCCTGGGCCTGCGAGCTGCCCTGCTCTGACCTGAGCAAGGGGGGACGAGGCCCTGCATTTCTGAGCCTTGAGATTTCCTACCATCTGCTTAGTCGGACCCCCTGTTTAAATTCTCCACTTGTCTCGCCTTCCACAAAATAATTAGCATCCATTTGTTCCTAGAGCTCACTTGGCGACATTAGTCATTGTAGGAGCTTTCAGCGCCGCTCACAGAAATTTCCTTCTGATGCAAAGTTGAAAATGGCTTTCGTGGGACTCTGCCGTCACCCCCCCCACTTCTGCTCTCTCACCAGCATCTGGCGCCTCCGTTTGTTCCCTCCCACCCGTTTCTTTGTTGCCATCTGAATGAAGATGACAGGGAGAGGAGGGCACTGTGGTGAGAGGGGATGCTGTACCCTGGGGGCCCTGTGGGGAAGGAGACTCACTCGGGGTGGTGGGGGGAATCTGCCAGGAGTGGGAGGGCGCCGGAGCTTTGGTAAGGGAGCGGTTTACGTGGTGGGTTGCGGAGGAGCTCAGTCCAGCTCAGGCACGCGATCTGCTGCAGAACAGCTCTCAGACATATTTGCTGTACAAAAAGCAGAACGACCTGCTCCCTGCCTGAGTGGCTCAACATCCTTTGGCTTTTCTTGAGAGCGGTCGCTTTCCCTTTCTGAGAACTCGGCTACTCTAGAGTGGGTTAATTTCTATATTCCTGGGCCAGTGTCCTGGCTCTCCTGTGGGGACTGAACGCTGGGCAAGTAAGTCCCCGAAATCAGGCCTCACGCTCTCTGGACTGCAAAGCCCACTCATATACATGGTTTTCTTTGATTCCTCAAACAACCTGTCAGGTGGGCATTAAGGTCCCATCAGAGACACAGGGAGATGGAGAGAGCTGCTTTGTGATTCCGGGCCTTTCTTTCCCCATCTGTAAAATGGTCAGGTTGGGCAAGATGCTCTCCGAGGGGCTGTCCACATTCAGCCTCTCCCACATGGTGTGCATTGGGACTGAAGGGTTTCGTCCTGTGTGGGTCCACAGGACGGACCCTTCACTGGATAGCGCTGGTGGGCACTGGACCACAGCAAGCTGCAAGGCATGGTGGGATGCTTTGGTCTGAGGTGTAAGACAGATTTGGCTTCAATCCCTGGCTCCATCCTTTTTTAGCTGTCTGGCCCTGGGTAAGTCACTTGATTTGGCTGGCTCTCAGCTTCCTTCTCATCCACAAAGTGGGGGGGTCACAATCCCTTTTCTGCCTGCCTCACTCTAGTGTGAGCATAAGATTGATATGAGAATGCCTTGTAGACTAGACAGATGTAAAGGTGGTGTTTGATTCTTCTGTGGAAACAATACACGCAAATTGTACAAAATTTAAACATTGTGAAAGGATGATGAAAGATAAGCTTCACCCTCATCCTGAGTCTTAGTTTCCCAGTTCTGCTCCCTGGGAACCCATTCTCTCTCTCTCTCCCTCTTTTTTTTTGGCCACACCATGCGGCATGCGGGATCTTAGTTCCTCAACCAGGGATCGAACCCTTGCCCCTGCAGTGGAAGCATGGAGTCTTAACCGCTGGACCACCAGGGAAGTCCCAACCCATTCTTAATTTCTTGTGTGCTCTTCCTTAGAGATTCTCTACATGTCAAGTGTATAAACACGTATCTCATATGTAGAGGATTTTTAGGATTTTAAGGAATATTTGTCCCCAAATATTCCCTCCCCTCCTCCTCCCAGGAACATACTTCCTGGCCCTATTGATGTTGGGCTTGGCCATGACTTGCTCAGGCTAGTGGGATGTTAGTAGGTGTGACATGAGTAAAGATTTGAAATACGCTAACTTGGTGGAGCTCTCCTCTTGTGCTTCTGTTCTGACCATGAGAGAAACACACCCCAAGTAGATGGCTGGTCTTAGATGAATGAGAAACATGTGGCTCACAGCTGTTCCAGCCTCTCCTTAGGCTCCCAGTCTGAAGAAGTAAAGTTGCCCCAACTGACTGCACACCTTTGAGGCTGATAATAAATGCTTATTGTTGTATGGCACTGAGTTTGGGGGTTGTTTGTTTTGCAGCAATAGCTGACTGATACAATGTATATGTCTGCTTAAAAAAACCCAAATCAAGGGTATATATATATATATATATATATATATATATATATTCACACACACATTATTAAGGACCTTGCTTTCTTCCAACATAATATATGTTGGAAGAAACATGTGTTGGAAGTTGTTCTATCCTGAGACATGTTCATGTCTCCCATTCTTTGCAATGGCTGTATAATATTCCATTGTCCATTGTCCATTGTGGAGCATGTTCCTTACTGATGGACATTTAGGTTGCTTCTGTCTTTTCCTATTACCAAAAATACTGTAACAACTCACAATTATATTTGTAGGACAAATATCTAGAAGGAGAAATTACTAGATCAAAGGGTATGTTCAAAGAAGTTGAACCAATTTTTGCTCCTACCATCAGTATATGACAGCTGCTATTTCCCCACACCAGGGATAATATTGGGAGGATGACTCTTTACCCCAGCAGTAAGCCTTTTGACTTTCCATTTACAGCCCCATGGTCTTCAAACCTCACCACAAGGTTTCAAAAAAGCAGTGTTTTCCCAAAGTGGTATATGATTTTAGGTGACACCAGAGATAATTTTTAAAAGGTACACAGACCAGGCACTCACTAACACTGAATCACGCGGTAAGAAAAATTTTCCCTTTTCAAATCTCACTCCTCTGATTACATTAAGGAGAAAGCCCCAATTGGATGCTGATATATTTTAACACTAGCTAATGGTTGCGAATTTCCCTTTTATCAAAGAGGGAAGAGGTCTTGAGCTCAGAGCCTTCAATGGGCAGCAGTACCTGACTTTCACTGTATTCATTTTTACCAGTTAATTTTATTGTGGCTAATGACCCTCGTTTTTCATTCTGGGCAATGATAGCAAGTTTCCCTTGAAAAGAAAAACTTATTTCATGAACAAAAGAGCTACTTTTGAAAAGTTATAAAATATATCATACATACAAGTGTATATGTAGCTTATACAGTTTAAGAATAACAAAACCAAACCCATGTTCCTAAAACAGTGTCTTGAAGCTACCTGTGGCACAGGACATTTTCTATCAGAAGGATGGCCACCGCTTCCCCCCACCCCCCAACCTCCAAAGCAGGAATCACCAGGGCAGCACTGGTGCTTGTGCTGTGACAGCTTCTGGCTCCCCCGTCAATTGCACCAGCTTCTGATTTAAAAAAATGACAAAAGCAAACATTACTGACCACTCTTTGGTTTTTTTTGTACCAAGCCCCATACTGAGTACTTTACAAAGAGTGTCTCACTTAACTCTCACAGCAACTGTGAGGTGGTAGTAACAAAAGAAAAAAATTCAGTGCAAAATAAAAGTCTGTGGTCAGATTCTTTTTCTTTTTTTGGAACTGATTTTAGACTTACACAAGAGTGGTAAGGATAGTACGAGCATCCCTGTATACCTTTCACCCAACTTCCCCTGATGCTAAAGTCTTATGAAACCGTAGTACAATGATTGAAACCAGAAAAGTAACATTGATTCGAAGCTATTGACTAATCTACAGATCTCATTCAAATTTTGCCAGTTTTTCCACTAAGATCCTTTCTCTGGTCCAGGATCTAATCCAGGATCCCACATTGCTTTCCGTAGTCCTATCTAATCTACTTCATTCTGGGATAGTTCCTCAGGCTTTCTTTACCTTTTGTAATCTTGATACTTTTGCAAGAACTGACCAGTTATTTTGTAGAATGTCTCTCAGTTTGGGTTTGCCTAATGTATTCTCATGAATACCACGGAAGTGATGTTTTGCCCTACTCATTGCATTATATGAGGCGGTATCTGTTTGTTTTCAATGGTGTTTTATTTTTCAAAAATAATAGCAAGTGATATTAGTATGTCTATAAACAGAGATTGCAAAGTTTCATTTTTTTAAATTGAAATATAGTTGTTGAACAATGTTGTGTCAATCTCTGCTGTAGAGCAAAGTGACTCCGTTTCACACATGTATACATTTTTAAAAAATATTCTTTTCCATTATGGTTTATCCCAGGAGATTGGATATAGTTCCCTGTGCTATACAATAGGACCTTGTTGTTTATCTATTCTAAATATAATAGTTTGCATCTACCAACCCCAAATTGCGTTATTCCAGGAGGTATCTGACGTCAATATGTCTTGGGGACATATGTGTGGTTGAGGTCTGGGAAATCCTTCCACAGGCAGAGGTAGTTGGCGGCTGTCCCCTGGCGGCATTTGCGACGTGGATTCACGTCTGCACAGCAGTTCCCCCATCCTGGCCTCCTGCGCAAGGCTGACCATCCTCGGCCCGTGTCGTAAGTCATGGCCCAGCTCCATAGTGGCCCTTATGGAAGCCAGTGTCCGCATCCCACTGCCCTGCTCCCCGCAACTGTTCCTGAATGGTGACTGGGCTAAGGCTCTGCTTAGCTTTGATCCCCACGCTTTCTCAGAAACGCTCCTGCTAGTTCACATGAACGCTGTGAGACAGCTCTTTGGATTTGATCTTCCCTCGGATGAAGCTTTTTAGGTTAGAAAATAAAGACATCCCAAGCAGGTGGGAGCCACGACGCCCTCGACAGAGGCCTCTCTGCCGTTGTCCCTTTCATCCCCCAAAGCGATTTTCCCAACTGATCTTGTTCACCATCTGTTGCCCAACTATTGCTTTGTTTGACTTTCTTTCCCTTCACGCTCAGGAAAATGTACTGTAAAATTACAACCTCTCTTCCCTCTGTGATCTGAAGAAACACTCTCTTTTGGCCTCTTTCCCACCTGGATTCTCCCTGGAGCTCGGGGGAAGCTGCTGGGGGCTTGGATCTGCTGCTGGCCCCTGGGCAGCCTGCATTGGTTCGGGTCTTGGATAATATTGTCCTGAGGAGAAAAGCCAATTACCCAAAGCTATGACTAATTAACTACCACAGAGGGCTGAATCTCAGGAGAAAATACCTGACTCTCCCCAGGGCCTGTTTAATGAGATGGTGCCTCCACAGGGAGGCCTTGGACAATTTCAAGGCCTCAAATGGATCGCACGGCTCAGCTCTCCCTGAATCTGGACCCCCCAACGTCGCCTCTGCTTAACTTCTGTCTCATACACAGACCGGTTTCATATGCGGTCAAAGCTGACAGATGAAGATGAGAAATAAGTTAGCTACAATTTTTTGTCAACATGAGTCATTCCCTCATTTTTCTCTCTTGCGTGCAAAGTCCTGGTTTAGGCACCAGAAAATGCACAGGAGGCTTTGAAGAGCCTCTATCAAGTAGAAGGAGTCAGGGAGGTCGAGTGGGCACAGTAGAATATGACTGGCTGCTCCCGTAGAGTGATTGATTAACTCAACAACTACTTATTGAGTGATTACTATGTGTGGGGCATTGTAGTTGCTGCTGGGGAGACAGTAGTGAATGGGCCATAAATATGATCCCTGCCCTCTTGGGGCCTGGAGTTTAGTTCGGAATTCCAGATAACATCAATGAAGAAGGATGAGGCTTAAGACATAGGCTATGGGAATGAGGAGGAAGAGACCTAACCCAGTGTGAGGGTGAAGAATAAATTTCCAGTCGGGACTTGGATGGTGGGTAGGGATTATGCTAGAAGAGCCAGAGGTGGATGGGTAGGTGTGTTTCAGGCAGGAGCAACAGGCCATGCTGCTCAGAGGTGAGAAAGCATGGTGCATGTGAAGAGCTGTTGGAAGGTCAAAGTGGAACAAAGAATTCAAGGAGAAGAGTGGAGAGAAGTGAGGCTGGGGAAGGATGCAGGGAGGGCCTTGTAAGCTCAGGGTTTTGATTCTTTCTAAGAGCAATGGGGAATGGTTTCAGGGTCTCATATGAGGGTGATGGGATCAGATTTTCATTTTAGAACTGTCAACCTGGCTGCATTGTGCAGGATGGAAAAGAGAAGGCAGGAACGGGGGCAGGGAGAACAATAGGGCAGATATTGCAGAAGACCTGGGAAGAGATGATGGTGGCTTGGACTTGGGTAGGATGGAGAGAAATGAATGGATGGAGAAGAGGTCTTTAATACCACCCCAACCCCAGGAATAACAGCATGGGAAATTCACTGAGTCTGAGTCCTGCTAGGCCCTACACTTTTTTTTTTTTTTTAAATAGTCATATTTCTCTGTGAAGTCAGAATTTACTCTTCGTGGCAAAACCACTGTTACTGTTTAACACACAATGAGTCATAACCAATGGAGTGTGAGCAGAAGTGATGTAAGCTGCTTCCAGGACTGGTTTAAACACATCCCACATAACCCTATAGTCATACCCAAGAGGGTGATTTTATAAGATGGAAAGAGCCTGGATCCCTGAGTCCCCACTTGGAGGAGAGCCCCAAGGACAACTTCCTAGCTTGCTTTGGCTGTGACATGAACAAGAAACCAACCTGTATTTTGTTAAGTCACTGAGTTTTTTTTAAAAATTCAAGTATAGTTTTACAATGCTGTGCTAGTTTCTGGTGTGCAGCAAAGTGACTCAGTTATATATATGTATACATATATATGTATACATGTATATATTCTTTTTCAGATTCTTTTCCATAATAGGTTATCACAAGATATTGTATATAGTTCCCTGTGCTATACAGTAGGACCTTGTTTTTTATCTGTTTTATATATAAGACTGTGTATCTGCCAAACCCAAACTCCTGATTTATCCCTCCCCCTCCTTTCCCCTCTGGTAACCGTAAGTTTTTTTTTCTTCTCTGTCTGTGAGTCTGTTTCTGTTTTGTAAATAAGTTTATTTGTATCATTTTTTAGATTCTACATGTAAGTTATATCATATGATATTTGTCTTTCTCTGTTTGACTTACTTCACTTGGTATGATCATCTCTAGGTCCATCCATGTTACTGCAAAGGGCATTATTTCATTCTTTTTTATGGATGAGTAATATTCCACTGTATATATATGTGCCCCATCTTCTTTATCCATTCATCTGTCAATGGACATTTAGGTTGTTTCCATGTCTTGGCTATTGTAAATAGTGCTGCAATGAACACTGGGATGCATGTATCTTTTCAAATGAGAGATTTATCCTTATATATGCCCAGGAGTGGGATATATGGATCATATGTTAACTCTATTTTTAGTTTTTTAAGGAACCTTCATACTGTTTTCCATACTGGCTGCACCAATTTACATTTACCACCAACAGTGTAGGAGGGTTCCTTTTTCTCCACACCATCTCCAGCATTTGTTTTTTTGTAGACTTTTTGATGATGTCCATTCTGACCGGTATGAGGTGATACCTCATTGTAGTTTTGATTTGCAGTTCCCTGATAATTAGCCGTGTTGAGCATCTTTTCATGGAGTCACTGAGATTTTGAAGTTGTTAATTACAGAAGCTGATGTTAATTACCAGGCCTACCATAAACCAGCTGGACTCATAGTTTTCCTACCTCTTCCATGGTACTTCAATGGCTCCCAACTCTCTTCAGCCAGGGAAGAGGGAAGAATCACATTTCAGACACAGATGGAACAGGACTTGGATGTCAATGAGGTGGGGAAAGAAGTAAAGGCAGTCATACAGATACAGAAATGTATATACACACAGAGATGTGAGGCCCTATCAACCAAGCTCCCTACACAGGTCTGGAAAATCACTTAGCAATAATGATAAAGATAATAATCAAATTGAAATTCCCTTGGTGTCAAGGACTGTACTAATATTTCATTAAACCCCACAACAATCCACCAGATTGGTACTCTTATGATCCTCTTTTTTTTTCACATGCGAAAACTGAGGCCTAGTGAGGGTGGGTAACTTTCCCGAGGCCATACAGGGTTTGAGCCCAGGCATCCTGACTCAGGAATCTGCCCTCTTAGTCACAACACAAAGACAAAGACACAACGACAGAGTGCTGGGGATGGGAACACGCACGCACACATGACAGAGACAGAGAGAGTCTTGACTGTTCATGTCCCGAGAGTGGATACCATTCCATTTTCAGGAAAGAGATGGCCCGATTGCAGTGGTGACATGCACAGAGTATTACTTTTAACAAAGACTTACTTTAATGAAATTCTCAGCTGGCTCAGGACATTTTGTTTCTCTCTAGACAACTTCCTGATGCTATCATTTTTGCATACCCTGTTTATTTCACCTGCTCTGTCTTTTCCTGGACCATAAAGGTTTGTTTGATGTTCCTTAGATACAAATGCTCCTTCCCCGAATAACAAATAGGATACACCCTTCAGGGGAATTTATGATTTCCCTCTTGTTCTTCCAGTTTCTAAATGGGATACTTCCCTAGAAGGTGCTTCTTCTCTGTCTGGTCCTGAAATTTCTTAGCAAATGGGTTGTCTGCTGAGTACATGGGCTTGGTTTTTCAGACCCTGGGCTTAAGGTGTCACTCAGACTCTGGCCTCTGAAGCACTGGGGTCCTCAGAGTGGAGAGGTCATTAGCAATGAGCAGCCCTGCCTTGGTATATTTGTGGGTGTGGGGAGCAGTTCCTCTGGGAAGTGACTGGACTAAGAGTTTCCAGGTTGGTCATGACGCTAAAGGTCACCTCTTCCAACGCCCTTCGGTTCCAGTCGCTAATGCTGCAAAACTGAATGGTACAATGCAACCATTTTATTATGCTTAAAGATTCTGTGGGTCAGGAATTTGGACAGGACCCAGCAGGGATAGTGTATCTCTCCTCCACGATGTCTGGGGCCTCAGCCGGGCAGACTTGAAGGCTGGTGGAGGTAGGGGATTGCACCTTGATGGCTTTGGAGATGTCTTCATTCATATCTGAGGCTGACACAGGCCGTCATCCGCGCTGTGTGCCAGAGCACCTGTACTTGGCGTCCCCATGTGGTCTCTCTACATAGGCTGCTTTGGGATTGCACACAGCGTGGTGACTGGGTTCCAGAGGAAGCATCCCAAGAGAGGCAAGGCAACGTGCGTGGCACTTTGTGATCTAGCCTTGGAGGTCACATAATGTTACTTCTATCGTGCTCCATAGGCTGAGGCAGTCACAAATGTCAGTGGAGAAGAGGCGAGATTCTAGAAGAGGGTGTGGGGCAGCAGACATCATTTGAGCCAACTTTGGAAAATACAGTGTCGCACCATTTTATATGTGAAACCCTCCCTTGCAGCTTACCCTGTGTCCACGTGGCCTCCACGCCTCTGACGGGGAATTAACTACCCTGAGCAGTTACAGTTCTTTGATTTTAAGTAACAGAAGCCAATTCTGGGTAACTTAAGCTACAGGGGATTCACTGGCACAAGGTGGGGGATATTGAAGGCCTGACATAGAAAAGCACCACTGCAGCACCAGAGGCAGAAGAGCAGGAA
Organism: Balaenoptera acutorostrata; assembly: GCF_949987535.1. Classification (NCBI taxonomy): domain Eukaryota; kingdom Metazoa; phylum Chordata; class Mammalia; order Artiodactyla; family Balaenopteridae; genus Balaenoptera; species Balaenoptera acutorostrata. The sequence continues at coordinate 10,886,516 of NC_080083.1, forward strand.
TGTCTTATCTAGGCTCTGTCTGAGGAGATACATGAATCCCAACTCACATTTGAATCTCTTAGTCACTCTGTTTACAATTTAAGTAATGGGGAGGGAAGATCTGAACGGACTTGCTTGTGCCATGGACTGAACCACTTACTACCTGCTTAACTTTGAGCAAGTCACTTAGCTGTTTCGTGGCTCAGTTTCCTCACCTGTAAAATGAGGACACTAATAGTAGCTATTTCCCAGGGTATGTGAAATTAAATAAGACGGTGCTTACAAAGTGCTCAGCCCAAGGTCCAGCACATGATAAATGTTCAGTATTAACTAACAACAACTACTACTGTTATTACTGCAACAACTATTATTATCCATATTTTGGTTGGTTTGATCCCGTGTCTAGTACAGAATTAGGCACAGAGCGGATGTTCAAAAAACAGTATTGAATGAATGAACGAACAAAGAAATGAATGGCTCTGCTATAATACATGGCAATCAGGTTATTCAAAGCCATCTTTGGACACTTTTTCTAACTAGATCAGAACAAGAAAAATCAACCTACAAGAACCTCAGTGCATTTAAATACCGGATCCACCCTCCTCAGTCACTGATTTCTACCTCTCCTGTCCTCATTCTGAAAAATAATCCCTGGGATTGCTCCTTGCCGGAGTCCTTGACAAATGCTGCAAACAGTAAACAAAGAACTCCATCCCGAGGAGGTGAATAATATACCAACAGGATTGCATTCCACATCAATTCTTGTGTCATATTTGATTAATTTTATATCTAGCTTCATTGCATCTCATCCCTCATTTCAAAGGTGTCCTTCAGATGGGACACTGACGGAGGCAGAGAGGGGAGACTGAACAGGGGACAAACAGATGCAGAGAAGTCATGCACGCACCAAAAGAGGAGTGACTGAGAAATTTAGCACTCTCAGAGTCTCCCTGGTGTTCACAGAATGAGCTCATTGCTGGCGCAGTGGCATCTCCCAGGCTTGAGTCAGGGTGCCCCAGCCACTGCAAGAGAGATGGCCACTTTACACACTATTAATCAGCAGAGTGGCCGGGAAATGCTGACCCACTTAGCTGTGATACCCAAGCAGGTGACAGTTCCTGGAGCTAACAGAATCTGGCCCGAGGGGCACACGTCTCCAGGCAGGCTGTCTGGGGCTCTGTGATCTCTGCTTGGGTGACCGTGCAGCCAAAGGTAATGAATCCAGCTCCTTGGCCAAGAAGTTGCTTAAATGGGTCAGGGCAAGATTTAACTCTTTCTGGTATACCTGAATTCTGGACCCTTCTTCATCAGGGCTGATGACAGCCTCCTTCCCATCTCCTCTCTCTCCTGCTTCTCTCCATGTCCCACCTCATCTTGGAACTCTGAGGAATCATCTAGCATTTATTTAATTCATTTCAATAATTATTTATTGAGTAGTGTGGCAGACACCTCAGGTGTTGGTGTCAGGTCTGTCCCATTGGTTCACCTCTAATTTCAGCTGCAACTGTATAGATGCGTGACCATAGCTGTGACTATGGGTGGAGGCTGAGCTTGGGTCTTGGCCCTAGACTGAGCCCTGATCCTGGTCACAGGCTGAACCCCAACTCTCAGCATAGGCTGAGCTCTGATCACAAGAGAACATGGTGGGAGAAGGATTGAGAATGGCTCGGCTCAGGTCACCCCCACTTCTGTAGTCACAGGTGGGATCCATGCCCTGTCAGTGAGACACAAGGAGAGGAAGAATCAGGGTAAAGGCCTCCTGCTCATGTCCAAGGATAGTGACAATTATGGCAGCTTGCATTTTCAAGTTTCTAACTCAGAAAAAGCCACTGCAGTTTCAGGCAGAGCCTAATGAGGGTTTTAGAGCTGCATCTTTCCTTTAGCTTACAGAGATTATTGTGTTTTGCAGGAAAATTAACTGGCAATTAAATTTCTGAGGAAGTGTTTGAAACTCCTACAAGCTGTGCCTCATTGTTTTGCAAGATTGGGTACACAATGTAATAATTCCATCTGCAAATTAATTTTCTCTCACAGCTTCCGATGTAACTGCAGTGCCATTCATTTAGTTATTCATTCATCCTTTTATTCTGTGCACATTTACTGTGTATCTTGTGTGAACCGGGCAGTCTGGGGAAGACAGAGGTTGGTCAGATACAGCCTCTGTCCTGCAGGCAGCTCCCTGTCTGGAAGGAAGGCAGAATTTTCTCAGAAATAGGTCACAGGAGACAGAATGTGACCATTCCTTTCGAAGGAGATGGATAGGGCTTTGGACTTCCAGATAGGGGAAGGATAACTCCTGACTTTGTTTCTGTGGACAAAGAATAGAAAGAAAGCTGAAGATGATAGGAACTAACATTTTTTCTCCTTTTTTATTGAAATGTAGTTGCTGTACAACATTGTATAAGTTACTATATAGCCATTCACAATTTTTAAAGGTTATACTCCATTTATAGTTATTATAAAATATTGGCTGTATTCCCCTGTTGTACAATATATCCTTGTAGCTTATATCCTAATAGTTTGTACCTCTTAATCTCCTACCCCTATATCGTCCTTCCCTCTCTCCACTGACCACTAGTTTGTTCTCTATATCTGTGAGTCTGCTTCTTTTTTGTTATATTCACTAGTTTGTTGTATTTTTTAGATTCCACATATAAGTGATAGCATACAGTATTTGTCTTTCTCTGTCTGACTTATTTCACTTAGCATAATGCCCTCCAAGTCCATCCATGTTACTGCAAATGGCAAAATTCCTTTCTCTTTTACGTCCAAGTAGTATTCTAGTGTGTGTGTGTATGTGTGTGTGTGTGTGTGTGCACGCACGCATATATATATATATATATATATATATATATATATATATACCACATCTTTATCCATCCATCTGTTGAAGGACACAGGTTGCTTCCATATCTAGGCAATTGTGAATAGTGCTGCAATGAACATTGGGGTGCATGTATCTTTTTGAATTAGTGTTTTTGTTTTTTTCAGGTATATATCCAGCAGTGGAATTGCTGGGTCATATGGTAGTAGCTAACATTTATTGAGCACATGCCGTACGCCAGACCCTGTCATGGGTGTTTTGCATATGGGACCTCATTCAATCCTTAGAACAGTCCTGTGAGGTAAGGTTGTTACCCCCACTTACAGATGGGGGAGCTAAGGCTCAGACTGGTGAGATGATTTTCTTGGGATTATGTAGCTAGCAAGCATCAGAGTCTGTATTGGAACTCAGAACTGTCTGATTAAAACATTTCCCACTAAACGTGCTACTTCTCTAAGGATGATTTCTTTGCCATGTGGTTTGTACCCTTCCTGCTTCTCATCAGCACAAATGAAGCAGCTGGTGAGGGTCTAGGTGGCAGATATTCCAAGAATGAAGTGACTTCAAATGTGCTCTGAAGAAAGAAGCTGCTGAGATTGGAGGAGAGATGGATAATCTATCGTTTTTTGAGTATCTGCTCTGGGTCTACTTGGTGCTTCCCATACATTTGTTCGTTTAATCCTCACATCCACTCTGTGAGTTAGGCATTATTATCTGCATTTAAAAAAAAAAAGAAATGGAGACTTAGAGAAATAAAATGACCTATCCAAGGTCACATGACTGGTAGATGGTGGAGCCGTGATTCAAGCTCAGGTCTGCCTGATTCTGAAATCTGACTTTTTTCATCTCACCGTGTTACCTTTTATGTGGTGTGGTGTACATTCAGCCTCAGAGTGTGACGGGCTGTCACAGGGTGTACGATGGAAGTTGTTCTTATGGTTAGGAATAAAGAAGAAGGGATGATTTATTCTGACCCTATGCCCTGATAGAGTCAGGATTCATCCTGATTCTATGTTGCTGTCCCTAGCTGGATCCTCAGACAGAGCCAATCATCTTGTCTACCTCTTTCTGAGAGGCCCTAATCTATCCCATGGTAACTACTAATGCCTGGACAGAGACGATACTCTATCCTACCTGGATTCTTCCCCTGAGCTTCAGACCTACATGTTTGTCTCCTGGACACCTCCTTCCACATGACCTAGGAATGTAAACCCAGCCCAGGAATGCAAACATGGCATGCCGAAATGAAATCACCTTTTCCTGCCCATCCTCCCACGTTTCCCCATCTCAGTGAATGGGACCACCTGAGAGTCTTCCTTTTCAATTCCCTTTCTCTCTCACTCCTACAAATAGCAGCTTGTATTGTTAGTCCTTGATCGGACTGCATCCTATTGTTCTTTCAGAGATCTCCCTTTTTCCAGTCCCACACCACTGCTTTGGTTCAGGCATCATCCATTCTCCCTCGATTGTTCTGCCTCTGCTCTTTTTTTTTTTTCTTTTTTTTTTTCACACACACACACTGTATTTTATTTTTACAAGAGATAAATAGACTGACACCAAGCATTGTACATGGATGACCACAACAAAAGCAACAATGATTGCAATTACCACACATGAAACACACTCATACTATGTCATAATATTGACATTCTGCTCTTTTTTTTCACATCTTTATTGGAGTATAATTGCTTTACAATGTTGTGTTAGTTTCTGCTGTACAACAAAGTGAGTCAGCTATGTGTATACATATATCCCCATATCCCCTCCCTCTTGAGCCTCCCTCCCACCCTCCCTATCCCACCCGTCTAGGTTGTCGCAAAGCATCGAGTTGATCACCCTGAGCTATGCAGCAGCTTCCCACTAGCTATTTTACATTTGGTAGTGTATATATGTCAATGCTACTCTCTCAATTCGTCCCAGCTTCCCCTTTCCCCCCGTGTCCTCAAGTCCGTGCTCTACATCTGCGTCTTTATTCCTGCCCTGCCACTACGTTCATCAGCACCATTTTTTTAGATTCCGTATATATGCATTAGCATATGGTATTTGTTTTTCTCTCTCTGACTTACTTCACTCTGTATGACAGACTCTAGGTCCATCCACCTCACTGCAAATAACTCCATTTCGTTTCTTTTTATGGCCGAGTAATATTCCATTGTATATATGTGCCACATGTTCTTTATCCATTCATCTGTCGATGGACACTTAGGTTGCTTCCATGTCCTGGCTATTGTAAATAGTGCTGCAATGAACTTTGGGGTACATGTGTTTTTGAATTATGGTTTTCTCAGGGTATATGCCCAGTAGTGGGATTGCTGGGTCATATGGTAGTTCTATTTTTAACGTTTTAAGGAAGCTCTATACTGTTCTCCATGGTGGCTGTATCAATTTACATTCCCACCAACAGGGCGGGAGGGTTCCCTTTGCTCCACACCCTCTCCAGCACTTATTGTTTGTAGATTTTTTAATGATGGCCATCCTGACTGGTGTGAGGTGATACCTCATTGCGGTTTTGACTTGCATTTCTCTAATGATTAGTGATGTTGAGCATCTTTTCTTGTGTTTGTTTCTGCCTCTGCTCTTGATCGAAGCAGTCCTTATACTGTAGCCAGAGCGGTGGTACTGGGGACATGAGTTCTGAACTAATTATGTGCTGTCGCCTACGGCACACTACTTTATCTCTGTGTCTCATTTTCCTTGTAAGTGAACTGAAGATAACAGAATCTACCTAGTAAGGTTGTTGTGTGAATTTTCAGAATGGTAAGTGGGAAGCATGTAGAAAAGGATCTGGCTCATAATAAACATTCAATAACTGTTAGCTAATGTTATCATTATTTAGGTAAATTTGATGATGCCTAGTGCTGCTCACATTTTCTTTCTTCTTTTCTTTTTTGATTGTTTCTCATTTCCTCCAGAATGAAATCTAAGCTTCTTATCAGGCATTTTTTTATCAGGCCTCTGACTATCTATCTAGCGTCATGTCCTGGTGTCACGGAACTCATCCCTAGCCCCTGTCTCTAACTCCCATCTTTCCCCACTTTTAATTCCATCCATATTGATTGGGTTTCCAGGCTTCAGCACAGGGAGGGGAACCAAGGCAGAGCTACAGATTTCCTGAGTTGAGGAACTGGTACTGAGAGTCCAGGAGATGTAGAGAGGAGAGAGCTGCACAGACAGAGAACTCTGGAGATCTCCAGAGGGTCCCACTCAAGTATTCAACTGAGAACTGACCAGGGCCTGCATTTGAGGAAACTACCTGAGACCAGGGAAAGAACCATCCAACGGATTAGAAGTAACAACGTCCCGTGCTCACACAGGGCTGAGAAGAATGCCAGCCAGATTAGAAACCCTGTGATTCGCAAGGTGTGTTGAGCGGAGCATTAAGGCTCCAGCCTCAGCAGGAGGGAATGGTGAATACTGCTCTGGTCCTGCCTGACACATCTGAGAAGCAAAGCCTGAAAGGATTAAACTGTTTTCAAGTAACGTGACTGTATCCCAGAACATAGCTCAAGAATATTGATAGGAATACACAAATATCCAGCACCCAACAAGGTAAAATTTACAAAATCCGGTATCCAATAAAAAGTTATCAGGCATGCAAAGAATCAGGAAAATACGACCATAATATTCGTATATTTATACCAACCACTATCCACAGACTCTCTGGGCTTAAGAAAAACTATTCCTTAGGGAGATTACAAGAAGGAAATTGCAAACTTTTGTCAAAATATTTGGCTGCCAAAACGTTCCTGTTTGCTTAACAGAGACAAATGCATGAATGCCACAGTACTATCTGTTCTTCGTTTCATGATCCTCCCCCAAATAACAGCCTCTGTTGATATGCGCTGGCAATTTGAGAATAAGAAACTTTAAAAAGTAACTAGATCACCAATTCAAGACGGTAGACAATGAACATGGGGGCATCCCCATCCCCCCAAGCTAACTTCCGACACAGTTAACTCTTTGTGTGTGTTGAGAATGCTTAAGATTTACTCTCAGCAATTTTCAAGTATATAATACCATATTATCAACTCTAGTCACCATGCTGTAAATTAGCTACTCTGAACTTATTCTTATAACTGGAAGTTTGTACCCTTTGATCAACACCTTCCCATTTTCCCCTCCATCCATTCCCTACAACCACTATTCTATTCTCACTTTCTATGAAATTGGCTTTTTAAAAAGTTCCACATATAAGTGATACTGAACAGTGTTTGTCTTTCTCTGTCTGGCTTATTTCACTTAGCATAATGCCCTTAAGTTCCATTTATGTTGTCACAGAAAGCAGGATTTCCTGTTTTTTTTTTTTTCTTAATGGCTGAATAATATTCTAGTGTGTGTGTGTGTGTGTGTGTGTGTGTGTGTGTGTGTTGTGAATAATGCTGCATTGAACATGGTGTGCAGATATTGCTTTGAGATACTGTTTTCATTTTCTTTGGGTAGAGGCCCAGAAATGGGATTGCTAGATCAGATGGTAGTTCTATTTAAAATTTTTTGAAGAACTGACATACTGTTTTCCCGTAGTGGCTGCACCAATTTATGTTTCCACCGACTGTGCTCAAGGGTTCCCTTTCTCCACATCCTCACCAACACTTTTTATCTCTTGTCTTTTCGATAGTAGCCATTCTAACAGGTGGGAGGTGATATCGCAAGGTTTTGATTTGCATTCCCTGATGATTAGTGATTTTGAGCACATTTTCATATTCTTATTGGCCATTTGTATGTTCTTCTTCGGAAAAAATGTCTATTGCGGTCCTTTGCCCATTTTAAAATTGGATTATTCGCTTTTTTTGCTATGAGTTGTATGAGTTCTTTATTTATTTTGGATATTAACCTCTTATTGGATATATAATTTACAAATATTTTCTCCCACTCTGTAGGTTGCCTTTTCAATTTATTGTTTCCTTTGCTGTGCAGAAGCACTTAGGTTTGTTTATTTTAGCTTTTAGCTTGTTTATTTTAGCTTTTGTTGCCTGGGCTTTTGGTGTCTTACCCAAGAAATCATTGCCAAGACCAATGTCAAGGATAGTTTTCCCTATGTTTTCTTCTTTTACATAATGCTAATGAATAGTATTAGAAAAAAGTAAGTTTTTAAAAAACCACTTTATTGAGGTATGATTTACCTGTAAAAAGCTGTCATATTTGTACATATCTAATGTACACAACTTATGAGTTTGGGGATAAGTATACCCCCATGAAATCATCACTAGTATCAAGGCCATAAACATATCTATCACCTCCCAAAATTTCCTCTCACTCCCTTTAGTGTTGTTATTATTAAAAAAATGTAAGTTAAGTATGTGTGATTAAAAGCTAAGAATACCAGTGGGAGAATACATAAAATATGTAAATTCCAAACCTAGAAGAAAGATGAAACAAAGCAGATTTCATCAATTCAACCAAAGCCAGAAAGGGAAAAATAAGAACAACAAGAAAGTGTGGAAAACACAAAATCATTTGACATGAGTAAGTCTAAGTAACCATAACAATGTGTTAAGTCGACTTACTAAAAAGACAGAGACTCACAGAATGAGTAAAAAACCTAAAATCCAGATATATGCTGTTTACATGAGAAATTCTTAACAAAATGACAAAGGAATGTTGAAAATAAAGAAAAATATAAAGAAATATTAGCAAATAAATCTGGAACAGTGATATTAATATCAGGAAGAATGGAATTTATGTAAAAAGCGTTATAAAGGGTAAATTGAAGCCCTAGTTATAGAAAAAAGGAATAATCCATCAAAGAATGATCACTAGTATGAACTATTACATGCCAACAACATAGATTTGAAATATTAAAGCAAAACCAGGTAGAAATACAAGGAGAAATGTACAAAGCCACAATCATATATAAAACTAAAATGTGAATGCAAGAAAAAATGGACAAAACCTCATACTTTACTCATAAATTGACATAGCAAATAGATTTAAGAAATTAAGAAAAAAGGAAACTTGAATAGAAAACAAAAACTTTGATTTTGTTAGTTTTGTGACTAACAGACAATATAGTTTTCTTTTCAACTATATTACTTGTAATTATGTTTTAGATTAAAAATCAACCCAAGTAAGGCCACAAAGGAAATTTCAATAAATTCTGGAAGGCAGAAGCAGGCCATTTTCATATAGGCGGATTTAAACAGGCCATTTCCATATGCAAAATGCAATAGAATTAGATATTAACAACAAAAAGATAACCAAAGAATCCTACATAGGTGAAAGTTTTAGAAAATCACATACACGTTTTGAACTTGGGTTAAAGAGGAAATCAGAAGGGATATTAAAATCTCTTTATATATTGATAAAAATAATATTGTGGAGCAAAATTTGTGAGTTATAGACAAAATAGTATTCTGGGGAAAATTTGTAACCATAAATACTTTTATAAAAATAAAAGAGCTTAAGATCAAATTAATCTTTCAGCCCAAGAAGCTAGATGAAGCACAAATAAAAAATAAGACCCCATTCCCTATTAAAAGTAATCTCCTCAAACTATATATAGTAGAAAACTTCCTTCATTTGCTAAAGGATATTTACAAGAGACCTACAAAATAAGTCAGGAACAGGGTAAAGATACTGCCTATCATCTCCACTTAATGCTGTACCTGCGCTCCAGGTTCAGTCGTCCTCAATCCAGGTTGTCTATCAGGATCACATGGGAGTAAAAATAGCACACACACACACACACACACACACACACCCCCCAAAACACGAAAGAAGGATTTGTATACTTTGATACTATAGTCATTATGTATGTATCTGTATATATATCTATATCTACACAGTTCTGGAAGTATAGTCACCGAAAAGACACCAGTGGTACCTTTGGGGAAAGGGCTTGGAATTAAGGGATATGGTAGAGGGAAGTTTGCTTTACTTTATTTGTAATGATTGAAATTTGTATTTTTCACTGATAATTATTTTAAATTACTTGTGAAATTAAGAAGATATAAAAAGAATGTAAGAAGGTAACTAGGGTCTTGTTGGAGCTGAGGCTACAGACAAGTGATACCAATGGCCTGCGTTTGGCGTCTGGAGTCAGGACAAGTAGAAATGGTTTCCAGTTCCATTCCTGAGTGGGCACTTATGTTCTCTGAGACAGAGTTGGATGGTGATACCCACCCACAGAAGAGTTGTTGAGATCATGTGGGACAATTTATGGACAAATGCTCTGCACAGTCTATTGGTGCACACAAATTATGATATACTATAATTATGTCTATTTATATTACATTGTATATAATTTATTATATAATTGTATTACAATGTACCACTATGTAATTATATTGTAATGTGTAGCACTTTGGAGAGAAAGCGAAAGAAGTAGAAGATAAAGAAATATCAATGAACTTTATGTGAAAGTGCCAAGTAAAGGACTAGGTATTTAAAAGCTCGAACTCAAAGTCACAAAGTTGAATTTTAAACAGAGGTCACCCTACTCTAAGCCCAGATCTCTTTCCATGTAACTTAAACATTTTATCTAGCCCACCCCCTTTTCAGTCTAATTATTATATCACAAGTTCACTGAACTTGTTTTTCTTTTTCTTTAGATTCTACTTACCCTTATGGCATGTTATTTCAACACTGGAATTTCTTAGATTGCCAGTAAATTGCCATTCATTTAGTACAACACAAAGCTGTTGATTAGTTCTATCGAGCCTAGGACCAACACATCTTTCCTGAACTAGGAGGGTAGAGTACTTATTTTATAGAGTTGTTAGTATCTGGGAAAAATATGAATGTTCATTTTGAAAGGTTTAATAAATTCTTTGTGTTGGACATAATTATCAATAGTTTTACTATGGAGTTGATATTTAAAAAGTTATCTGGAAATAACATGGATTCTATGAGCTTCCAGGATCCATCTTGAAGGGAAGGTAGGGATCAGAGTCTGTGACTAGTGGCTGGAAACTGATGCACATGATGAATATAAAATCATGGGGATTGTGGAGGAACTTCAAATACACTTAGTCACCAAACGTCTGGATGCATGAGCTAAGGCCTGTGTCTGGAGAATTAAGCCTGGTAGCAAGGAACTTCCATGTTGAAAATGTATTAATCATTATTTACTCCACTTCAAAAATTGCTATGGTCTCACCCTTAGTATTCACAACAGAGCAATACAGTAAATTAAATGCATCTTCAATTCTTCAGAGCTGCTCCTACAGAATTATTATACCTAAATATTGTGTTTTAATGAACTGTACTTAATTTCAACCCAATCAAGTGATGGTCTGGGCTGCATCTTCCTCCCAGGGGTCTGAGACAGTCTGTCTGGCGCTGCCTTTGACGTGTGGTTTCAAATGTCATTCTCGAAACCCCCTCCTGCTAAGCCAGGTTCAGCACCGCTCTTCTTCTTTACTGCGTAAGTTTCTAGGAGGTGCGTGGGGGCAGGGAGGGGATGCGGCTAGTAATGACCAAATTGGGAGATCTTTATCTTGGAGAGAATAAATGAAAGTCTGGAAACCGTGAATGCCAGTGTATGCTCTTAGGCTGCAGAAAAGGGAAGCAACAACAGATTTCACGCCACCGCCCCCTCCCCAGGGATTAAAGTCTGGAGACCATGAGATCCAAGCTCAGGAATGGGAAGAAAGCAAGGAGATAAAAACGGCCGCAGTTCAAAGTCAGCGTACTTCCATAGTCCACCTTTCTGTCCCAGGTACAAGGCAAATTCATGGCAGACACACTGGGACAGAAAACCTCCCTTCCTCTGCTCAGCTAAAGCTCTATCTGGCCTGGATGTCCCCCTCATTCATCCATGAAACAGACTCGTTCTCAGAAGCCAGAGCTGCAAAATTCACTGATGGCCTTGAAGCCTCCTTCATCTTTGCTCTCAGGGTTTCATGCAGGGAAGGGAGGTTCTCCCAGCCAGGCCAAGAGAGGCCATGACCTTAGCCCAGATTTGGTTCTTAGGGCCCCTTCTGCCCATTTTCTGTTAAGGTCTAACCATACAACTACTGTTAACCAGGGTTACAGTTAAGATACCTTATTTTTTTCCATAGCACAGATCCTCTTCCAATATACTCTTTATTTAATTTTGTTTATTGTTTGTCTCTCCCCCACCAGAATGGAAGCTCCATAGGACCAGCATTTTGATCATCTTGTTCACTAATGAATCCCTAGTACCTGCCTCATAAAAATCTGTTGGATAAATGGATTGAATGAATGAAGTCCTCCCTATACTCGTTCATCACTGCACATACTCACCACTCAGACACCCATCCTCCCCACACCACTGCATGAGCCAGGACAGGTTAGGTCATGTTGCATGAAAATGAACTCTGAAATCTCAGTGGTTTAATACAACTACAGTTTATTTCTCATTCATGCTGCCTTGGTTAGCAGGGGCCAGGGCTGAACTCACATGGTCACACAGGGATACAAAGTGATGAAGTTCTGCCATCTGGAATGTTGTGGTCACTGCAGCACAAGAAGAGACACCTAGAGGGTCACAAATGGGCACTTCCGTGCTTTAGCCGAGAGGAGGCACAAGTCATTTCTGCCCACAGCCTATTGAATGGTCACGTGGGTCCTGCCTAACTGCGAGAAGTGGCTGGGAGGTGTGGGGAGAGAATGGACTACTGGGGGAACATCATTGTCTCTGCCCACTCAAGCCCATTCATACTCATTTATATACACGCACACTCACCCACACCCACTCACACCCACTCATGCTCACTCTGACCCAGAGCTGCTCCTATCCACCCGTACACCAGGCCCAACCATCATATACCCGTGTGCAGCGTCTAACTCATGCCTCTCCTGTTCTCCCCTCTCATTATACCCACCATACCTCTCATGTCTCTTCATAGCCAACCATATCTATTGCCCCAGTCTATATCTAATTCCTCTTGTTTCTTCCAAAACAAATTGCTCTTTGGCATAGGGGGACCTCTCTGGGTAGAGCACCGGATGCCATCTTTTGAAACACGGGGATTCCTTTGTTTTGTTAAAAAATGTTATGGGCTCACATGTTAGCAGCAATATTTGTAGTAATTCTTTTTTTAAATTTTTATTTATTTTTTTAATTGGAGTAAAATTGCTTTATAATGTTGTGTTAGTTTCTGCTGTACAGTGAAGTGAATCAGCTATATGCATACCTATATCCTCTCCCTCTTAGACCTCCCTGCCCCACTTCCCCCCCAGACTAGGCCATCACAGAGCACCGAGCTGAGCTCCCCGTGCTCTACAGCAGGTTCCCACTAGCTATCTGTTTTACACATGGTAATATATTTATGTCAAACGTAATCTCCCAATTCGTCCCACCCTCCCCTTTCCCCGCCATGTCCACATGTCTGTTCTCTACGTCTACATCTCTATTCCTGCCCTACAAATAGGTTCATCTTGTTGATTGAACAAACACTTAATGTTAAAAAAAATCTGCCATGAATTCAGCAACTCTGAAGCATCGGTACCGGCTAGAAAATCAATTGTGCGTTGATACAGAAGCGTACAATTTATCGAGGTTGCAGACAATGCTTCGAGTACATACGGATTCAAGAGTCCTTTGCAGTATGCCATGGCCCTTGAGTTGGAAGCTGCTGAAGTAGAAGAGTGCTAATGAGCTTGCTGGCCAGTGAAGCCGACCTCAGGGTGTGAATCTGTGTCGCTCCAAGAGTGGCTCGTGGTTGGCTGTAATCCTGTCAGTAGCCGAACGTCACTTTAACCACATGGCTTGCTCTCTCCTCAAGCACAAACCCCATTTGCAATACAGACCTCGGCTTGCCGTGAATAGAAACTGCTGTCTAGAAAGTGATCCATTATCTCCCCCGCTGTGGTCCACTCACCTCCAGGGTTTCATTTCGCATTTGACGCCCCCTGAAGATGCTAACATTATGTCAAGAATTTTCTGCAAATGAAAAGGATTCATTTAGGGAGCTCTGCCTGAGCTGAGGAGAGATTCCAGGACGTGTGGGTGTGAAGTGTCCAGAGAATGAAGCCTAGACCTCTGGGCTCCCATAGTCTAGTGCTGATTTTATCACTTTCTCCCACTTTCCCACCCATCCTCCCTGTATCACCCAGACCACCTGTCTCTTCAGTCTTAAGGACTTCCAGCCTAGGGTCAGCTTCTGCCAAGGGCAGTGAAGGATGGTTCTAGAAACATAGCTGCTTCTTAGAAGTTCCTGAATCCTCAGTCTGTCCAACGTTCTTTTGACCTTCAAGGGTGAAGTCAAATTGGTTCACGGCCCTTCTCGAGTATGGTGAATCTCGACTATGCACCCATCTTCATAGCTGAGATTTCCTCTTAGACTGTTGTGCAGCCCATATGGGGTTGAGTAGGGAGCTGGCTCTTTTTAGTGAGCACTGAGGATGGTGGGATGGGTTATGCCACGGGGCAGGGTACCTCAGTGGCTGGTTTTCTGGAGGTGAGTGGTCCCCATTCTTCCAAGGTACGGCCAGCTTCCCTGGCCACTGCTCGCTGCCCCCCAAGTCCTCACATTCACTGCACTGACTAGAGATGGTCCACATCCCCGTCTTCCTCTTGTGTTACAATTTCTCCTGCGTGCTCCTGTATACCAGCAGCTTGTGGTTCCCTCTTCAACTTGGAAATGAAGATCCCTTCTACATCTTTCCTTCTCGTACAAAGTCTTCTCAGTTTCCAGGTCTCTAACAAGTCCCTCCCCAGTTTTCAAGCATGACTGTGTATGTACATACTTATTTTTATTTTGTATTTATTCTTCTTTTTCACTTTTTAATTGGAATTTATTTTTTAGAGCAGTTTTAGGTTCGCAGCAAAATTGGGCAGAAAGCACAGAGAGTTCCCATGGACTCCTCACCCCCACACACTCACAGCATGTCTGTTTTTATAGCATCTACAGAATTTCTATGGATTTGGGGGTGTGGGGTTGGCTGCAGCCTGGGCTACCATCTTGAGACCAGAAGTGCATCCCATGTGCAGGAGGAAACCCCGCATCTCTCTTAACACCTCAAGGATGTGCTAAGCCCTAGCCTCTGCTGAGTTCTCGATCACCCTATGGCACTCCTGAATGTTCTGTGCCTTTTCTCCGCTGAATCGCCCCTCTGGGGATCACATCGCCTCACTGGGCACTTCCCCATCTTCTTCACTGCCCCAGAGTGCCAGAGCGTCAAGGTGTGTGTGAAGCACAACTTAGGAAAGTGCTGGGACATGGGGGAAGTTTCTTTCTCAGACCGGCACAGTAAAGGATGTAACATGGATATTAGGAATCCTTGGGCACAGAAGCCCCTGGACCGTTCCTGGTTACTAAGTAAATTTTTTGGTTTTCTTGTCTCTTTGGGCTCCAGGCTCTACTGCCTTTCTTCCTTCTTCTCTCCGGCTCCATCCCCCAGCCCCCCATTTTCCCCATAGTTAACACAGAGCTGGTCAGCCGCATCTTTATCCAGGTCCTGACCTTCCAGGCTATGCACAGAGGGTCTTGTTTTCAAAACCCAACACCCACGGAGGTGTGTTTCTGCACAAAGACGCTTCTCTTTGTGAGGAGAGCTCGTGATCTGCCCTCTGTCCTTCTTTCCCTTTGCCTGTGATACTTTCAGCCATAGATTCACAGAAGCTAGGGCTGAGTGAGACCTCAGAGTCCCTCTGATTAAACACCCCCATTTGATGCTTGACAGTCAGACCCTGCTTGCACCCCTCCCGCCTCCAGGGCGAGGGGTGGTCCACCTTATTTTGCCACGTGGACAGTTTATGCATCTTCTTGAGCTTTTGCTCACTAATCTGTAAAAGGGAGACAATAGACTAAAATCTGCCTCCAGGGTTGTCCCGAGGATGGACTGAGGTGTCGGAGCCTGGTATAGACTCAGTGCTGGGTACGTGTGCACTATTGCTGTCCCGTCTTGGAGCAGATCTGATGGATCGAAGGAAGCGGTCTCACACAGTGAGCAGATCCGTCCTTGACCCTGTTTGTTTTTAGCCAGAGCCACTGTGGAAGACGTCTGCCATGGCACACTGGGCAGCCAGAGGTGAGAGTGCCCCTGCTTGCAACTTCTTTGGGTGACAGTGCCTGCCATTGGGCAGATTTGATTTTTATACAACTACAGAATTTCTGGGAGATTGGTGGCAGAAGGAGATGCAGCGGCTGGGAGGAGGAGCTCTCTGGGAGGTCCGGGGCTGGCGATGTAAGCCTGACGGCGTGTAGGCTTGGGTATCAGCTTTGATGGGACCTCAGCTATGTGGGATAATGGGGAGGTGATGTCGGCCAGGCCAGGGCAGGACTCCTGTAGGAATCTTTGTGCCCTCATGACTTGACCTTAGAGAGTGGACTCTGCCTGACAAATGACATTGGCCACAGACAAAGCTGCTACAGTCACAGGCTGAACCCTGACCTGGCCCCTCTGTCAGGCCAGGCACATACTGGTTTTCACCTCTGAGTGAAAGCTTGTCATCACTCAGGGTCCCTTCCCACGCCCTCCCCTCCAGGGGCCTCTATCACTGCCTGTTGGCGGCAGCTCTGAAGCTGGCAGATGGCATGTGTCTGCCTCAGAAGGGTTCCTTCCCAGTTCCGTTTGCAGCTCCCCTAGGATACCACCGATGTTCTCCAGAGGGGCTGTGAAATTCTCAGATAATTCTCAAAATAAAAGTAATTTTAATACATTTTCATTTAAAAATAATAAGTGCTAGACAGAATCAGAAAGTCGGTTGCAGAAGGAAGTCAAGAAATGAAGCCAGCCACCATCACCACCTCCCCTGGGAGAGCAGGCAAGTTTCCTATGCTCACAGCCACCCTCCGTAGGTGTCAGATCCCCAGATCCAGCTGCAGGGGGGTCCACACACTCCATCAGCACTCCTACGACATGGGAGCCTGAGCCCTAAACTCCTTGAAGGCAGAGCTCATCCTTTGGCGCTGCTGAGACAGGTTTATTACAGATCAGGGAGTCCCAGGGACCCCGAGACAAATACACTGACTTTCCCCACCTCCCCCGGCACTCTCTCCCTTCTCCCTCCTCCAAGTTAATGTGCTGACATCCTCCCTCTTCTCACCTCCTCATTTATCCCCACAGCTTCTTAATTTCTCAGACTTCCCCTTCCCTCTTCTCTCTTCCCCTCATCTGTCTCTCTACCCTTTTCTTCTGTCTTCTTTCTCCTCCTTTGGAGTCAGAGAAACAAGGACTCGAAGGCTGGATAGAAAAGTGTGGATAATCTGGTCCAAACTCACCCTTCTTTCAGAGTATTTCTGTCCCCTCCCATCACTGTATTTCATTCTCATGATCTTTGACCTTCATCTACTTTGACTTCTCCCTGTTTCTGACCCTGTCACTATTGCTGGGTCTTATCTTGCCCCTTCTCCCTTCTCCATTCTTGCCCTCCCCTCTCCCCTCCATCTCTGTCCCTATCATGACCCTGTCTTTGTCCCCACATCTCAGAGGCTCTAATGCTGTATTTGTCCCTTCCCCCTGCTGCCACCTCCTCTGTCTCTATCCACACCACCTTTGCTCTCCCTGTCTCCTTTCTCTGTCTCTCCTCGTTCTGTCTGTCTCTGTCTGTGTCTTTGTCTTGTCCCCATCTCTCTTTCATGGCCTTTCTTACTGGAAGGCCTATAGGAGGTCATGGCTTCAGCCCTTGTTTCTTAGTCATTTGGGAGATGTTGAAGACTGGGGGTTTCAGTGACATCTGACAGGGTGAGGAGTCAGGTCCTGGGACTTTGGTTCAGTCCTACAGGTGACTTTTCTTCATTCTCCCCCATCCCTCCCCCTTCTAGTGTCCCAGGATGGGACCTGCACTTACCAAGGAGCCCTCACACTTGAGCCCTGGGTCTGAGCTGCTTAGAAGCTGGGGAAGGACAGGCTTCCTTTGTCCTTGGGGCATCGGCTCTGAGGTGGACATTTGCTGGTTTGGAGATTATCTCCTGGCTGCCACTTTTCGAGTGGATTATCTGGAGAAGGGCAGTGAGCTGTTCCTCATCTGATCTGAAGGCGATTCTCGAGCTCAGACTCCTTTGTATTACAGTCTCCTGAAATTTGTCGTGGTCTTGAGAGATGGAAGAACACCTGGGTGGAAGAGACAGGGGGAGGTGGGGCTGGAGAAGGAGACACACACACACACACACACAGAGACTATTTTTCAGTATGTATGTGTGTGTTTCCTCTCTCTTGAGCCTGACATGAATGCCTTACTATTTCCTTCCACCTGTCAGAATCGTTTTCTTCAAGTCTTCCTGATTTGTCTTTCTCTTCTCTCGGCATCCCTGCCCCCTGTAGTAACTTCTCCTTCTGATCCAACTTGGGACACATGACTTCTCCCTCTTCTCTTATGACCCATATCCTGCTAATTTCCTACCTCCCTTTCCATTTTTTTAGGGAGTGACTAATAGTAGGGGTTCAACAATAGTTGAATTGGTTTCTTCTCTGTACAGTTGGCCATTTGCCTCCATCAGCCCTGCTCAGCACCTGCTCACAGGTGAGGGAGACGGGCTGGTCAGGCTTTTCCTCATCTGCCATCTCCTACCAACTCCTTATGTTACCAAGTGCTCATCCCCTGAGTCTACCCAAGTTCTACATTCCCATGGGGCCACTCTATCCTTTTTTAGTAAAAAGAGGGGCTCATTCTCCATCCCCTGTGCAGTGAGAAACCCAAAAGTCATGCCCCCAGATCTCTGGGAATTTTCCCAAATCTTACATCTCTGCTGGTCCTAACTCTCAATCTCACTTTCATGCCTATTTGTCAGACCACACTTCACTTCCCCAAAGGACCACTAGCACAGGACTTGGGTGTCATTTTATTAAAGGTTTGGGAGGGATAGAGGGATGTTATTAGATTGCAACCCTGAATAGCAAACAAGTTTGAATAATAGACATTTCTGATATTTCGGGGGGAAGTTTCTTTTTAAAATTTTAAAAGCTTTTCATTTTGGAACAATTTCAGACTTAGAAAAATACTGCAAAAGTAGTACAAAATATTTCCATGAACCTTTAATCCAGATTTCCCAAGTGTTAACATCATACATACAGTACAATGATAAAAATCAGGTAATTAATATTGATACAGTGTTATTATTCAAATCGTAGACCTTATTTGAATTTTCCCAATTGTTCCAGAATGTCTTTGGTGTGGCCCAGAATCCAACCCAGGATCACATGTTGCATTTAATTGTCACTTCTCCTTAGTCTCTTTTAATTAGTCTTTCTTTGTCTGGTGAGCTGTATTGTAGAATGTCCCTCGATTTGGATTTATCTGATGTTTCTTCATGATTAATTCAGGTTATATATTTTTGGCAAGAATACCACAGAAGTGATACTGCGTCCTTCTCAGTGCTTCCTATCAGGAGGCACATGGTGTTGAGATATTCCATCACTGCTGATGTTAACTTTGATCCTTTGGGTTCAGGTGGTGTCTACCAGGCTTCTCTGATGTAAAGTTATCAGTTTCCACTTGTTGCTTAATAAATATCCTTTGGGAGGATACTTTGAGACTGTAAATATCCTGTTTCTCATCATATTTTTTGCCCACTAATTTTATTTAATTTATTTTATTTATTTTTTAACATCTTTATTGGAGTATAATTGCTTTACAATGGTGTGTTAGTTTCTGCTTTATAACAAATTGAATTAGTTATACATATACATATGTCCCCATATCTCTTCCCTCTTGTGTCTCCCTCCCTCCCACCCTCCCTATCCCACCCCCCCATCCCACCCCTCTAGGTGGTCACAAAGCACCAAACTGATCTCCCTGTGCTATGCAGCTGCTTCCCACTAGCTATCTATTTTACATCTTGTCCACTGATTTTAGCATCCATTAATGATTCTTGACAGAAACATTACTACTATGGTGTTTGCCAAATGGTGATTTTCTATTTCCATCAATCCTTGTATTTTTTAAAAAAATAATTCATTAATTAACTTTTGGCTGCATTGGGTCTTCATTGCTGTGCGCAGGTTTTCTCTAGTTGTGGCGAGGGGGGGCTACTTTTTGTTGCGGTGCACGGGCTTCTCATTGTGGTGGCTTCTCTTGTTGCGGAGCATGGGCTCTAGGCACTAGGGCTTCAGTAGTTGTGGTTCGCGGGCTCTAGAGCGCAGGCTCAGTAGTTGTGGCACATGGGCTTAGTTGCTCCGTGGCATGTGGGATCTTCCTGGACCAGGGCTTGAACCCGTGTCCCCTGCATTGGCAGGCGGATTCTTAACCACTGCGCCACCAGGGAAGTCCAATCCATCTATTTTTATTAGTTGGAATTCCAATGTAAGAAAGGGTTTTCCTTTATTCATTCATTCATTTTATTCATACTGGTATTGGCTCATGGACACTTGTTTTATTCTATAGATTATAATCCATTATGATCATTATTTATCTTGTTCAAGTTATCTTAGGTTTGACCATTGTGAGCCTTGTTAAGTTAACACTTATATCCTATGCATGCTCCATCAGTTTTATTTAGCATTTCCTTACTTTCCGATGATCCCAGGATCATCTTGTACTTTCCCTGTCCAGCTCTGGAATCAACCATTCTTCAAAGAGCCATGGTTTCCTTATGCTAAGTGAAATAAGCCAGGCACAGAAAACAAATACCATATGATCTTACTCATATGTGGAATCTAAAAAAGTTGAACTCGTAGAACCAGAGAGTAGAACAGTGGTTGCTAGGGATGGGGGGGTGGGGGAGATGGGGAGATGTTGGTCAAAGGGTAAAACTTTCAGTTATAAGATGAATAAGTTCTGGGAACCTAATATATAGCATGGTGATTATAGTTAATAATAATGTATTGTATACTTGAAATTTTCTAAGAGAGTAAATCTTAAGTGTTCTTACCCCCCCACCCCCATGCAATGGTAACTACGTGAGGTGATGTATGTGTTAATTAACTTGATAGTGGTCATCATTTAACTATGTATCCATATCTAAAATCATCATGTTGTACATCTTTTTTTTTTTTTCTTTTCCACACACACACACTGTATTTTATTTTTACAAGAGATAGATAGACTGACACCAAGCATTGTACATGGATGACCACAACAAAAGCAACAATGATTGCAATTACCAAACATGAAACACACTTATACTATGTCATACATGTTGTACATCTTAAAAAAATTGATAGCTTAAAAAAAGGAGCTATGGTTCCAGTTAATGGAGAATGATATTTAGAAACCAATATCTGGTTTTTAGGTGTGCTTATTGATGCTGGGGTGTCATTCCTTCTAGGCCCTCTCTGCAGACAGAACTAGGAAACTTATGTTGTGAGATAATAAATGTTTGTTGTTTTGAACTGCCAAGTTTTGTGTCAGTAATAATAGTTTTTAGGTAGCAACAGATAACTAATAAGAAGGTTTTGGATGGAAAGGTCTTTTCAAAAATTTTTTAAATTAGAAATTTTTCTAACTTCTAATTTTATTGCACTGTGGTCAGAGAGTGTTGTTAACAATATTTCTACTTGAAGGAACTCACTGATGTTTTCTTTGTGACCTAATATATGTTTGATTTTTGTGAGGTTCTGTGTGTGCATGAGAAGAAAGCATATTCACTCCCATCAGAGTAGTATAAAGTTTGATATATATATATATATATATATATATATTCATAAGGTCTACTTTCTTGATTATGCTAATTAATTCAACACTTTTGCTGAGTGCCTACTATGGGCCAGGCTGTATACTGGGCTCTAGGGATAGAGATGAAGAATTCGGTTCCTGCTCTCATGGAGCTGATGGGTTTATAGAAATAGATAATCTGGATTGTAGGAATCATTCATTCCTGTAGGGCCCTCTGCCTTTCCTCAAAGAAACACCACTGCATCCAGATCCCCATTCTCTCTCTCTGATGGGCCATTCTATATCCTGATCTTAGAGGGGCCTTGCCCCTATCACATGGAGGGGAGTGACTTTCCTGGAGCTGGCTGTATATCTGAAGGCTCCCACATATCTTTGTCCTTACTCTGCCTCTCATTACATGCAGCTGTACTGGCTGACCTTCTCAAGCAGGTTTCATGTCACAGCCATTTTTTGCAACCTCCTGACCCCCAGTTTGGCTCCAAACAGAACCTGGTCTGCTTGGTGCCTATGCTGGACCTGGTGCTTCTCTCCCCCAAATTTCCTCCATCCCTCGTGCATGGGTGAGGTGACTACATGCAGTGACCGTGTTGTTTTTAGAGCACTGACACAACTCTAGTTCCCAGAGTTTATTCTGATTTCTTTTTACTCAGTTAGGTTCCTAATCTCACCCCCCTTGCTACAGTGTCTTGTTCAGTTAACCCAGGCTTAAGTCAGTCAGTACCAGGCCTTCCCCTGGCCAAAGAGATTAGCTCAGGGAGGGGCATATGACCCAAACCGTGCCATCTGGATGTGAGGAGAAGTTTCCCAGGGGGTTATAGGAGAGAAGGTTCTTTACTGGCCTGAGGGATCCATTGAACGCTAACCCTCCTCTCTCCAGATGGTGGAATATAGAAGGGATACCTGGAACTTCTGCAGCCATTTTGCCACCATGAGGGAAGCTGACACTAAAGAAGGCAGAAAGGAGAAATAAAAAGTACCAGGTCCTTGACGATATTGTTTAGCCACTGAATCCAACCATCTCTGAAGACTGCCTTTCCTCAAGAATGTCCAAGTCCTGACTGGATAAATCCTTATATTGTTTAGACTGGTTTGAGTTGGGTTTCTGAACTTGCAACAAAGATTCCTGATAGGATCAGGGTCTGTAAAGATTTCTACTGACTGGCTCTTCCATCCCTGCTCCCTGCATGACTCTTCTCAGTCCCATCAGGGGGATGCACAAGGTTCTACTCTGCTGACAAGGCTTCTTGTCTGGTGCAGCATCGACCTGCACATGTAGGGGCTTTGGGTCAGATGCACATGGGTGTTCAAATTCCATCAGTGTCCCTCACAGCTGTGTGGCCTTGAACAAGTTACTTAACCTCTCAGTGTTTAAGTTTTCTTCTCTGTAAAATGGAACCCTCCCCCCCCAAATGAATGCCATTCTTCTTAGGGTTCTTGTGAATGGGGCGATGCATATAAAACCTGGCACACAGTAGGACCACAGCCAATGTTGCTTCCATTTCACTCTGTTCCTGCCTCTTCATCATAGAGCATGCTTTCCTGTGCATCAGGCCTTAGAGGAGACGCTGGTCCTCCAGATGTAGGCATCTCTGACTTAGAATCTCAGTGATTTCCGGAGAAGAAAACAAATCTCCTTTGCCAGAGAAGATGAACAGCTCAGCCATTTGCTAAAACAAATATTAGCTCAGTGTTGTCCGGGGAAAGCAAACGGCTCCAAGAACTGTTTGTGTTTGTATCCTTCAAGGAGCTGATGAATATGCCGTTGAGGGCAAACATCTTGGGGGGGTGGAGGAAGGAGGCGAAGCCATTCTGGGAGCTCCCACCTCACCTCCTGTTCCTCCTGCAGGCGTCATTTATCTGGGGCTGGGGCATTTATCCATCACTGCCCTCCCTGTGTCTTAGGGCTGGTCTTCTGGCCGCCATGGCCACTCACACCTGGGGCCTAGAGCTGGCTTCAGCAGTCAGACTGGCTGTGCATTCAGATAAATCCTGAGAGTTTCAGGGGGAATTCAGGCCCTACTTATGGTGTTTATGGCATACATGTCAACCCAAGACTCAGCCACACTGGCACCATTGATACTATGGTAATTCTTTGTCGTGAGGGGCTATCTTGTACATTGAAGGATGTTGACAGTACCCCTGGTCTCTCCCCACTAGAGGCCTGTAGCACATCTCCCCCAGTTCTGACAACCAAAAGTGTTACTAAACATCCTTGGGGAAAGGCATCGCCTTTGTTTGAGAACCACTGTTCTACCCGAAGGCAGGGAAGAACTCTGGAATGAGCTATGTCTTGGTTCAAATTCTGGTCCTATCACTCAGCAACTGTAATGTTTGGCTGGTTAACTTAACTTCTCTGAGCCTCGATTTGCACACCTGTAAAATGGGAAGCACCATAGTACCTGTTTCATAGGATGGTTGTGAGAGGATGAAGTGAGATCATTTATAGGGAGGTGCCTGGCATTCAGTCTCCTTGATATGTTAGCCTGTTCCTGGTAGATTATAAACTGCATGAGGGCAGGGATCCTGCCTGTATTGTTCACCACTATGTCTCCCTCACCAGCACAGGGCCTGGCAGACAGATGGTGCTCAGGAAATAAATTTTGTTCTTGGGGCTGCTCTGGACCCCACTGAACTTTCACTTTACTGCTACTTCATCCTCTTGGCAAATCCTGGCCTCCCGGGGTGTGGGGAGGAAATCTTTTCTCCTTCCCATCTGGGTTTTATATACTTATCCTAAGCTCACACTTGCTTCCCTTGCCCTCCCCAGGACACCCTGAAGAAAGGTTCTAGAAAGCCCACTTTAGCCCTGGCTCATTCTCACCACCGCTGTCTCAGTTTCATGGTACCCAGGAGCATCTCTCTCTGAATTCCTATTGCTGACTCCCAGAGCATCCTCCAGATCATGGCTCATTGGCAGAGCAGAGATGACTGACCTATATCTGTGTCTAATGATCAAATCCTTCCCTGCTCAAATGACCAGTTCTGCCCACCTTACCAGGTTCCCTGGATGACTCATACCTAAGTACTCGCATTGGTGGACTTTTGGTCATTTCTGTAATCTGAAGGCTAGTTTGAGAAGCATAACTAGGTTCCCAGAATTATTTCTGTCAAAGGAAGAAGGGCATCTCACTCTGGTAATATGTGTCTAGATCTGTACTAGACTTCTGAGGACTCTGGAGAACAAGACAGGCTTCTCCCTGAAGGGACTGACAATTAAGTAGGGAAGCCAAGACTAATAAGGTGACAAGTAAAGAACATATAAGCTCTAAACTGATGACAAGAGGTTGTAAGTGGAGATGCAGAAGCCTCTCAGGAGGCTAGTTTTTCTCATCTCTATCCCCCACCCGCTTCACCTCTACCGCCAACTCTACCGCCAATCCTCTACCGTGGGATTTAAGCTTCGTCATCTCTGACCTGGAATGTGTCAACCAGCTCCAACTGGTCTTGCTGCTCCCATTTTCCTTGAATCTGCCTCCACAGAGCCGCCAAGGCAATTTTTCTAAAATGCTACTATGATTATATCACAGAATGCCTAGAATCTGTTTAAAGTTAATCACAGTGTTATCTGTAATCATGGAACATTGGAAACAATTAGGGAATGGTAGATAAGGAAATATTTCATAGCCATGAAAACCCACGTTTTAAAGACTACTTAGAGACATGGAAAAAGATTTGTACCATTACAAGAAAAAGAAATCTGGATTCAAAACTATATGGTACAATACAGATTTAGTAACTAGATATGTATATAATTGCATGGAATCGCAAGATTGGAATTACCGGTATCTGGAGAAAAGAACAATGGCTCTTTCTAGTTTGTAAGATACAGAAGATTTTTAATTTCTTCTAGACTATAAATTTTATCAGGTTTAGATATGGTCTATATGGCTTGGCATTAATT
The DNA here is from genome assembly GCF_949987535.1 of Balaenoptera acutorostrata. NCBI lineage: Eukaryota > Metazoa > Chordata > Mammalia > Artiodactyla > Balaenopteridae > Balaenoptera > Balaenoptera acutorostrata. Next base: position 10,911,680 of record NC_080083.1, read on the forward strand.
TCCAATGCCTAGCAGAGTACCTGGCATACAGTAGGCGCTCAAAACATTTGTTGGGTGGAATTAAGTATAGTTTTTATCATTTCTAAATTTTGTCCAAAAACATGGGCTTGGGTTGCATTTCTCCAGAAGCCGATGCTGAGACAAGGATTTGAGTGCAAGTAATTTGTCTGGGAGGGGGTCTCAGGTAGGGGGTGGGGAGGTGAGACAGGGAAGGGAGAGGAGCCACATGGAGTGGTTATCGAGTAGGTTACCACCGTGGGCAATGTTGGTTTGGTCTTGCTGGGCAGCTCTGGAGACTGTGTAGAACACACTTTTTTTAAAAAAAATTATTTATTTATTTATTTTTGGCTGTGTTGGGTCTTCGTTTCTGTGCGAGGGCTTTCTCTAGTTGTGGCGAGCGGGGGCCACTCTTCATCGCGGTGCTCGGGCCTCTCACTGTCACGGCCTCTCCCGTTGCGGAGCACAGGCTCCAGACGTGCAGGCTCAGTAGTTGTGGCTCACGGGCCTAGTTGCTCCATGGCATGTGGGATCTTCCCAGACCAGGGCTCGAACCTGTGTCCTCAGCATTGGCAGGTAGATTCTTAACTACTGCGCCACCAGGGAAACCCTAGAACACACTTTTAAAGTTATGTTATCAGAGGGGCCAGGAAGCTGCAGTATCGATCCTCCAGTTCCCATCCTCCATGGCTGAGGGCAGCACCTGGGGAAGCTGAACCCCCAGGTGACTGCGGCGGGACACACCCACCACACACCGGAATGGCATGTGCTGAGGGGATGGGGCAGGGCACTGAGAGGTCTATTACATGATGATTTAGAGATAATAAGAGAAATGTTTTTAAAAGATTAATGTGTAATTAATAATGGTCTTGGGTAAGTTGCTGAAACTCTCTGAGCCTCAGTTATCTCATGTCCAAAATGGGAACAGTAGCACCCGCCTGGCCTTGCTCTTGAGGCTCAGTGGGAGAGGGTTTTGTGTGTGTGCGTGTGATGGACTAAATGTCTGTGTCTCCTTTGAATTCATATGTTGATGCCCTAACTCCCACTGTGACTGTATTTGGAGGTAGAACCTGTGAGGAGGTGATAAAGGCTAAACGAGGTCATAAGGGTGGGGCTCTAGTCTAATAGGGTCAGTGCCCTTATAAGAAGAGGAAGAGACACAAGAGCTCTCTCTCCACCATGTAAGGACACAGCAAGAAGATGACTCTCTGCAAGTCAGGAAGAGAGTTCTCACCAGGAACTGAATCTTTGGGCACCTTGATCTTGGGCTTTCAGCCTCCACCAAACTGTGAGAAATAAATGTCTGTTGTTTAAGCCACTCAGTCTCTATGATGTTTTGTCATGGCAGCCTGAGCTGACTAGTACAGGGTATGTATTTAAAGCAAGAAGATGATAGAAATGTAGCTCATGTTTTCCTGGGTCTGGTTCTGCAGAAGGTGAAAATGAGATCCCTGTAAGAGTCCGTTCTCACTTTGGGTGCAGGAACTGCTGCATGTCTGGGCTCAGTTCCTCCTAGAGAATTCTGTGAGTGCCCAGGGGGTGGATTCCGGGTGCTCTGTAATGAGTCCTTTCAGGGACCCCGTGGAGCTGTGTTTCTCTCTCTTCTGCGCTGCTCACAGTGGTGATGTCTTGTGGCCCTGTCCGCCCAGAGGGAGAAGCAACAATGCAAATGCCCGTGCCGCCTGGGTCAGGACTGCCAGTGTGTGGTGGCGATGTTGGTACTGAGGGTGTGGTCCTTTCTTTACCTTGTTTTCTCCGAGGCTGCGGGAACCACTGCTGGGATGCCCGGGGCTCTTGATGCAGAAATGCTCCCAGTGTTTTATTACTTTTACATCTCTCTCTCCTAAGGTCACAAGGGTCATTCTCTGAGTCACTGAGTGGCATGACCCATACTCAGAATCACTCCTCCTGAACCTGGGCCCTTGGTCTTTGAATTATGCGTGTGGGTCTGACTCTTTTGTCAGAGTGAGCTCTTCCACAGGAAGTTCCTCCATCCCTTGTGAACATAGATGCACAAGACCTTCAGACCGGCCCAGATATGACTGGGCTGTTCTAGGCTGACTCTAAGTTAGGCTGAGACTGGGCATCTCCTGCTGCCTGCATCCTGGTTAAGCCTGTGTGCTCTCCAGTTACCTGCTATGTGGCTTTGGCAAAGTTAACCTTACTTAACCTCTCTAAGCCTTCAACTTTCTTGTCTGTAAAATGGGGGTAATAATAGCACTTTTCTCATCGGGTTGTGAGGATTAGAAGCAATATTGCATGCAAAGTGCTTACCATGTGCCTGGCAGATGCTAGGGACTGAATTGTGTTTCCCCCAAATACATAGGTTGCAGCCCAAAACCCCAGTGTGATGGTATTTAGAGATGGGCATTTGAGAGGTAATTAGGTTTAGATGAAATCGTAAAGATGGGGCCTTCGTGATGGGATTAGTCCTTATAAGAAAAGACCCTGGAGAGCTTGCTTATTCTCTGTCTCTCCAAGAACATGTACCACGTGAATACATAGTGAGAAGGTGGCCCTCTGCAAGGCAGGAAGAGAGCTCTCACCAGGAACCAAATCAGCCGACACGTTGATCTTGGACTTCCTAGTTTCCAGAGCTGTGAGAAATAAATTTCTGCTCTTTAAGCCACCCAGTCTATGGTATTTTGTTATGGCAGCCTGAGGTGACTAAGACAACAGTTAGTAAGCTTTCAATATATTTTAACTGTTGTTAAACAGCAATAGCAATTGTTATTGTTTACTACTTTTATTAGGGAGAGAATACAGGTTTCCTGACAAGAGGCCGAAGTGATCAGAATTATTGCTGATCTAGTGTTGCTAAGATCAATACTATTTTCAGATGAAAATCAATCTGGAAAGAACCCTAAATACCACCTGGGTCCAGATATAAGACCTGCTTCCAAGCTTACCTGGCAATTTACAAACCCTCAATGATCTAAATTCTTTTTCTTGCCCTTCTGTCCCGCCCCCTCCCCGAGTCCAGACATTCTGCTTGGCCCGTCTTTCTGTTCCCTTATCTGCGACTCATGGTTGAGAGGATCAGGATGGTCCTGGATCCCAGGGACGAGATGAACTGATGTTCCCAGGAATCTCGGGTGACCAACCCTCCTGATTTGCCTGGGACTGTCCCAGTTTTAGCACTGAAAGTCCGATGTCCCCGGAAACCTCTCAGTCTCAGGCAAACCTGGAGTGTTGGTCACAGTACCGGGAATGCATGTGATATCCGTTCACTTCCAGGCTGGCCACCCCACGGCAGGACTCACCAGAAACTGCGTCTTGACAGCGTTGAGCAAAGCATGAACTCTTTCCCTAGTATCTTTCTGGTTGGAGTCACCAGGACCCTATTTCTGGAAAGAATTCTTGGAGCCGTGGTGGGAAGACCACTGCGGGGTGGCATGGGGCGGGTCCATCACTGACATTTAAGCTGAGCAGAGCCACCATATGATCAGAAGTCTTCTCTACTAATCTTCTCGGTGCTTTGATGAGGAGCACAGGGAGGTGAGAGCCCTGTTGGGAGCCTGTGCTCAGGGCCACAGGGCCAGAGGAGGGGGCGTTCCCCAGTGTGAATGACACCACTGCCCTTCTGCCTTTCCCTGGTGATGACTCCAAAGAAGGTCGAAACATGCCCTGAGGATGCAATAGTGATGCAGTAGTTTTAGTGTCTGTTTCGAAGTTTCTTAAGAGGTCTCTTTATACAGTCAAAGACTGCAAGGTCAATCTCAAACTCTTCTTGTGTCTGCAGCAAGAAATGAGAAATACACAGAAGAAAAAATTCTGCCCGGGAGCCTGAGAAGGGAGGCAGGGAGGTGCAGCAGATAAGATGGAGAAACAGACGGATCCTCCGTCTCTCAGCCCAGGCTTGGAACAACTCAGTTCCCCATCCTGGACGTGGGCCAATCACCTCTGATTGGCCACATACTGACTTCTAACCCTGACCACCAACTGAGCTCTGACTCTCATCAAAGACCCAGGCTCTGGCTACACACTGACCCTTGATCCCTGACCCCCAGGCAGCTACTGGGAGAGTTGTCCATGGGTCTTGTTTGCAAATCTTCTCCAACATAGTTTAGTTTATTGTAACTGAGTTTTCTGCTCCATTAGTCATCGTATATTAAAGGACTTAAGTATTATAACTAATTTGCTAAAATTTGATAGCACATGAAATCTGCCATTATGAAGGGAAACATACATGGACAAAATAATAGATTTTATAAGATCCTTGAATAGCAAGCAATATAGTTATAGTTGTCACCATTTTGATGTCAAGAGAGTTTACCAGCCTATAGTCGTAGCAAAGTTAGGTCTGGTTTAAGCTAGAAGTATAAAATAGCTCTTTATTTTAGGGTCACCTATATTTTAAGTTGAACATTTATTTATTTAGAATTTTAGTGTATGGTTTTGGAACGAGAAAAGGTGTGCCTTGATCCTGGGCACAGATCATTGTCAGCCCTCCCTGTACTGTTAGTAAGAAGAGGCATCACAAGCAAAGCATATAAGTGGTTTCTGGGTCAGTTGGTCCTTGGCTACCAATGATGCTGTCAGAGGAGGAAACTCAGAGGTGACCCCAGGTTAGGCTGGAGGGGGCCCCAAGTCTTGGACCCCTTAGCCCAAGTCCCCGCCTCTGTCCCGTCCTGAAGTCTCACAACCTGTTCAGCTCCTCTGAAGACTCCAGGATGGTTCCTGGGTCCAGCCAGAAGGGGTCTTAAAGCTTCTGTCCCCTGTAAGAGCAGACAGCGCAGCTCCGTGTTCACGCACTGCTTGCTGCTTTCCTTCAGCCTCCATCAATGCCCCAATTACCAGCAAACTGCAAACCCTCGAAGCCACTCTCTCTGCATATTAATTCAGCAAGAGCGTGTGCATTAGGTAGCCCGGGCCCCCGCGTGCCCGCTGCTGTTATTTGCTCGGCAGAACCAGGTAATTTCCTTGCTGGACCTTGGTGGGAAGTTGAAAAGCGGTGTCAGCTTCTCCCACTCTTAATTAGGGCTGGGCTTTCTCCCTCATTATCAATGAGCTTGTAATTTTATGTCCCAGAATTAGAGGCCGATGATGAAAGAGAAAAACTGAGAGGCTGCAGTGCAGGCCCAGCCTCCGCACATCTGGGCATTCTTTTAATCTACATAATTTATTCCACGGTGACCTTTCCCTACAGTTTTGCCTGGACTTCCCAGAGTTGCAATATCCCCTTCTCTTTGGGAAGGGGAGGGCTGTTTCCTCTTGACCTTCGGCAGCGGCCAGCCATCCTGGCTTGTGAGGAGTCAGCTGGTGGCATGTCTGGCCTTTGTACAAAGAGGAGGCACAAGGGGCTGGCCCGGGAGCTCTCTCCTCTCTGCCTCGCTTCCTCTTGGTCCTGGGCGAGCCTAGGGCTGCCTCTGAGTCCACTGCTGGGGCGGTTGTATGCAGTGCAGACAGAGCTCTTGGGGCTCCGTCCACAGCACCCCAGAAGGGCAGAGGCCCCAGCCTCTCTGGGCTCTGATGCTCCATCAGGACCCTGAAGCCCGTGCCCCTCTGTGGGGCAGAGCTGGTAGCTTTACCTGTATCCACTCCCCTTTCTTCCACCATGACATCTCACTTCACCTCCTCTTCTCTCAGTCTAGTGGTCAGGGTGACATCTCCCCCACTTTCAGAGATGGTCTTGGGTCTCAGCCCCACCGTCCACTCAGGAATGGGCCCGTGATCTGAGTAGTTTCAATGAGACTCAGTCCTGTTGGAATGGTTGGAAAAGGAAGCTCTCTTTTGGCTTCAGTTGCTGACCTGGGACAGAGTAAGCATGGAGCTTCCAGAGCGCTCTGTCTGATGACTGCATTTAAAGACCAGGCCAGGATGACATTTACAGGCGGGTATTGAATGCCTACCATGTACTTAGTCTTGAGAGAATATGGGGGACAGAGAAGGGGCTTCAAATATCCTTGAGAAGAAAGGAAGGATAGAATTTATAGAGGAAACCAAAGAAGAAACATCAGTAAATCTTTAATGAGCAAATCTGTAAATTAGTGTATTGATTAGATCACCCAGGGAGATCCATCAGGATGGAGGCTGCTGGCTTGTTCAAGCTTGTGGCAGGTTGCCACTGCCCACCTGGCTCCCGGTGAACACAGAGGGGTCATCTTGGCGCCACAGATAGGTTTTTTTTTTTTTTTTTTATCATGAATTTGCCTGTCTGCACAAGGCAAGTGTTTTTATTTCTTTTTCTTTTTTTAATTTTTGAATTTTATTTAATTTATTTTTTTATACAGCAGGTTCTTATTAGTCATCCATTTTATACACATCAGTGTATACATGTCAATCCCAATCTCCCAATTCATCACACCACCACCCCACCCCGTGCCACTTTCCCCCCTTGGTGTCCATATATTTGTTCTCTACATCTGTGTCTCAATTTCTGCCCTGCAAACCGGTTCATCTGTACCATTTTTCTAGGTTCCACATATATACATTAATATACGAAATTTGTTTTTCTCTTTCTGACTTACTTCACTCGGTATGACAGTCTCTAGATCCATCCACGTCTCTACAAATGACCCAAGTTCGTTCCTTTTTATGGCTGAGTAATATTCCATCGTATATATGTACCACTTCTTCTTTATCCATTCGTCTGTCGATGGGCATTTAGGTTGCTTCCATGACCTGGCTATTGTAAATAGTGCTGCAATGAACATTGGGGTGCATGTGTCTTTTTGAATTATGGTTTTCTCTGGGTATGTGCCCAGTAGTGGGATTGCTGGATCATATGGTAATTCTATTTTTAGTTTTTTAAGGAACCTCCATACTGTTCTCCATAGTGGCTTTATCAGTTTACATTCCCACCAACAGTGCAAGAGGGTTCCCTTCTCTCCACACCCTCTCCAGCATTTGTTATTTGTAGATTTTCTGACGATGTCCATTCTAACTGGTGTGAGGTGATACCTCATTGTAGTTTTGATTTGCATTTCTCTAATAATTAGTGATGTTGAGCAGCTTTTCATGTGCTTCTTGGCCATCTGTATGTCTTCTTTGGAGAAATGTCTATTTAGGTCTTCTGCCCATTTTTGGATGGGGTTGTTTGTTTTTTTAATATTGAGCTGCATGAGCTGTTTATATATTTTGGAGATTAATCCTTTGTCTGTTGATTTGTTTGCAAAAATTTTCTCCCATTCTGAGGGTTGTCTTTTCATCTTGTTTATGGTTTCCTTTGCTGTGCAAAAGATTTGAAGTTTCATTAGGTCCCATTTGTTTATTTTTATTTTTATTTCCATTACTCTAGGAGGTGGATCAAAAAAGATCTTGTTGTGATTTATGTCAAAGAGTGTTCTTCCTATGTTTTCCTCTAAGAGTTTTATAGTGTCTGCTCTTACATTTAGGTCTCGAATCCATTTTGAGTTTATTTTTGTGTATGGTGTTAGGGAGTGTTCTAATTTCATTCTTTTACATGTAGCTATCCAGTTTTCCCAACACCACTTATTAAAGAGACTGTCTTTTCTCCATTGTATATCCTTGCCTCCTTTGTCATAGACTAGTTGACCACAGCTGCGTGGGTTTATCTCTGGGCTTTCTATCTTGTTCCATTGATCTATGTTTCTGTTTTTGTGCCAGTACCATATTGTCTTGATTACTGTAGCTTTGTAGTATAGTCTGAAGTCAGGGAGTCTGATTCCTCCAGCTCCATTTTTTTCCCTCAAGACTGCTTTGGCTATTCGGGGTCTTTTGTGTCTCCCTACAAATTTTAAGATTTTTTGTTCTAGTTCTGTAAAAAATGCAATTGGTAATTTGGTAGGGATTGCATGGAATCTGTAGATTGCTTTGGGTAGTATAGTCATTTTCACAATATTGATTCTTCCATTGCAAGAACATGGTATATCTCTCCATCTGTTGGTATCATCTTTAATTTCTTTCATCAGTGTCATAGTTTTCTGCATACAGGTCTTTTGTCTCCCCAGGTAGGTTTATTCCTACATATTTTATTCTTTTTGTTGCAATGGTAAATGGGAGTGTTTCCTTGATTTCTCTTTCAGATTTTTCATTATTAGTGTATAGGAATGCAAGAGATTTCTGTGCATTAATTTTGTATTCTGCAACTTTACCAAATTCATTGATTAGCTCTAGTAGTTTTCTGGTGGCATCTTTAGGATTCTCTATGTATAGTACCATGTCATCTGCAAACAGTGACAGTTTTACTCCTTCTTTTCCAATTTGTATTCCTTTTATTTCTTTTTCTTCTCTGATTGCCATGACTAGGACTTCCAAAACTATGTTGAATAATAGTGGTGAGAGTGGACATCCTTGTCTTGTTCCTGATCTTAGAGGAAATGCTTTCAGTTTTTCACCATTGAGAATGATGTTTGCTGTGGGTTTGTCGTATATGGCCTTTATTATGTTGAGGTAGGTTCCCTCTATGCCCACTTTCTGGAGAGTTTTTATCATAAATGGGTGTTGAATTTTGTCAGAAGCTTTTTCTGCACCTATTGAGATGATCATATGGTTTTTCTTCTTCAATTTGTTAATATAGTGTATCACATTGATTGATTTGCGTATATTGAAGAATCCTTGCATCCCTGGGATAAATTCCACTTGATCATGGTGTATGATCCTTTCAATGTGTTGTTGGATTCTGTTTGCTAGTATTTTGTTGAGGATTTTTGCATCTATATTCATCAGTGATATTGGTCTGTAATTTTCTTTTTTTGTAGTATCCTTGTCTGGTTTTGGTATCAGGGTGATGGTGGCCTCATAGAATGAGTTTGGGAGTGTTCCTTCCTCTGCAATTTTTTGGAAGAGTTTGAGAAGGATAGGTGTTAGCTCTTCTCTAAATGTTTGTTAGAATTCACCTGTGAAGCCATCTGGCCCTGGACTTTTGTTTGTTGGAAGATTTTTAATCACGGTTTCAATTTCATTATTTGTGATTGGTCTGTTCATATTTTCTATTTCTTCCTGGTTCAGTCTTGGAAGTTTATACCTTTCTAAAAATTTGTCCATTTCTTCCAGGTTGTCCATTTTATTGGTATAGAGTTGCTTGTAGTAGTCTCTTAGGATGCTTTATATTTCTGCGGTGTCTGTTGTAACTTCTCCTTTTTCATTTCTAATTTTATTGATTTGAGTCCTCTCCCTCTTTTTCTTGATGAGTCTGCTAATGGTTTATCAATTTTGTTTATCTTCTCAAAGAACCAGCTTTTAGTTTTATTGATCTTTGCTATTGTTTTCTATTTCATTTATTTCTGCTCTGATCTTTATGATTTCTTTCCTTCTGCTAACTTTGGGTTTTGTTTGTTCTTCTTTCTCTAGTTCCTTTAGGTGGAAGGTTAGGTTGTTTATTTGAGATTTTTCTTATTTCCTGAGGTAGGCTTGTATAGCTATAAACCTCCCTCTTAGAACTGCTTTTGCTGCATCCCATAGATTTTGGATCGTCGTGTTTTCATTGTCATTTGTCTCTAGATATTTTTTGATTTCCTCTTTGATTTCTTCAGTGATCTCTTGGTTATTTAGTAACGTATTGTTTAGCCTCCAAGTGTTTGTGTTTTTTACGTTTTTTCCCCTGTAATTGATTTCTAATCGCATAGCATTGTGGTCAGAAAAGATGCTTGATATGATTTCAATTTTCTTAAATTTACTGAGGCTTGATTTGTGACCCAAGATGTGATCTATCCTGTAGAATGTTCCATGTGCACTTAAGAAGAAAGTGTAATCTGCTGTTTTTGGATGGAATGTCCTATAAATATCAATTAAATCTATCTGATCTATTGTGTCATTTAAAACTTCTGTTTCCTTATTTATTTTCATTTTGGATGATCTGTCCATTGGTGTAAGTGAGGTGTTAAAGTCCCCCACTAGTATTGTGTTACTGTCAATTTCCTCTTTTATAGTTGTTAGCAGTTGCGTTATGTATTGAGGTGCTCCTATGTTGGGTGCATATATATTTATAATTGTTATATCTTCTTCTTGGATTGATCCCTTGATCAGTATGTAGTGTCCTTCCTTGTCTCTTGTAACATTTTTATTTTAAATCCTATTTTATCTGATATGAGTATTGCTACTCCAGCTCTCTTCTGATTTCCATTTGCATGGAATATCTTTGTCCATCCCCTCACTTTCAGTCTGTATGTGTCCCTAGGTCTGAAGTGGGTCTCTTGTAGACAGCATATATATGGGTCTTGTTTTTGTATCCATTCAGCAAGCCTGTGTCGTTTGGTTGGAGCATTTAATCCATTCACATTTAAGGTAATTATCAATATGTATGTTCCTATGATAATTTTCTTAATTGTTTTGGGTTTGTTTTTGTAGGTCCTTTTCTTCTCTTGTGTTTCCCACTTAGAGGAGTTCCTTTAGCATTTGTTGTAGAGCTGGTTTGGTGGTGCTGAATTCTCTTAGCTTTTGCTTGTCTGTAAAAGTTTTGATTTCTCCATTGAATCTGAATGAGATCCTTGCCAGGTAGAGTAATCTTGGTTGTAGGTTCTTCCCTTTCATCACTTTAAGTATATCATGCCACTCCCTTCTGGCTTGTAGAGTTTCTGCTGAGAAATCAGTTGCTAACCTTTTTTTTTTTTTTTTTTTTTTTTATAGCTACTTTATTTATTTATTTATTTATTTTTGGCTGTGTTGGGTCTTCAGTTCTTGCGAGGGCTTTCTCTAGTTACGGCAAGTGGGGGCCACTCTTCATCGCGGTGCAGGGACCGCTCTTCATCGCGGTGCGCGGGCCTCTCACTATCGCGGCCCCTCCCGTTGCGGGGCACAGGCTCCAGACGCGCATGCTCAGTAGTTGTGGCGCACGGGCTTAGTTGCTCCGCGGCATGTGGGATCTTCCCAGACCAGGGCTCGAACCCGTGTCCCCTGCATTGGCAGGCAGATTCTCAACCACTGCGCCACCAGGGAAGCCCTCAGTTGCTAACCTTATGGGAGTTCCCTTGTATGTTATATGTCATTTTTCCCTTGCTGCTTTCAATAATTTTTCTTTGTCTTTCTTTTTTGCCAGTTTGATTACTATGTGTCTCGGCGTGTTTCTCCTTGGGTTTATCCTGTATGGAACTCTCTGCGCTTCCTGGACTTGGGTGGCTATTTCCTTTCCCATGTTAGGGAAGTTTTCAACTATAATCTCTTCAAATATTTTCTCTGGTCCTCTCTCTCTCTCTCCTCCTTCTGGGACCCCTGTAATGTAAATGTTGTTGCATTTAATGTTGTCCCAGAGGTCTCTTAGGCTGTCCTCATTTCTTTTCATTCTTTTTTCTTTATTCTGTTCAGCAGCAGTGAATTCCACCATTCTGTCTTCAAGGTCACTTATCGGTTCTTCTGCCTCAGTTATTCTGCTATTGATTCCTTCTAGTGTAGTCTTCATTTCAGTTATTGTATTGTTCATCTCTGTTTGTTTGTTCTTTAATTCTTCTAGGTCTTTGTTAAACATTTCTTGCATCTTCTCGATCTTTGCCTCCATTCTTTTTCCGAGGTCCTGGATCATCTTCACTATCATTATTCTGAATTCTTTTTCTGGAAGGTTGCCTATCTCCACTTCATTTAGTTGTTTTTCTGGGGTTTTATCTTGTTCCTTCGTCTGGTACATAGCCCTCTGCCTTTTCATCTTGTCTGTCTTTCTGTGAATGTGGTTTTTGTTCCGCAGGCTGCAGGATTGTACTTCTTGCTTCTGCTGTCTGCCCTCTGGTGGATGAGGCTAAGAGGCTTGTGCAAGTTTCCTGATGGGAGGTACTCCACAGATAGGTTTGATGTCCATCCGCTTCTAGCTCTGATCTCCTGCACTACCTTCTAGTAACTAGAGTGCTGTTTGATCTCTGCTCACATCTGTCCCCAGGAGGTGGCATGATGCAGTGGTCAGAGCAGTGAGGCTGGAGTCGGGAGAACTGCGTCTCCGTCTGGTGGGGTCACTCATAACTAAATGACTTTGGACAAGTGGCATAACCAGTACAAACTTGCATTCCCTGAAATGGCTCTCCTTCCCTCCCTGCATTGTGGGGAGCATGCAGGGAACCATGGAAACAAATGTAAAAGTTCCAGTGGACTTGGTGCCTGGTGGCCTAATCCTTCTGAACTCAAGGCCTGCCTGTCAAATACCCACCCCAGGGAGGCTGTGATACTTGCTAGTATATCTCCTTCCCAAATACTCTGGCAAGTTGCTCTGAACTCTGAACACCATTTGGAACTTACTTAGGAACTCAGGAACTCAGGAATTGCCCCTGTTCTCCCGATCATCACATCACTTCAGGAAGGAAATTTCCCTTCGGATACTGAGATCAATAATAGGTTTAGATCACCAAGGGCCTACCTGGGTCCTCTTTGGTTTTTGACTTATTAAATCTTGAGGGAACTGAGGCTGAGAACTTGGGCACTGCTTTCTGTCAGCTCTGCCTGTAGAGTGAGTAAGAAGAGGCTTCGCAAGCAAAGCATTTGAATGGCTTCTGAGCCAGAGTTGGTCCCTGGCTGCCACAGTGATGCAGCCAGAGGAGGAAGCTCAGAGCTGACCACAGATTAGGCTGGAGGGGGTCCCAAGGGTTGAGCCCCTTAACCCAAGTCCCTGCCTCTGTCCTGTCCTGAAGTCTCAGAATCTCTCGACTGGGCTCAGCCCTCACCCCACCAGTGGGCTCAGCTCCTCTGAAGCTCCAGGATCGATCCTGGGCCCAGCCAGAAGGGGTCTTAAAGCCTTCATCCCCTGTTCTGGGATGCAGTCTAGTTCTGACCTCGTGTACCACTTTCCATCAGGGTCTTCTGCTGTGTTTTGTTCCCCATGGCGTGGCCCCATGTGAAATCTGACTCTATTTCCTCTATGACTCCAGGCATTGTAGGTTTCGTCTGATATCAAATTTCATGTGTATTTTAGCTCCTCTGGGAGTCTGGGTGCTCCTTGTCCCCTGGACCTAGTCTATTCATATTGTGATCTTCCAATCAATCTTCTCTTAAGTTAAGGCATTGGTACCAGACAGAGTGGGTGCTTGGTAAATAGTAATTGGATGGATGGGTGGAAAATGAGTTGGAGGAAGAATGGTTGGCTGTCTGGGTGGGTATATGAAGTGATGCAGTGATGATGGACGGATGAACTGGAGGATGGACATCCACATTGGTGGATGGATGCATAGGTGGGGTTCATTTTGGCAACGATGAGCTTGGCTTGCAGCCCCAGATCCCTTCACTGTCACACTCCAATGCCTCATCCTGGCACCTCTGGCCACAGCCAGCCCGTCCCCGGCTCCTGCCCACCTGCCTGTACCTTTGCCTGGTGCCCCCACTCAGCTGGATGGGGTGTGCAGGCAGGTCTGGTTGGTTTCTGGTCCCTGCCATCCTCAAATTTGGCTTGCCGTGTGCCAGGCCCCTCCAGCAGTGCCACTCATGATCAAAGCCATGCATGAGGGCCAGCCTGGGCGAGGAGGTGTGGAGCAATGTCTTAAAACGCTGGGAGAGTCAGCCCAGGGCCCACTCGCCATTCTCCATTCTTCTCTCCAGAGGGGCAGGAGCTTGCTTCTGTCAGGAGTTGTTTCTGACAACTAGCTCTGTTTTTTCCTTTATGAAAAAATAATCAAAGCCCAAATGCGGCTGGCAGAGTTTCTGAAAGTCAATAGAAAAAAGCAAAGGAAAGGAGCCAGCTGAGCTGGAGATAACGTTCAATGCCTCTGACTAAGGCAGGCCTAATTAAAACAAATCTTTAAAGCACAGAACTTGGAAGTTGGCCCCAGAGGGAACGGAAATCTCTGAGACGGACACTCCTTCTGGGGTGAGCGGCTAGTGATGCTGGGGTACACAGCCTTGCTCCAACTCCCCCGGTTCCTCCTAGAGCAGCCTGGCTACTGAGCAAAGGGCCCAGGTCTCAGGTCTCAGGATGCTGATCTTCACTCCCCACCACCTCTGCACCACCCACCCCGCCTCCCTGCCCACCAGGAACCTGGAACCGGGGCTTTGGGGAGACACAGTGCACAGCTTGCCAAGACCTCCCTGAAGCAGGCAGCTCAGGGACAGGACCTTGCCTTCCCAAGGCTTCTGAGGGGCTTCCTGAGTCCAAGAACATTTGGTGCCTGTCCTTCAAACGTGCCTGTTACCCACCCATCTTTTTAACTCTTACTTAAAACACTCGCATCAGCCTCCTGATGGGTTTTGCTGCCTCTCCTGCACTCCTCCCGGCCCTTCCTATTTGCAACCCCAGGAAATGTCCTGAAGTACCTGAAGTGATGTTACTTCTCTGGTTGAATGTTCTAAGACTGGGTTGAGGTCCCCAAGAGCCCCTCATCACCCATGAGACAGAGGCAGCAGCATTGAAGGCCCTTGGTTATTTGGCCCTGCCCAACTCCCAGCCGTAGGCTAAACCTCAGCTGTGGTTTCTCTACTTTTATTTTTATTTGATTTTATTGAGGTAAACATTGTATAATCTAAAATTAACCACTATCCCTTTAAAAATGTACAATTCAGTGGCATCTAGTACTTCACAATGTTGTGCAACTATCACCTCTATCCAGTTCCAAGACATTTCCATCACCCCAAGGGGAAAACCTGTACCCACTAGCAGTCACTCCCCCCGCCCCCTCCCCTGGCCCCCTGGCAACCACTAGTCTGCTTTCTGCTTCTATGGATTTGCCTGTTTTGGACATTTCGTACAAATGGAATCCCTCAATATGTGACCTTTTGTGTCTGGCTTCTTTCACGTAGAATAATGTTTTTGAGATTCATCCGTGTTGTAGTGTGTGTCAGCACTTCATTCTTTCTTTGGTGGTTGAGTAACAGTCTATCGTATGTATACATCACACTATTTTTTCTCCGTGCTTCCACTGATGGACATTTGGATTGTTTCCACCTTTTGGCTCTTGGGAGTAGTGTTACTGTGAACGTTTGTGTACAAGTATCTGAGTCCCTGTTTTCAGTTCTCTTGGGTCTATATCTAGGAGTGGAATTGCTGCGTCATATGGTGGTTCTATGTTTAACTTTTTGAGGAACCACCCTGGCTGTGGTTTCCTGATGTTGTTTGGACCCACCGTGCCCTTTCACCTCTGTGTGCCTTCCAACATGGCGTCCCTCATTCTCCCTTCTTCACCTGACGAACTTCTATTCATCTTTCCAGACTCTGCCCAAATGTCACCTCTGTGAACCACGCCCCCTTCTGCACCCCAGGTGCAGAATTAGGTGCAGAAGCTCTGGGCTCCATGGTGCCGGGTGCTAGAACTCTTGAATTATATTATAGTTTTATTTTTGCTCTCCCCTCCTGCCCAGACGGGGTGTTCTTTGCATACAGGTATCCTGTCTGGGTCAAGTTCACCTCCTTAGTGCCCAGGCAGGTGCTTATGAGAATGTTTTCTGGAGAATGAGTGAATGGGGGGGTCCATGTGCGGGGCCCGGGGTGGACATCTCTGAAGTCTCCATCACGGAGGTTCTGGGAGGCTGCGGCTGGGCTCTTGTGGGCCCAAAGTGCCCCAGAATGGCCTCACTTGGCTCCTGGCAGCTGTAATATTTGTTTGCCTTCCTCTTGCATGCAGTGGTCAGCTGCCGGCTTTGCGCCAAGCAGACATTGTCATGCTTCATTAGGACTGCTTTTGTTGCTACGAGCTGAGGTTTCCACTGTTGCTAGGTTGTCTTTTGTTTCATATATATCTCAACATTTTTTTTCTCCCACTGGCAAATAATCAGCACCCAATTAATTCTGAATTTCTCATTGTTTGTTCCAGCAGTCGAGCTCCTTGCATGAGCAAAGAATGATCATTCAATGTTTTCCCTGCAACGAACCGGGAGAGTCGGCAGGGTCACACTTGGTCTTGAGGAGAAGAGCGAGTGAGAGAGACAGAGAGACAGACACAGAAACAGAGAGGTTTGAGAGAGGGGGATAGAGACAGAGACACAGAGGAAGGAAGACAGAGATACAGAACAAGAGAGAGGCAGAGACACAAACAAACATAGAGACAAAAAGATTTGGAAACAGACCACAGATACATCAGAGCCATAGTCACAGATGATGGACAAAGATAAACACACTTGCAAAGAGAGAGACAGAGACAGAGACAGAGACAGAGACAGAGACAGAGATAGAGAGACGGGGCAGCTGGCTAGGAGGAGAAATGTCAGAGGCTCGGCCCTCCTCCTCCAACACAGAGACAGCGCTCTGTGAAGAGACATAGCGGGAACTCAGCTCTCCTCTTCTGACAGAGGGACAGAGCTCTGCGAGGAGAGAGGTGGGTCGCCAGCGCTCCTCCTCAGACAGAGAGAGAACGAGCGCTCCAGGAGGAGAAATGCCGCAGGCTCGGACCTCCTTTTCAGTCAGAGACGGCGCCCTGTGAGGAGACATTCGGGACGGCCAGCTGACTTTCTCAAACAGAGGGACGGAGCTCTGTGCGGAGGAATGCTGGATGCCAGGCCCTCCACCTCAGACAGAGGGTCAGCAGTGTACGGGGAATGATTCAGGAGGGAAAGCCCACTTTTCAGACAGAGACAGCGCTCAGTGAATGAAGACAAAGGCTGAATGGCCGTTCTTTTTCAGGCAGAGAGAAAGCCCTCTGAGGAGAAATGCCGGATGTCGGGCTCCCTTTTTCAGACAGGGAGGCAGGTCTTCATAAGGACAAATGCCTGCCCTCCCCTCCCCCCTCCCCCCTCCCCTCCCCCCTCCCCCCTCCCCCCTCCCCTCCCCTCTCCCTCCCCCTCCCCCTCCCCTCCCCTCTCCTCCAACATGGAGACACAGAGCTCTGTGAAGAGAAATAAGGCAGTGTGATGGGTCGGCCCCTCTTTTCTGGACAAAGAGACAGCGCTCTCTGAGGGGAAATGCCAGATGGCCGGCTCTCTATTTTAAACTGGCAGATAGCTCCCTCTAAGGAGAAATGCCAGAGGGTCGGCCCTCCTCCTTCAACAGAGAGACAGCCCTCTAGGAGGAGGAGACATGCCAAATGGCCAGCCCTTCCTGTCATACAGAGAAACAGGGCAGAGCTCTAGGAGGAGAAAGGCAGGAGGGTCGGAACTTGCCTTCCGTCAGAGACAGCGCTCTAGGAGGAAGCGTGCTGTCGCTTCCTCAGACAGGGGCAGTGAGCGCACTCTGAGGAGACATTCGGGATGACGGCCAGCTCACTTTCTCAGACTGAGAGACAGAGCTCTGGGACAAGAAGTGGCCAGTTCTCCACCTCAGACAGACAGATCGCACTCTGAGGAGAAACGCCAGATTGCCAGCACTCCACCTTAGACAGGGAGGCAGCGCTGTATGAGGAGAACTCCCTAATGGCCGGCCTTCTTTTCAGACAGAGAAAGCGCTCTGAGGAGAAAAGACAGATGCCGGCCTTCCCTGGTGGCGTAGTGGTTGAGAATCCACCTGCCAATGCAGGGGACACAGGTTCGAGCCCTGGTCCGGGAAGATCCCACATGCCGCGGAGCAACTAAGCCCGTGCGCCACAACTACTGACTGAGCCAGCGCTCTAGAGCCCGCAAGTCACAACTACTGAGCCCGAGTGCCATAACTACTGAAACCCACATGCCTAGAGCCCATGCTCCGCAACAAGAGAAGCCACCGCAATGAGAAGCCTGCGCACCGCAACGAAGAATAACCCCAGCTCGCCGCAGCTAGAGAAAGCTTGCGCGCAACAACGAAGACCCAACACAGCCAAATAAATAAATAAATAAAGTTATAAAAAGAAAAGAAAAGAAAAGACAGATGCCTAGCTCTCTTTTTCAGACAGGCAGACAGCTCTCTATAAGGTGAAATGCCGGAGGCTCGGCCCCCGTCCTCCTTCAACAGAGAGACAGCGCTGACAGAGGAGAAACGCTGGACGGTCTGTATGCTTTATCAAAGAGAAAGACAGCCCTCCATCAGGAGAAATGCCCGATGGCCAGCCCGGCACCCCTGACAGGCACAGTGCGCTCTATGAGGAGAAATGCCCGATGGCCAGCACTGAGAGAGAGAGAGAGAGAGAGAGAGAAAGAGAAAGAGAGAGAGAGAGAGGCACAGGCAGAAGTGCTCCTGAGGCGATTATGCCGATGCCCAGGTCTCCTTGGCCTACATGGTGTCAGAGCTCCATGAGGAGAAATGCCCTGGGATTGACCCTCCTTTTTTGACACAGGGACGGAACACAGTGAGGAGAAATGTCAAATGCTGGCCTTTTATTTCAGAAAGAGAAACAGTTCTCTGTGAGGAGATGTGCCCCAGTGTCTGCCCTCCTTTATAAGACAGAGACAGCTCTCTGTGGAGAGAAATGCTGGATGTCCGACTCTCTTTTTCAGACAGGGAGGCAGCTCTTCATAAGGACAAATGCTGCTGGGTGGGGTGGGCCCTCCCTCCCCTCCCTCCCCTCCCTCCCCCTCCCTCCCCCTCCCTCTTCCTCCCCTCCCTCCCCTCCCCTCCCCCACCCCTCCCCTCCCTCCCCCTCCCTCCCCCTCCCCCTCCCCATCTAACACAGAGACAGAGAGAGAGCTCTGTGAAGAGAATAAGGCGGTGTGGTAGGTCAGCCCTCTTTTTTGGACAGAGAGACAGAGCTCTATCAGGAGAAATGCCAGCTGACCCACTCTCTTTTTTAAACTGGCAGATAGCTCCCTCTAAGGAGAAATGCTGGAGGGTTTCATATTACGTGTATTTTACCACAATTAAAAAAAAAAAAGACCTGTAGAAGTCCAATTAAAAAAAAAGCAGGAAGTGGCAGGATGGATGGATGTGGGCCTGGCCAGTGGGTAGAGAGGAAGGAGGGAAAAGTTTTGGGGACACCAGGTGGGCGACCCTCTACAGAGGGCGGGGGCTCTGAATGCACAGAGCGAATAAGGAAGGCAAGTCTAGACCGAAGCCGAGTTCATAGCCCTAACAGTGAACCCTGAGGTGCAATTTAAAAAAATGCTTAGATGAAAATGACTCTTCCTCAGCAGAAAGAAAAAGCAAGAACCACAGATATTTCCTTCCCCAGCTGAGGATCTATGGCACGAAACTGTGAACAGTATATAAACACTTTTTTTAGGGAAAAATAGACTTCTAAGTATGTTTCTCAGTGAATCAAGCAATAAAAATCAACCACCACCTTCTCCCCTGTAGGAATTCTTGCCTGTAGGTTGGGCCCTCCTCCGAGGTGCCCCACCCTGAGATAGTCTTTAATCTGGGGCCTTGTCCCTATGGTCTGGCTTGGGTTCTCACCGGGAGGCAGACAGTCAATATTTAGGATTTATTTGCCTTCATCAATGTGGCTTATACCCTGTGGATTTCCTCCAGTGATGGCCACGTTTTGCTGTTTGGTCATCCAGAGGTTTCATTTAAAGATTAAAAAAGAAAGTACCTTGGTAATGAAGCTTGTTCCTGAAGCACTGTGTCCACCTTCCCCCGACTCCCCCAGCAAAGGTGTAGGTGAGGTGAGCAGAGAGAGGGGAAGAGAACCAGAATCTGCTAAATACCTACTATGTGCTGAGACCCTGGTAGGTGCTTAGTCTTGTGAGTTAGGAAATGTTCGTCTCATCAAATTGTGGAAACCGAGGCCCACAGTCTAAACTGTTCATTAGTTGGCAAGTGAGGGTTTGGAATTAGTCTGGATGACTCCATGCTCAGCGTTCTGCTCGCTCCGTCCGATTCGTGCTGCTTCTGCTTTGGAGTTTAACCTGCGAGCCACAGCCAGCCACCAAGGGTTCTGAGCAGGGTGACATGGTCAGAAATGAGTTTTAAGAAGTTTCTGGCAGTGGGGTGGCTGATGGATGGGAAGAAGAGTGTCCGGAGGCAGAGAGATCAGTTCTGAGATTGTTGCCATTGATTTGGTAAAAAATGATGCCTGCACTAGGGCAGAGGCAGCAGGAAAGGGATGGGGGAGAATGTATTAACCATATTTGCATATTATGTAATTTAGCTCATAAAAAATGATTCTTGGGAATTTCCTGGTGGTCCAGTGGTTAGGACTCCTCGCTTTCTCTGCCGAGGGCGCAGGTTTGATCCCTGGTCAGGGAACTAAGATCCCACAAGCTGTGTAGTGCTACCGGCGCCCCCCGCACCGCCCCCCCCCCAAAAAAAGACTCTTGGTGGTAGGAATTATCATTGCCATTTTATGGATAAGGACACTGCAGTAACCTGTCCCAAGTTCACAGTCGGAATCTGAACTCGGGTTCATATGACTCCAAAGCTCCTGCAATTTCCTCTAAAGCACACTGCCGTAGCTCTTGCATGGGTGGTGTCGGTTGGCATTGGATCTGACTCAGGAGAAAGAGAAGATGGAGGAGATTCAGAGGTTTCAGCCTCGGTGGTGGGGCCTTACTCTGAGAAGGGGGAGTCTGCGGGAGCAGGTTTGGACCCAGCAGGGCATCCCAGTGGTGACCTTGGGGGTCCTGGAGCCTGGAGATCACGTTGGGGAGGCTGGTTTGAGAGTCTTCAGGGTAGATGTGATCTCTGGAACAGCGGGAGTGAAGGGAAGGGAGGAGAGATGAGGGAAGGAAAAGGAAAGAGAACAGAGCAGGGAGGAGGGGAAGAGAGATGCTGTGATGACCTCAGGGAGGCCAGTGCCCAGCGGTTACGGGGGGAGGAGGGAGACTGCAAAGGAGACTGAGGGTGGAGGCGAGGCGGGGAGAAGGGCAACAGGGCAGTCGGGCCAGGAAAGGGGAGAAGATGATCACAGTCAGATGCTGCCCAGAGGGGCGGAGGAGGAGGCAGAAAGGACGTCTCTCGATTGACCCTCATTGGCGGGGGGGTCAGCGGCCGCGGAGAGCTGGGGAGGCAGGTGTCTGGATGGGGGCTGCACTGGAGCATCCCCTGAGGGTGACTCGAATCAGACAAAGTCTTTCTGTGCAAGTTATTTTTGCTGTTAACCCACGTGGTCGTGCCTGGTAATTATAGGGTAAAAGGAATTAAGAAAGACATAATTTCTCCCCATCAAAGCCTGACTGTTTTACATCTCCACCTCGCACTGGCAGCCAGGCTTTCTGCCTTCACAGGTGCCACTTTGATTTCAGTCACGTAGGAAGGGAATTTGAAACACTTTCAAAGTGATTAAAGAGAGGAAGCTATTGCAAATTTGGGATAAATGGAATAATCACGTTAACTGTTTGTGGCCATGGGGCTTTCAGGAGGGGAGTCCTTGTGTTAGCGGGCAGTGGGGCTGGGGCAGGTCAGAGCGGTGGCGGCAGATGTGGCGGTGGCATTGCCGATGCAGGTGGGGGTGGCCTCACTAATCAGAACGTTAATTCTTCTTATTGCAGCTACTGTTTACTGAGCATTTACCCCTCATCCCATGTTCTCCCCTTTAACCTTCACCAAAGCCCCATGAGCAGGGCGTTATGATCTTTATAGTAAGGACACCGAGGTCCAGGGAAGTTTGGTCTCTTGTTCTAGATACACAGCTGGAAAGTGGCCGAGTACGGATAGAGTCATTCCTGCCCAGTTACTGAAACCGCTCAGCCTTCCACCTCACTGTGTGGGGTCTGTCTGTCCTCTGCGGTGTCCCAAGGTGTCCCTTCTTCATGTTTAGCACAACAGACCCGGACTGAGTGGGTGGGATCCTGGCTGATTATTTCCCCGATGCCCCCGGACTTGAGGGAATTCGTGTGGCTCACCCCGTCCATGGGGGAGGCAGCTCCGAAAGCTCAGGAAGGGTGGTAAGAGGCTGAAAGCACCATCCAGAGGAAAGATGAAGTGAGGTCACAGAATGAAGAGCCAGGTGACCAGGTCCATGAGGAGGGTCCAGAAGAGCTGATGTGAGGAAGCAACATCTTCTTCTCCCATGGGATCCTGCCGTGGCCACAGTGACGGCATCTCTGAGCTCTGGCTGTGGGTCCCAGGAGCCCTTCCATTACCCCCACGTCCTCTCCACACTGGGATCAAATCCACACATCTCTCTCCTTCACTGAATGTCCAAGCACCAATATTTTCTGGAATGAGCAGGAGTCTTGGACATCTTCAGAAAGCAGCTTCAGTTTTTCCCCTTTAAACCATCACTGTGGGCCTGACTGCCCCCTGCTCTGATGAGATCTCCAGGAACCCCACACTTCTCTGCTTACACTTGGATCATAAAATATCCTGTGGTCACCTTAGCTCCCAAGACAGTTTCAGAGTAGCGAGAGATTTGTCTCTTTACCTCTCTGTATTAGTTTCCTACTGCTGCTGTAACAAGTGGCCATGAATTTGTATTATGTATTATCTTACAGTTCTGGATGTATTATCTTACAGTTCTGGATTTATGTATTAAATGCAAATACATAAATGTATTATCTTACAGTTCTGGATTTATGGTATTACAGTTCAGAAGTCTAAAATGGGTCGGCAGGACTGCATTCCTGGTAGAGGCTCTAGGGGAGAATCCATTTCCTTGCCTTTTCTACTTTCTAGAGGCTGCCCATCCTTGGCTTGTGTTCCCACATCACTCCAATCTCTGTCTCCATGGTCACATCTCCTTCTCTCCAGGACGTGCTATCCCCACAGCGAATCCCCTAATTTTATCATGTGCAATGTGAATAGGCTGAGATTTTCCCAAATCATTTCTCCAAAGAGTTCTTTTCCTCAATTTCTCTCTTTCCTCTTGCATTTTACTAGAAGCAGCCAGAAGAAACTAGCCTGCACCTTCAACGCTTTGCCTGGAAATTTCAGCTCCAATTCCAAGCTCATCGCTTACCAGTTCTGCTTTCCACACTCTGTAGGACACAATTCAGCTAAGCTGTCTGCCACTAGACAGCAAAGATCCCCTTTCCTGCAGTTTCCAATCACGTGTGCCTCATTTCCTTCTGAGCCTTCACTAGAAGCATCCTTACCATCCGTATTTCTGCCAATAGTCTGTTAGCGATGATTTAAGTGTTCTCTAAGAAGATATAGGTTTTCTTACCATGCTCCTCACTTCCCGCTAGACCCTGACTGGCAGAGTCTTTAACACCCATATTTCTACTAACAGTCTGTTCCAGACAGTCTTGGCTTTTTCTATCGTGCTCCTCAATTTTCTTCCACCCTCTGTCCACTGTTCCGTTTCAAAGCCACTTCAACACTTTTGGGTGTTTGCTACAGTGGTACCTCACTTCCAGGTACCAAAATCTGTATCAGTCAGAGTTCAACCGGAGAAACAGAACCAGTATTAGATTTGTACTAAGAGGCTTACTGAGCAGAACTGGCTCACGGAATTGTGGGGCTGGCTAGGCAAAGCTGACATCTGTAGGGCAGGCCATCAGGGAGAGCAGGGTGAGCTCCCTGGCGTGAGCTCCCTGCTCTCTGGAGGTGGAATTTCTTCTCCTTCAGGGAAGTTTCAGCACTGCTCATAGGACTTTCAACTGATGGAATCAGGCCCGTTCAGATTTTCTAGGACAGAATCCCTGAAAGTCAACTGGTTATGGACTTTAATCACATCTATG
Organism: Balaenoptera acutorostrata; assembly: GCF_949987535.1. Classification (NCBI taxonomy): domain Eukaryota; kingdom Metazoa; phylum Chordata; class Mammalia; order Artiodactyla; family Balaenopteridae; genus Balaenoptera; species Balaenoptera acutorostrata. The sequence continues at coordinate 10,934,882 of NC_080083.1, forward strand.
AAATACCTTCAGAACAACCCCTTCATTAGTATCTGGTTGAATAACTGGGGATTGTAGTCTAGCCAAGCTGCTGTATAACCCTGACCACCGCACTCTCCCACTCTCCCCTCCTCATCCCGCTAGCTATTGAGGCACCTGAGGGGGTGGGCTGGGGCAAGAGGAGAGGTCAGAGGGCAGGAATGGTCCTCATAACCGGTGGGGAATCTGGCAATTATTTCCTCTAGTGTTGGCTGCTGTTTACAACTGACCCTTTCTCTCCTGGGTGCTTTTGAGAGCTTTCAGATCCCTGGTACATCAACATTTGCTGGATAATGCTGCATAACAAATGGCTCCAAAACTCAGTGGCTTAAAAACCAGCATTTATTCTCATGGTCATGAGTCTGCAGGTCGACTGTGATTCTGTTAACTGACACTGTGCTGGGCTGGGGGGTTAGCTCCAGGCTGTGGGTCCGGTTCATGGCTCTTCCATATTCATTCTGGGGTCTGGGTTCAGGGCCACCTGGGGAAACTTCTTCCCGTGGTGGATCACTGGAGGGCAAGAGGGCAGGCCTAGCCAAGCAGGCACATGTGTGACCCCTGCTGCAGTAGCACACTTTGGGCCGCAGCAAGTCACTGGCCCAGCTCAAGCCGAGGGGTGTGACAGTGGGCTGTGCCCGCATGAGACCACAGCCAGGGAGTGATGACTGGGGTCTCTCTCACCAGCTCCTGTCTGGTGGGCAGTTATGGCATTCCCTTGGCCTCTGATTCCTGCTGATCTTCCTCGCAGACTATCTTTTGAGCTCCCATTCCTCCTGTAGGTGGCTCTCCCGAAATGTCTTTCAAGACCCCTCTGAGCTGCCTCCCCTCAGCTCTCTGCAGTGCTCCCGTGGGCCAATTCCATCAAGCTTCTGCCCTTTAGATTCTTCAGACGTGAGTCAGACGCCCACCCACTGTCTCCCCCAAGTTCCACAGGGACATGTAGCAAGTAGTCTTGGGGCCCTTTCCCTAGCAACTCCCATCCCTCTCCCAAGACATCTCCTGGGCCCCCATGCCCGGCTTGGGTTCTGCTTGTGCAGGAAGGATCAATTGCCGAGTTTGGGGTCATTGGGCTTTCTCCTCTGGTCATGGGCATTTTTCTCTTTCTCAGTCAAGCGTGTCCCCCATGCTGCTTGCTTTCCGCTGGACACTGCATTTGTGTTTGGAGATGAGACATTTCCTGTAAGGTCCGCTGTGCTCCACTGAGCTGGGCGTTGTGTGAACTGTTCATTAGGACTGCCCGTTAGCTCTGATTCCCTTCAGCGCCTGAGAACAGTTTATTCTGCTGAAGAACCAGAATCTTGGCTCCTCCCAAACCTCAACCTCAGAGGTTTTTGGCCACCTGGGAGCCATAAGATTAGGGTAAACAGTCCTGGCTGGGGGCTGGATGTGTGTTTTACACCATGTGACACAGAGACTTCGTTTGGGCAATGACAGGGTTGAGTGTGAACACTGATTACATCTGCAGGTACCAGCCAAAGGAAATGAAGTGTAACTATATAATGTTAGGCAAATTTAAAAGATTGTTATTTCTGCTGGGCCAGACGGATACTTCCCGGCGTGGAAGGGTCATCTCTGAGGTCAAATCCAGATTGCTTGGTTTATGCTTCTGTGAATCCAAGTACAATGCGAGAACGCTTTCGGCTAAAGAAGCGGGTCCTGCTAGCCAGCCATTTGTGCCTCCGTACTGTTCCCCACTGTTAAGTCCCCTCTGAGTGGTGGCCTGGCGTGGCCCAGCCGGGTAAGTTGCATCTTTCCTCTGTGAGAGGACGAGAGGCCGGCTGTCCCCCAGAGGAGGGGAGAGCGCTCATGTGGCCTCCCGCCCTGCTTCTGAGGTTGGAAAGTTCCAGGGCTCAGCAAGGCCTCAGCAGTCTGCTAATGGCCGCACCTTGCCCGAATTGGCCGGCCATCCTTCAAGTCCCAGTGGGATTCAATCCTTGCTGAAGACTCCACGCTGACATGGATGTGTCTTCCACCCGGCTGCCCCAGTGTCTGCTCACCTGTGTGCCGTGACACGGTCCACATGGCATTGTAGTCACTTGTGGATTTATTCTGTCTCTCCTAAGCTGTGGGCCACTGCAGGCCTGGCTCGGGAGTATCTCTGGGGCCCCTGACAGGCAGCAGAAGCTCACTGGGGGCCAGCTGAAGACGTGGAGACAAGAGGGGAGGCAAGGAAACATCTCTCCCCCTCAGCATCCAAGGGACCCAAACTGGGCGTCTGGGTGAGGCTGAAATGCAGCCGTGTTGCAGGGTTTCGGTGGAGATGCCGGATGGAGATGGCTTGGTGTTTGACCATGACTTTGAGGTGATGACCTGAACATTGCTCTTCTCTGTCTGGGGATGCTGAGACCTCAGCCCATCGCATCCCAGCTTCACTCGCCTGGTGGCAAAGCAGATATTCTAGCAGAATCCACTGGTCCCTGACTGCTTGCTAGGCAACATGGACCACTGGATGGAACATTCTGGCAGAAAAGAACTATTAAGTCATCCAAATGATGAGCTGACTATTAGAAAAATTGTTTCAACTCCCTCAGGAACTTCACAGCTTTTTAGCAGTGAGACCTGGGGAAAGTTACTTCTTCTGCAAAATGGGGTCAATAATAAATCTACTTGATAGGGTAGTAGTGAGAGTTAAATGAACTAATATATACAAAGTACTTAGAAGCCAGCCTGGTACATGGTGAGTGCTACGTAAATGTCTGTGATAGGTCTCTTCGTTATTATCATCATCGTCATCATCACCGTCATTAGACTAGGTTATTAGTCCCAAACATGGGTCTCTGGTCTGTGGCTGGTCTGGGAGGGAAGCTTTCACCAGCTAGTCAAAGTGAGAACTAAATGCCCGTGTATCATATGTATAGTGTTGCCAACTTTTCTTTTTGTGGAAGGTTATCTTTTTTTTCTGCAATGATGTCCTTCCTACTCTCTTAGTACTAACATGTGACTCTTCAATGAAATATTAATAACTGCAGATTTTTTTTTAAAATTATTTATTTATTTAATTTTATTTTTGGCTGTGTTGGGTCTTCGTTTCTGTGCGAGGGCTTTCTCCAGTTGCGGCGAGCGGGGGCCACTCTTCATCGCGCTGCGCGGGCCTCTCACTATCGTGGCCTCTCCCGTTGCGGAGCACAGGCTCCAGACGCGCAGGCTCAGTAGTTGTGGCTCACGGGGCCAGTTGCTCCGTGGCATGTGGGATCTTCCCAGACCAGGGCTCGAACCCGTGTCCCCTGCATTGGGAGGCAGATTCTCAACCACTGCGCCACCAGGGAAGCCCAATAACTGCAGATTTCTAAAAAGTCCCATCTGAAAACAAGAAGCTGCCCATGCTGAGGGTCTGAGACATCACAGAGTCCAGCTTACTTGTTCTTTGGGTGAGGAGGCCCTGCTCAGAAGGTAAGTGATTTGGCCAAGGTCACGAGCCAGAATCTCAACCCACCAAGAATCTGGGGAGTAAACTTGCTCTTTGTTGGGTTTAAAGTGGTTCCCTCCAAAAGAAAGGAAGGGACTCTGAAAGCCAGGTGAAATTCTCCTCAATCATCAGTGAGTCAGAAATTTATAACTAGGAGTAGTTGTAAACATTTAGGTCAATTCCACGGAACTTTACTGAGCACCAGTTAAGGCCATGTTGCATCCTAACAAATGCCTGTCCGACCCCTGCTGCCACCTCCCTGTCCCACAAGGCCAGCATTGGTTGTGCCCCTAGGAAGCACCAGACTTCACAGGGAGAGATGCATGATTAGCCCCATTTGACAGGGGAAGAAACTGAGACTTGGAGAAGTACCATAACTTACCCAGGGTCACACAGGCAGAGGCAGAGCCGAGAGGAGCCCAGGTTTGCTACCACTGCAGGCACTGAGCGTGCACTCAGCTGTACCCAAAGTCTGTAACTGAGTGCACATTTGTGTATGTGATTATTCGATTCATGTCCATCCCCTAGTGGCTCTCTGGGGGAACAGAGAGTGAATGCCTTTTGCTCACCTCTTCTCCCCAGCACCCAGCACAGTGCCTGGCGCAGAGTAAGAATTCACTGAATACTTAGCGAATGAATGAATGAATGACTGTGTTGAGAATCACCCAGGGAAGCTGGTTAAACATCAGAATCCAGCCCCTACTCCACCCCAAGATTCGAATCCAGGAACCTGGGAGGGGGTGTACACATCTGCCTTTTAAGCAAGTGCCTGGGCAGTTCTGGTGCCCACGACCCACAAACTGTCCTTTGAGAAATCCAGCAATTGGGAAGCGAATTTTTCTGATCATCAGATGGGGGGAGTTGGTATTTTATTCTGCAGGCAATGGGGGACCACTAGAGGTATTTGAGGAGAGGAAGGGAAGCCATCCAGAGTTGTGCTTTATAGAAATTCCTTGATGGCTGTGCTTGTCTCCTTGCCTGATAATTGATGCCCACTCCCCCACCTCCCCCTGCCTTTTTTTGACAACCAGACTGATTCTGAACAAGAGACATTCATGACAAACATCATCAGGCAGCAGCACGGAGAGGCCTGTTCACTCCCAGCCTTTTCCTGCCTCTCTGACAGCAGGCAGGCCATTAGGGGCTCCCTGGCCTTCCGAAATGCCTTGTTAGCGCGTTTAAGCCCTTTGTATGAGGCTCTCCTCTGCCGTAATTGGGGCTTCACTCTGCTGCACTTCCTGGCCACAGAGCTTGTTAGCTGCCAGGCAAAGCTGTGAACTCACGGAATGGCCAGTGAGGCTCATTTTCCACAGGCAGCCCCTCGACGTGAGCACCCACGGGACTCCAATGAGCCAGGAGGGTGCCCCACTGCAGGGGAGGAGAGAGGAGTTAGGGTTCACGTTGGGAACGGGGTGCATGACAGAATGGAGGTCTCAGCTCTGGGGTTTCTACAGGTCTCAGTTCAGTTCTGTGCATGTTTGCTGAATGTCTGTGTCTAAGGCTGCTGTGTTGGGTTTGCTGCCAACCCAGTTACCACAAGGGAACAACGACAGCGTCTTCTGACTCTAGGCTGCGTTTCCTTGGATGTTTTTGAGAAGGAGTCTCATTTGGGCTGTGTGTCAGCATGAGGGGAGTAGCCCCCCCGGATGGAAGGAGAATGGCGGCAGTGCTGGACTTAGAACCCAGCTTAGTGGAAGAAGCTTCCACGGCCCTGGCTCCACGGCAGAGCGGACCCTGTGAAGCCCTGTGTCTATCCAGGGCTCCTAGATCCCGAATTTTTGTAGTGGATCTCATGTGTTTTTTCTTCTGCTTTCTTTGTTGACATTACCGAAGTGCCTCTAGGCTCCGCAAAGCTGCCTTGGACTAGGGACTTAGGTAAACCGTGTATGCGAGGGAATGAGAGGAATCTTTGTCAAAAGAGAGTAGAAAGGAATTTGTAGAGAGAGGAAGAGAGGACGGGAAGATTCTGCATCCTCAGGTTTGAGTCAGCAAGTGGCCTTGTAGACTCAAGCTGGGGCAGATGGGCAGGATTGCAGAAGCAGGACAAAGAGGGAGAAATGTCTTCACAGCACAACTTACACCACCAAATCCATTAGGAGGTGTGGGAATTACCTTCAAAGTACTGTCTTTGAGTCACATCTCATTCTTCTCTTCTCTAATAATTTTTTTCTCTAATAAGGAACAATCCTTCCCACCTTTGAATCTTATGCTTTAAACCCCCTCCCGGTCCAACTGGCTGATTCTCAACAAAACCCTGAGAACTGGGTATTATCATTCCTATTTTACAGGGGAAGCTAAGGGTCAGAGGGGCAAAGCCATGTTCCCGGAAGTATTATATTGGTTACAAAGCGACTGCCTTTCCCTTCCAGACCTGCCCTTCTATACTCTCCTTTGCAAAGCTGGGGCTGAGACCACATTCTCACTTGGCCAATTGGTTTCCTATTGGGTTTTGCCTATAGGGGGTGCTAGAAGGGTTCTGGAAGGCAGGAGAAGGGAGAAGAGACACAGTCCTTGTTTTGCCTGAAATCTCTTCTTTTATGGTGTGGTCATCTTTTGGCCCAGCTGTCACAGATGCTAAACGTCCCCTGGGCTGGTTCTCTGGTTCCTGGGATCCTCTCCAAAGAATCAGGGGGGACTCCTCTCCTCCCACAGCTGCCTGCAAATTCACTCATTCTCTTAATTTGTGTAACCTCCTCAACTTGTCTGTGAAGAGCTCCTCAGAAACACCCTTCTCATTACAGTGTTAGATGAAAATTTAGTAGACAAGGCACATAGCAGAATAAACTTTCAATTAAAATATACAGACTGCAATGGTGAAGGGAGGCTGGAGAGAACTTGCAGACATCTTTGCAGCGGATGTGCTCGAGATTTAATTTTACTATGACATCTCCTTGGAATTACACTGCTAATTGATCACATTGTGTCGGTCTGTTATTTAAACTTTCAATAAAACGGAGATTAATGGAAGGTGTAATCCTCCCGGGCAGAACAAATATTCCCATTCCTCATGTCAGGTACAGAAATGGAAATGCTCGGCTAACAGCTTTTTGCATTCAATCTGTGAACATGAAGTTAATCATGAAAAATGCAGTGATTCTTTAATTGCTTAAATGAAATTTTTTCTGCCTGCCCCATTTCTCACCCAAAATAACCACCCTTGTCGGAGACTGGAGTGAAGTGGCAGAGAGGCAGGGGCAGTTTTCAGAGGCTGGGGCTCTGGGAGGGGCTGGCTAGGGTGGCCGGCGTCGGTCTCTGAGTGCAGAGTCCACCACCCCTGAAGAGCGGTGTGGCTGTCAGATGGGATTGGAGCTGGGAAGGGACAAAACCCAGCTACTGCAGGGGCCAAGGGCACCGGCCGCCCATTTGTGACTTGGACAAGAGTGTGTAGTGAGCCATGGGGAAAGGTGTGTCTGTATCTGAGACTTCTAAGAAGGGAGTCACAGATGCTGGAATCTAGAAGGCCACGTAGATAGAGACCCTTGAGTCCTAGTTCAGGTCGGGGTTGGGGGGGCAGTGTAGCGGTTAGGAGCACTCCAGCTCCACCACTTACTAATCAGTGACCTTGGACAAATGGCTTAAGTTCTCCATGCTCTGTTTCCCCTCCTGTAGGTGGGAATAATAGTCGCTGTCTCCAAGAGTTGTTGAAATAAGTGTTGTGATATATGTAAAACACTCAGAATCCGAAAAAGAATATATATACATATATCTGTATATATAAAACCAAATCACCTTCCTGTACACCTGAAACTAACACAGTATTGTAAATCAACTATACATCAATTAAAAAAAAAAATTGGGCCCATCCCATCCTATGTGCCACGCAGGTGTTGGCTATCACCGTTGATTCTCTCAGCTGATGCTTCTGTCTTTTTCTGTGGTACCTCTGCCTAGTTCAGTAGCATTTAAGCACATAATTCGGGGTCAGAGGATAGGGTCTTGATTCCCAGCTCTTCTGCCATCTGGTTGCTTAACCTCTCCAAACCTCAGTTTCCTTCACTGTAAATGGGACCTAGCCCCTGGGGTTGCTGTAAAGATGAAATATATGTAGAGTGCTTATTTCATATCAGTGTGCAGAAAGCACTCGATGAGTGGGAGCTGTTACGATTATGAGCAGTGGTTCTGTCCAGGCCCTGCAGAATCCATCCAGCCCCCTTCCTTTTAAGGCAACACAGACTCAGGATTAGCTGTGATCCATGTCTCAGTATGTTCCACCGATTTGGATTCCTTGAACTAGGTCTGGATAACGAGAACCCACAGCTGAAGACCGTTTGTTCTGACCCATGACAGCCCTTCAGATCCTTGAAGCTGGTCTCCTGTGCCCCTCTGCCTTCTCTTCTCCAGGAGGAGCACTCCCAGCTCCTCCAAATGTTCCTCCAACACAGTGGATTCTGGTCCTTGGTATTGTCTTAAGCCACTTTCATTTGGTCAAGCCCAGTTTGCTCGTGTCCCTCTGAGAGTGTCGGAGGCTCAGTACTTCAGGTGAGTCTGGAGTGGTATAAAGGAGAGTGACATGGCCACCTCCCATATTCTGGACTCCATGTTTCTATTGATGTGACCCAGATGGCATTTATTTCTTGGTAGCCATCTCACACTTCTAATTCAGTGAAATAAAACTTAACTTGTCTTTTCCCCGAGTTCTTTTCTGTGCCTGTTGATGCAGAGTCAAATTCTTGCATCCTGTGCTAACACAGCCGGATTTCTGGACTCAGATGTAGGTCTTTACTTTGTCCTTCAGGGACTTTCTTACATTCTTGCCTGCTGGTATTACTTGGGCTCCTAATTCTGACATCCATCATGTGAATGTCATGTTTTTTTAAATATTTCAAAGCATGACATCAAATCTCTTTCTATACAGATGAGAAAAACAAGACCTAGATTGAAAGAAAAGGTTTGCTTAGGAGGAGACAGGTTCTCTAGAAAACTGAACCTGAGACGAAAACTTATGTGTCATTGGAAAATACGACCTCAGGAAGCAGGCGTGAGGGAAAGAGCGTGAATAGGGTTGAGGGAGGGCACCTGGAGGAGAGTGGGTAAGCTGCCACAGCTTCCAACAAGCTGATTCCTTGGTACTGTGGGTCATTTCAGAGAGGCCATATGAAACTACAGCATCTCCAAAGAGTCTGTCTAGACAGTGGTTCTCTCCGGGGGTGATTTTATCCCCTAGGGAACATTTGACAGTGTCTGCAGATATTCTTGATTGTCATGACTAAGGGGAGTGCTATTACCTCTAACGGGTGGAAGCCAGAGATGATGCTAAACATCCTACAATGCCCAGGACCCCTGCCCCCCAAACAGAGAATCATCCAGCCCAAAGCGTCCACAGTGCTGAGACACATTGATCTAGGCTAGATGTGAAGGGGAGGAAGGGACAGATTGATCTGTTGGCTCCCATAGCCCTTTGGTTAAAATTCGCCCACCCCAAGGGTGTTAATTCCTGACATTTCTGGGTTGTTCGTTTGGGAAATCCAGTTGGGTCTGGTGGTGTCTCCTGTCTCAGCATCAACGAGGAAGTCCTAAGTCGGGAGGCAAGAGGCCTGTGGAGCAGGCATGGGGGGGGGGCCATCGCAGTGCGCCCCTGAGGGATTTAGGCAAGTCCCTCATCCGCCCCAGAGGTGGAGGCAAGGGCAACCTGAGACCACAGGAGCAGGATAAGCCACGGCTACAGCCGATCCGGCTAGAAATCAAGGCAATTTGCGTGTCTCCAGTGGCATGTCCGCTGAACCCTCTCTAGGCTCGTTATTTTGAGTCAACATCTCCAAGACACGGTTTTCTGGCCAGTGAATAGATTGGCATCATGTCAAGTGCCCAGCCCAGGGCAGTTAGCCGTGGCTGTATGTGGGGAAGAATGGGTCAGGGTCACGGGCACATGAGCTATAAAACACGACTACTTATTCAGCAGAAACTGTGGGTAGAAAAAGGTTCCATTAGAAGTAGAAGTAAGTGGGACTGGCAGTGATTAACATCCTTGAGACTCTAAAGTTTGTAAAATCCACCTGAAATGTTTAACAACCGGCTCTGTGGAGGGGAGAGGCGTGACCCCATTTGCAGAGCTGGCCGCTTTTTGTGATGTAAATACTTTTACCATATGGCTGATTTCAAGTTATGAACAGATTAACAGTCAGCTTGTGGATTCCCTGGAAATGGAACAATGAGCTCTTAGAGCCAGTCTGAGCTGCTATAGCATGCAACTGCATAAGTAAATCAATTAATTAACAGAGGAAGAGCTTAGCATGGCAGGCAAGTAGTTGTAAAACGTTACAGACCTTTCTTTACCTCCTTTAGTATAACCTTCCCTCCAATTCTAAGCAGCCCCAGGATTCTATGTTCCTTACTTCAGAGAAGGGGCATGTATGGCAGAAAGGAAACAGTTGTGAGCTTCTTCCTGGAGGTTATGTTATAGAAAGCTCTTTTGGACATTTAGACAAAAATGTTTAAGTCTAGGAGGTTGAGAGAAGTAGCTGCCATCTGGTCTCTGGAACTGAAAAAATTCCAAATGCTGGGAGAAGGAAAAAAAAAAAAAAACAAACCAAAATGGTGGGGGGAAAGGCTGAGAGTATAGTTGTACACGGGTCCCGGGTAGAGCACCCCCGGCCCTCCCGGAATAGCCCTGAGGAGGCAGCACGACCTGAGAGGTCCGTGGGATCTGGGAGCGGAGATCTGTGCCCCATTCTCTGGGTGGACCCAATGGAAGCCCAGAGAAAGAAGGTCCAGCTATGATGGAATTCCAGCTGTGCCGTGGTGTGGAAGTGGCTGACTGGTTCCTGGGTTCTCAGCGACTCACCCATCCTGGCAGGGCCCACCGGTACCTGGGAAGGGCATGGGAGGGGAGACACCTGCAGCCTGCAGGTTGCTGAGCAAGTGGGGCTACCTCTCGAGCCAGGTGGGAGAGCAACCCAGCTGAGGGTCTTGGCAAGGTCACAGCGCCGGCAAAGCTTTCCCAGAAAGCTGATCTCGGGTCTCATTCTAACGCTCCCTGAAAACAGCCAGCCGCCTAGTGGCTGTTGGGAAAAAGTGGCCTAGCAATCCTTTTCAATTATACTTCTTCTACATGGCGAGCAGAGCATTTGCTCCTAACTTCAAACAGCCGCATTATAATCAAGTTGCATCAACCTGTTTTATGGTTTTTATTTTAAATTTTTAAATTTTTACTTTTTAATTGAAGTATAGTTGAGGTACAGTATTATAAAAGTTACAGGTGTAGAGTATAATGCTTCACAATTTTTAAGCGTTATACTTCATTTGTAGTTATCATAAAATATTGGCTATATTCCCTGTGTTGTACAACATATCCTTGTAGCTTATTTTATACATAATAGTTTGTACTTCTTAATCCCCTCCCCCTAGACTCCCTCCCCACCCCGTGCCCCCACTGGTAACCACTAGTTTGTTCTCTATGTCTGTGAGTCTGCTTTCTTTAAAAATAATCAATACTTGTATTTTTTAGATTCCACATATAAGTGATATCATACAGTATTTGTCTTTCTCTGTCTGACTTATTTCACTTAGCATAATGCCCTCCAACTCCATCCATGTTGCTGCAAATGGCAAAATTTCATTCTTTTTTTTATCAGCCTGTTTTATGTTTAAGGCCAGTAAGTTTCATCTAACTCGGAGGACGGTCTTCAAGCAAAAGGAAAGTACCTGGTTACAAAATGCTGTATTTAGGGCACTCGTATCCCCCAAAGAGGACTTTTCTGGGGACTTCTACCAACACATGGGTTCACACTTTGGCCCTATCACTTCCTACCTATGTGATCTTAAGCAAATTTGCCTTGGTAAACTTATTTTCTCTTCTGTAAAGCGAAGATAGTAATTGTGTCTACTTCAAAGACTTTTTGTGAAAATTAAGTGCATAAAATTAATTTATTAAATTTATAAATTTAATTATAAATTAAATTTATATGCATATAAAGCACTTAGCACCACACTTGGACACATAGGAAGCACTCGGTGAATATTCACTACTACTGTTACTATTTTGCACTGTGGTGCTGCGGTCAGTCGGTCAGTCGGTGTAGTGGCTGCAGAGGGTCAGGACCAGGGCAGAAAGCAGCTTCTTGGAATTCTTCCAACAGCCCAGTTTGTCGATGCCCTGTTAAATTAAGACCCATTAATTCATTGTGAAAACAAGCCTTCAAAAGGGCCTGGAATTTGCAGCTCCTTGTCCTGAATTAATGCTGCACAGCACTGCCTTATTTTAAGAGTAATAAATGCTAACTCAACGGTGGAGAAGAGCTTGGCTGCGGTGTTCACTGGATGGCCAAGCTGGCGGCTCCTGGTGTCATCCGTTCGCTGGCTGGAAGCGGCCAGGTTTTCCCGGCAGTGAGTCAGCCCAAGGCCACGGCCCCCAGCACACACTGTGGATGTGAAGTGGGTACAGATGCCTTGCCAGTGGTGAACAGGTGGTGGAGACAAGGCTGGTGCCTGACTGAGCTGGTTCTGTGCTGTTGCAGGGAATGTACTCGGCTGCTCTGAGAGGATGCAGAGGGAGAGCTGGGGAGGGCGGGGCTAGGAGAGTCCCCAGCGGGGGCAGGAGCTGCCCTTGACCGGCCAGGTTCAGGGGTCCATCTGGGGTAGGAGTTGGGGGGAGTCTGCGGAAAGCTGATCTGCCTCCAAATCTTGTCCGTCCTATGTTTTACCACCGAATCACATGGCTCAGGACAGCCATGCCAAGATGAACCCAAAAACCAAGCACACAGAGAAATGAGAATCTGATCTATTTGCTGACTTAAGGGGGTCATTTCACAATCGACAAGTGACCCTGAAAGCCCTCAAGTTCAAGAAAGCTGCTTATTGTGATTCCTAAAAAAGTAACTTCGAGTTACGGACGGTTATAGCTGAAAGAGACTTCATAAATCCTTCTGTTCAAATGCCCAATATAAAAAATGTACAATTTGTTTTTATTTTTATCAAAGTTATACCTAATTTAAAGAGCCTAATATGTCTATGAAGCTTGTTACTAGAAAGAGTCCCTCTCCCTTTTTTCTATCCCCAGTGGCAAAAATTTTCAACTTTTCTGTCCATTATTTTGGTATTTATCTTTTATCTTTTAAATATGGAGCTTGTAGCAACTTCTTGATTTTTCAGTTTTAGGCACTAAGGTTTCCTTCTGTAGATGACAATGATTTTCCTCTGTCACCACCCCCGCCCCCGGCCACCCCATTCCCTCTCCTCCCAGGAGATGGTAATGGTTTTGGTGAGATCACCCTGCAATGTTCACATTATGATGCCTCTGTAAGTCCCTTGACAGCAGGATCATCTAATCTCTTAGGCTTACTTTTCCTTTCTTGCCCAATCTTCCATGCAGTTCATTATTGTCTTGGTTTTTTTATTTCATTGATTTTCTATGGACTTATCACCAACCCAACACTAAACTCTCTGCCAATTGTCTAAGTCTCTTCTCAAGGTGTTCAGACATACCAGGAATTCTGTAATTTCCATTTCTTTGACCAGTTCTGGTCTGAGCTGTGCGTCCTCTCAGCCTGCGGCTTGGTTGTTATCTGGGACCTCCTGGCCCAGCATCCTGGACATTCCCTCTGCCTTTCTCCCCTGTTGGAGCTCCTGTTTGCTCTGTTTCATGTTTCTCTTTCTCTGTTTACTCCCCTTGTTTGCTGAAACACATCTCCAGTGTCTTCATGAGAAATACACCTGGGTGGTAGATTTATTTTTGACATCTTACATGTCTGAAAGTACTTTTATTTAATCTTTACACATAATTGATAGCTTGGCTGGGTAAAGACTTACAAGTTGGAAATCATTTCCTTCAGAATATTAAAGGCATTGCTTCGTTGTTGTCTAGTTTTCCAGTGTTGCTGTTAAGTTTTAAGCCATTCTACTTCTTGATCCTTCGTATGAAATCTGGAAGCTGTGGAAACTTCCTCTTGTTTCCAGTGCCCTGATGCTTTGGGACCATGTGCCTTCGTATGGGCTTATTTTATCCACATTGTTGGGCACCTGATGGCCCCTTTCAACTTGAGTCCTGCAGTTTTGAAATTTTTTATTCAGTTTTTCCTTTCATGATTTTCTCTCTTCCCACCCCACTTCTGAAACTCCTACCTTTTTTTTTTTTTTTGCCACGTGGTTTGTGGGATCTTAGTTCCCTGACCAGGGATTGAACCAGAGCCCTCCGCAGTAAAAGTGCAGAGTCCTAACCACTGGACCACCAGGGAATTCCCTGAAACTCCTATTGTGTGCATGTTGGACCTTTTGGACTAGTCCTCCAAGATCTTATATTTTTTTCTCCTATTTTCCTCACATCTTTGTCTTTTGTTTTACTTTCTGGAAGATTTCACTCAACTTTATTTTCTGCCTTTCTATTTTCATTTCTGCATAATTTTAGCTTTCAAGAGCTTTTGTTATTTTTTTTGTTTCAGTCCTTTTTTAATGACAATCTTCTCCTCCCTGCTATGATTGATAGCTTTCCCCCCCCCCCTCCTTGCATGGTTTCTGCTTCCTCCAAGTTGCTTTTGCTCGCATGTTTGTTTAAGTTTCTGCCTTTCACATCAAAGTTTTCTTCAACTATCTGGGGGCCTTGGTTGTGGCGTGTATTTAAAATCTGACTAGAAGCTATGCTTGTGGGGGAGCTGGTAGATTATAGGCTTTACTGTAGTGGTCTTTGGGGACCCCCCCCCCCAATGTTAGCATCTTTAGGTTTTTCCTTTTGGGATTGTCAGATGACCTAGTGAAGGTCTTCCCCTGTCCTGCTTGACTTTCTGGGAGGTGAGGGAGGGAAGAGGCTGGCAGTGGGGCAACATCAAACATGTGAACTTTTACTAACCCCCTCTGCTCTCAATTGTTCTTGGTGTTCTCCAGTCCCTATGCTTTTTGTTTCCCCAGAGAATAGACCTTCCAGAGGCTAAGCCTTCAGTCCTTCAGTGGGAGTGAAGAAAGGGTCTTGGGATCTAGCTATTACTACTTCAATAGACTTTCAACCAATGGCATTGTTTTAGTCACATTTTAACCCCCATTTGCAGGGGCACAGGGTAGTAGTGGTGGGTGGTCTGAGATGTAAACCAGGTTACTTGTTAGCTTTCCTTACTCCTAATTGAGAATTCAGATTTCTTAGTTATAACTCCTCCAACTTCTTTCCAGCTTCCAACATTTTGTTGCAACTGTATCCTTTCACTTAAAAAAACAAAACCAAAAAACCTTATGGGCTTATCCCTTAAAAGAAAATAATTTTATTGCTCTTTTAGTGGGGTTTGAGATAGAACAGAACAAAGGTATGTGTTTCATCCACCATCTTTCATGGGAAGTTTCTTTTTAAAGTCACAAATAATACATGTTCACTGTAGAAAAACTAGAAAATAAAGTTAAGAAAAAAAGAAGAAAATATAATCAGAATAATAATGCCTTTACTCCAGGAGGACCAATGTTAATACTGTAGAGGTAGATCCTTCCATTTTTTCACACATATCAATTATATATAAATATATTATGCATATATACAATGATTAGGAATCAATAAACATTTTTTTTAACTTGTTTCCTCACTTACCAATATATCATGAACACCTTTCCAAGTCACTAAATATATTTCTAAAATTATTTTAATGGTTTATAATATTTCACCAAATATCTCATAATGCAGTATATTTTGGTCCAGTTCTGTATTATTGGACATTTCAGTTTTGTTTACCAATTTTTTAGGATCATAATAATAAAAACTCTAACGAACAAGTCCATTCCCAAAGTTTTCTGTAATCCTTGATTATTTCCTTAGGTGAAATTTTTAGAATGGCTGCACCAAAAGTGTACTCATTGTAATTCTGTTAATTCTCATTACCCAGGTGTCCCTACGAAAGAGGACATACATTTCATCATCAATATAGCAGAGTCTTTTTTCTTTGCCTTTGCCAACACAGGTATTAGATTTTAAAACACCTCCCATCCAGGGGCCCAAATGGTGTATTACTGGTGTTTTGATTTGTGTTTCTTGGATTACTGCTGAGGCCCAACATCTCTTCCTATTCACTGGTGGTGTATATTTCTTCTTTTCTGGATGGACCTCACAGTGGGTTTAAGATTTACAGTTACACTCAGATGTGCAGAAATGTAACTTTCTTAATTTTTTTATAACTAAGCCTCACTTGTTCCTGGGCGCCCCCATTTCCACTCAGCAGAAACAAACCAACTTTTGATTCAAAGTAACTCACTGCTCAGTCACCTCTAGGCGAAGGCATCTTGCCTTCTGGTCTTCTCTCTCATCCCTTTGTGGGAAGGGTGCTTGGTCCCTTTACTACTCTCAGGCAGCCTCTGTTCCTACTGCTGGTGTCCCGTGCTCTCCAGACCCCTCCCCAAGCTGGAGCAGGAGCTGCAGAAGCCCATGAGGTTTGGGTACAATAATAGTCTTTAGACGCAGACAGGGGACAGGTCTCTGGGCCACATGGGAGGACAACTCAGAAGGAGGGCTCTTTCTGCCACCACTTCTATCCTACTGATGTCATTCCCCCACTCCTCCAGGTAGCTGCCAAGGTTCCAGGTGGAAAACATAGAGAAGACCCTCTGCTCTCCAACTTATCTGGCGGCGAGGGAAATTCACCTCTGTCTCCCTTGCTTGATCTCCTTTCTAATCGCTCGTTTCTCCTAAGAGAATTTAATTGCCTTTGGAGTGGAAAAACTGTTCTCACCTCCTGTCCAGCATCCTTCCAACTCTGTTTTCTTGGCCCTCCAGGCTTTGATCTTTTTTTTTTTTTGGTGGCATTTAAAAAGAAAGCTGTTTCTCTTGCAAATCAAAAATGCTCTATTGTTCCATGGAAGTCTTTAAAATCTCCTTTTTGAAAGTTAAATCTGAGCAAGAACTGTTTTTTCTAAGCCAGTGGTTCTCACTCCTGGGTGCTCATGTACTCATTACGATCACCCCGGAGCTTTTAAAAATCCTGATGCCTAGGCAGCACCCCAGAATTCAGAACACCTGGAGGGGTGTCCCAGGCATCTGTATACTTTTAAAGCCCCCCAGGTGACTCCAGTGTGTAATCAGGACAGAGAATAGCTGTTCCAGGCTGTGACCGCCCTCCCCATCCCCGGGGCAATGGATTTGACCTCCCCGTCCTTGAAGGGAGAAGGGCTCCAGGCACCTGGGTGACAAAGCTGGGCTCTGCCGCTGAGGACATGAAGGGGGGGTGTCCACACCTGGGGCTCACACCTGTATCTGGGGGCACTGGGGGCAGAAGAGGTCCTCAGCTGGGCGTGGAGTCCTCCTCAGCCGCTTTGACAGGCTTGAGACTGAGGCTCTGCAGATGCAACCCCACAGGGGCTGGAGAGGACGACTCCGCCCCCCCAGGCAGGAGGTGGAACAGGTTCTCATTAACTCGGCCTCAGCCAGTGCAGAAGGAAAGGGTTTCCTTGTTGCTAGAGCCTGTCAGGGACCAATATGTTACAACATATGTTTTACAGCTTCCTGGGGTCTCTGATAAATCTTTGGAGACTCCTTTATTTGCCTTTTTTCCCCCAAGGTTATGAAGCCAACTGTTTCCCTCCGCTTACAGATGTTCTGAGGCTGAGAGCTCATTTCCGTCGGAAATTAGCCTCAGAGGAGGGAAGCTTCTGGGGGCGGCTGGCGCTCTCCCACAGGATGAGGTTGCAGGCAGTGGTGGGGGTGGGATGACCCCCTCCCTGGCCATGATTTTCTGCACATATGCTCGGAACCCAGGAGAGAAGGGTCTCACAAGAGCGGACCACCCCCCAACCCACAAAGCTTGGTAAAAACTACTGTGTTCTTTCCTTCCCAGCTGCGTACTTTTGCTTTCTCTGTGTAAGGCATTTCAATTAGGCACATACCCTGCCCTCAGGACCCTGGTAGCCGGGGAGATAACATGTAATGATACTAGCTACCATTATTTCCAGCATTTACTGCATGCCAAGCACAGGTGATAGAGATAATAATAGCACTAAAAAAGCTTCCAACTTATTGAGCCCCTAATGTGGGCAGGCCCTTTAGAACACTCTGTACTCCTCACTGGAACTGAATATACCACGTCTTGCTACTGGAAGGGTGGTCCTGAACCCGTAGCAATGGCATCACCCGAGACCCCGTTAGAAATACGGAATATCAGGCTAATCCCAGACCCACTGAATCTGAATCTGCATTCTAACAAGATGCCCAAGGGGTTTCTGGACAGATTGCTACCCCTATTTTACAGATGAGGAATCAGAGGCTCAGTGGGAATTGAGTGACTTGAAGAAGGCCACAGGATAACCAGAAGCTAAGTAGGGATATAAACCTGCTTCACAGGACTCAAGTGATGTTGGTAAAGGCTAGACTGCAGCACAGCTGGGGAGCTGAGGACTGGAGAAAGAGCACTCCCTAGATTTCAGATGGAGGAACAGCCAGAAGGGCTTCCTGGAAGTGGGGGCATTTGAATCAGACCTAGAAAGGTGAGCAGGACCTGCCAAGAAGGGGGCTAGTCTATCTGAGGTGGAGGAAACAGCAGGAGCACAGACAGGTTGGTAGAAGAGTGAGTATCATTCACCAGAACCTTCCCTTGGTGGCTGCTGGTACGTTAATTAAACATGAGTCCACCAGGCTGGGGTGGTTCCCAGTCTGGCAACCACCTTGGCATATATACCTTGGCAGCATATATAAGTAAACCACAACAGAAGCCTGTATGTGCCTCAAGGTTAGGAAATAAAAACCTGAGGACAACCAATCACAAACAGCCAACCAGGCTTTCCCAAATCAGACAACCACTTAAACTATAGCCAAGTCGTTTTCTTGCTTTGCTTCTGTGTCTTTTCAAAAAAGTCTTGCCTCTAGCTCCTGTTGGTGGTACACTGCTAACCACTTTCAGTTTGAAACTGTCGGGTTTGAATTGATTTTTGCTCAGATAAACTCTTAAACATTTAAATACATCTCAATTTATCTTTTGACACTGTGATCTTCTGTGTTCAGAAGCAACAAAGCATTTGAGGCAGGATGGCGGTGATTCAGGAAAACTTTGTTTTCCCCGTGATCTGTGGCTGCCAGAGGGGGCCGCCACACAACTCCGGCCTGGGCTGCAGGATGCTGAGATGGACCTGCCTTGAGATGTTCCGGGCCCTTGGTCCCTGCTTTTTGGGTCTGGTGACCCCTTTCCTCCCCTGATTTCCTGCTGTAGCATGCTCCCTCAACGGCCCACGCTCAGAGAAGGGCTCACAGAGCCCCTGGCCCTTGGACACAGAACCCCTCTTCTGGGCAATAACCAATGGTCCAACTGGAACCCGTGTTGTAACCTTGTCTCCTGTCCCTGTTCTCACTTCCAGGTCTCTCCATCAGCCCAGAATTTGCCCTTGACTTTCCCCTGACTGTCACATCCTTCTTAGCCCGACTCAAGGTCACCATCTTGGAAAGCATTCCCTGATCTTCCCAGGCTGGGTTGGGAGCTCCCGCTCTGTGATTCCACAGCCCCTGTCCTGCCCACTCTGCTCAGTGGTGCTTATCACATCGTACTGCAAGTATCCACTCTGCCTCCTCATGAGACTCTGGCCCCTCCTCAGTGGCAGGTTCTGGGTCTTTCTCCTGTGCTCCCAGCATCTGGGGGAGCAGCTGACATAGGAAGTGCTGGGTGAGTAACTGTTAGACAAGCCAGGGTAGGTTTCTCTGCCTCTAGTGTCCGGGCACGGAGCGCTGATGGGAGCAGCAATGTGGCAGCTTCCATCACGGCGGCTGTCCCTCTCGGGATACTCTCCTCCCGGCTCCTGACCTCCCACCCACCTCCCAGCCTCTTCATTGTCTCGCCTTTGGCTTTAATGCTTGTGAGACCATCCAGGATAATTAAGAGAAAGAAGTTTTATGCTGTTTATGGGGTTTCGATCAAAGATTTTAATTAACCTACCTTGCTTTAAGCCTTGGAATGTTCAGTCCCCAGGGCTGACCATTTGATAATGGAATTAATGCTTCTAGGCAGAGTGGGGGGAGGGGGAGGCTTCAACAAGGAGGGCCTAGTGATCGTCTCATTAACTCTTCCCGAGATGGATAGATTTCAGCTCAGCATAAGCGATTGATCTCAGTCTGAGCTGTTCAAGGACGAACGAGGTGTTGGGAGTGGTGGGGAGAAGCCCGTCACTGGAGGTATGCTAGCAGATGTTAGACAAGCTCCTGGGAGGGATCTTAAAGCCGTGAGTCGGTCATCGCATCACTGATCAGTCTAGGTCACCTTTAGGGGATTGCAAGCCCTGGGAGTCATTCTTTCTGTCCCCATGCCATGCTGGGGCAGGGCAGGGCAGACTCAGCCTGACTCACAGAGACACATACCTGCGGCTCTGGTTTGAGGCCAATCTCTCATTTCTGCCAGAAAGACGCAGATCAAAGGCAGCAAACCCATGGAGCCAAAACCCCTGCAAAAATCACCCTTCCAACCAGCCTCCATCGAAGCTGCAGCAAATACTGTATGTGCAGATACCACTTCAGGGATTGGAAGCCCCAAACTGATCGTCACTGGGGAGGCAGTTGCCTGCAGGTAGAGGGACCTGAGCAGATATGCACTAGGGACCCCTCAAAACAACCCACCAGAACAGGCCCCGGCTGGTCTCAGATGCTGGCCCCTCCCAGGTACCAGCATCTCATTTAATGCAAATGAGGATCTTGGTGGGACAATCCGATGCCCTAACCTTGGAGGGAAAAGAAAGTGCATTTGGGAATGTCTGGGGTGGGCAGGGTGCATGGGGTGGGGAGGAAGATGGGGTGTCATGATTAGCTAAGATCTGCTGAGCTCACTATCTTCCGGGCACTATGCTAAGTGCCCTACATGTATCACCTCGTGTAAGTCTGCTTGGTATTATTATTTTCCCCATCCTACAGATGCAGAAACCGAGGTCGCTTGAAATATGGCTTCCCAGGAAGCCTGGGAAGTCTGCAGGAAGAAGGCCATGGAGTTTCTGGCTCTTCCTGGTCTGGACTCCATCACTCTTTTCCTCAACATCCAGCACCTTCCCACCTGCAAGAGTTTACTCATTTCTTCCTCTATTATCCTTCAAGGTTTGGCTGAAATGTAGGTGACCAGCATCCCCCATCCCCCAGCATCCCCAGCTCCCACCCTGTACCCCTGGCTGGACTTTTCCCTGGATTTCTAAAAGGCTCCCTTGGATTTTTATCTTGCTAGTTATTTCCTTCTTCCTGGCATGATAAACACCTGATTTAATGTCCAACTTCACCCTGTAGGCAGAGACTGTTTCCAGGTGGGAGCATATTTGATTAAGCTGTGTCCTGTGTGTGCTGACCACAGCAATAACACCAGGTTCACGAGTGGATATTGGGTGAAGTGAGAGAGGAAAAGCGCTTCTCTCCGCCCCACTGGGTTCCATGAAGACAGAAGTGGTAAAGTCTTAACCAGCAAGTATTTCCCAAGTCTCTACAATGTGCCATGGGTGTTGGGGATAAGGTGGGTGCTTCTCATCATAAGCCCTTCTGAGTCGCTTGTGTTTTTAACATACGTGCGTATATTAACTTGACTTTAAAATGTATGTTAAACAAGTGAACTAGTGGTGTTTCCTTTCCTCTCCCACGGAAATCACCTACCAGAGGGCAGAGAGCCAGACTCCAGTTGGCTAAGCTAAGCGTGAGCCTGGTAGGGGTGCCTTCAGCTCCCCATTTGGGTGGCCTAGATCTTGAGAGAAACCCCTGGGTATCCCAATTATGTCTAAATGCCTTCAATTATTTGGAGAAAAAACAGCAACATTTCTATAGGAAGCCGTTTCTGGGAGAGTTGTGTGATGGGTATAACACGCCAGGTTGGACAAGGGGACCCCTTCCAGGCCTGCACGTGGGGAGGGCGAGGGTGGCCCAGGAGGGGGCCTTGGAGAGGAATGCTGCAGAGAGCAAGGTTCCTGAGGCAGGGGAGGGCTGGTACCCACCGAAGATGCATGAGAAGACGTGCCCAGGCATCTCTTTCCACATCCAGAAATTGGGTGCAAGGCCTGAAGTTTCCCTACACCTTCTAGAAGTTCAGATGAAGAAAAAGAGCAGGTTCTCTGCTATAAAGATAGGACATATTTAGAAATTGATTAAGCAATAAAGGAGAACAAGGGCTGGAGTTATTTGGGACAGTACTTATTATAATGCTCACTTTATTAATGTGCGGGTTCTGAGAGCTCCCTCCCAGAGCTGACATCCTCCTTGGCTAAGGGGACTGCAGAGATCCCGGGGTTCTAATCAGGGTCCCCAATACACTGACTCTGATCTCAGCTAAGCCCCAACCAGGAACATAACTGAGTCTTTTCTCTGGTTACAGAGTGAGCCACAGGCTGAGCCCTGACCTTGGCCGTATACTTATCCCTAATCCTTACCACATACTGACCTCAGCCCGTGACGTCAGCCTCAATCCTGACTGCGGTCACTGATTAAGCCCTGACTTCACAGACTAACCGTTGCCTGTGACCCTTCTTAAGGCACAGCCCCAGACAGAATCGCAGCTCAGCCGCTGGCTCTCACATCAAGGGGGATGAGTGGGAGGACGTGGTGGAGCTGGGCAGGTGTCCGCCTCCCCCACCACTGGAGGCTCGGATGAGAGCTCCCAGCCCCCCCTGGGGGCCCCTGGGTCGGGGCCGGTGGAGGGCTTGGGAACTTAGGGGCTGTGTGGGGTTTTCCAGGCCCTGTCCTGGCTTCACATGCAAGGCTGATTAACATGCACCATTCTTCCCTCCGTCCCCAAGTGCCTTCTCCACATCATTGCTTCACTGATTAATTCCTCAGAACAAAGCACCCGGCACTTATGTGCAGATTGAATGGAAGATCCCAGAGGCCCTTCCCAGTGCCGGCTGCCCAGTCCTTTCCCGAGCAATTGCTCTGTTGAAGTGTCTAAGGAGCCAGGAGGCCGTTAACTGGACCAGAAAACAGCGTTCTGCCTCCAGGATGCTGGGTTTGCTGGTTGCTGGGAGATGGTTTCACCCTAGAGCCAGCTTAAGAGAGTCACATTTGACATCCTGACTAACTGATGTATTGGGTTAAAATCTGTCAGTACGTGAAGGTGGTCCTTCTTTACAAACACAAGATAAATGTAGAAGTTATCTTACCACCAACACGACTATCATTACCATCACCAGCACCATCATCACCATCATCATTATTATCATTATATCATCATCATGGCTCTCTATGGGAGATGCTTTACTTGCGTCATTTAACCTTTAAATATCAGGAGTAACTGTTTAAATATTAAAGAGTAAATTTGATACTCTTGTTGAGTATCACTACAACAAGAGAGGCCATGGCACTCCATTGAGTTCAAGACCAGGAAAGCAAATTCCTCAGTGAATTTGTACGTTTCCCATTACCAGCCTCAGAAGCATGTGAAATCCATATAATTTTCCTTGTTTCCTTGGCTGCAAGGAAATTCCAGAATTTCTTTCAATTGCTGAAGCTTTCCTCAGCTGGAAGTTTCTCAGTATACCTTTCCTCTACCCATCTGCCTTTATGTTTTGGTCCCCTCCTCCCGGTCTCCAAATCTTGTTTTTATGGCATCTGAATCTACACTACAAATGTGTGTGTATAAACAAACTGATATGTCAAATATTATTCTAAAGTCAATGTGTACATCATGTTTGGGTTTCTCTTCCAGTGTTATGGAGTAAGTGCCTAACAGACTGACCTTCCTTTGGATAATAATTATAAACTACAGATAAAATATAAAAATCCTGAAGGTTCTGAGGAATGAACAAAAGGAGGCAGATTTTGTATGGTTTTTGAAACTTGGAAGGGACAGGCATGCGGTGAGTTTCCCATTTTCATGACTTTTAATCTGAGGGAAACTGTAGCCATGATACAGCATAAAGCAGTGAAAACTCTGACTGAAAACCATTTCTGCAATTGGATGAACAGGACAGAGCCAGAGGACAGCTGCTGGAAAGTGAGGGAAGAATTCTAGAAAGGAGAAAATCAGAGAGGGGAGCCTCAATTCCGTAAATAAATTCTGCTCCAAGTCTCTGGCTGATGAGAGTAGCTTGCAGCTAAGGCTAAAAGAACTGAAATCAAATTTGATCTGTCCACTGCACATTAGACAGTTTGTGGTTTGAGTCTAACCGAGTTAGATGCCTGTTAAACAGACACTAACACTTTTCAGAGTAATATGAAGTACACAGAGTCTTCAGAACATAATCTGCAAAATTCAGATATCATGCAAAATTATCTGACATATGAAGAGCCAGGAAAATGGGACCAATGCCTTTATTTGGAATTACCAAATAAATTTGGTAATTTAATAAAATAGTTGCTTTAATAAAAATTAAAGCAACTATTACAATCATGGCAAACATGCTTATAATGAATAAAAAAGGGGAAATCTTGGCAGATATATAGAAGCTACAAAAAAGAACCAAATGCAAATTCTAGAACCAAGAAGTAAATATCTAAAATAAAGAATTCACTGGGTGGGCTTCACAGTAGAGTAGAGGGGACAGAAGAGTGAGTGACCTTGAAGATAGATAAATAGAAATGACTCAGTCTGAAGAAGGGAGAGAAAGAATATTGGGAAAAAAAGAACAAACCTTCAGGGATGGATGCGGGCAATATAAAAATCTCTAACATACAAATAATTGGCATCCTGGAAGTGGAAGAGGGAGAAAATGGGATAAAAATCATTTGAAGAAATCATGGCCCAAACTTCCCAAAATTTGGTGTAAAGACATACAGATTCATGAATTTCA
This sequence comes from Balaenoptera acutorostrata, assembly GCF_949987535.1. NCBI lineage: Eukaryota > Metazoa > Chordata > Mammalia > Artiodactyla > Balaenopteridae > Balaenoptera > Balaenoptera acutorostrata. The sequence continues at coordinate 10,958,922 of NC_080083.1, forward strand.
GCAAGTCCAAATCAGAATAAATAAGAAACAAACCATGCCTTGGCATATTGGAATTTAACTGCTAAAAGCAATGAATCAAGCAAAAGGGGTTTTACTACAAAGGAGTGGTTTTTTTATTCAAGATTTATTGAGCATATACAGTGTATCAGGCACGGTTTGGGTGCTGTGAGCGTAACCTAGGGCTGGAATCTTCTTTAGGGAAGGAAAGGGTGGTACTGGAATCGGCCTGAGATGGAGTTTTGTTCAGTAAAACCAAATTTACATGAAGAATACAAGCAGAGCACACCCAGAGTCCAGGACATAGAGGCAATTCAAGAACACCGGACAGTGTTGAACTGAGTCTTTTAGAAAAAGAGCATCACGGACTTTTGGGGGGAAGGGATTGAAATCTCATGGTGGAAGAGACTTTAAAAGACCAAAAACTCAGGAGATGAGGACCAGGGGCTGGGGGCATGTGTTAGCATTAAACACAAGTAACTCTTTTCTTTTCCTCTTAAAGGCTTGAGTCTACCTAGTGGGGAACATGGCCCTGGAGGAGGAGGCCTCAGGGGATCTAACACTGAGATGAAAACTGAGAATTGGCGTCCTGGGGCTTGGTGTTAGTAACATCTCAGGTGAAGAAGGATGGCTTTCTGGTTCCGCAGAACGTGGGCGATGCCTGCTGCTCTGTGTGTGTGCATGTGTGTCCAGATGCAGGGTGCTGGGGTGTGTGTAGATCAGCAGTCTCGGCTCGTTCTTTCATCTCTTCACTATTTTTTGAGCCTCGAGGATGTGCGGGAGCTGACAACACAGTGATGAGCAAGACAGACAAGGCCCCAGCCTCCTCTAGGGTCTGCTGGGAGAGACAGAAAACCTGCAAGAAAACACAGCCCTACGACGAGGACGTAGGTGCTGGTGCTTTACATGGGAGACGACCTCGAGAGGCAGTTAGGAGGTGGGGAAATTGAGGCAGGGAAGGGAGGAAAGCTGACAATCTGCGTGTTAATGAAGGGGTACCACTGGGGGCACCTGGAACTCCATCAGGCGGGTATGCTCCGAGCACGGTGATGTCCCAGGTGGAGATGGGAGCTGGGGATTCACCTGCTCTCTTCCTTCTCTCGCTGGTTGAGGTCTTTCTTCAGGGGAGTTAACGTCTCCAGCTCCTGGGTGGTGTCTGGTGCAGCCGGGGCGGAGGACCCCTTAGGCTGAGAAGCGGGGAGCCTCGCAGAGGGGCTGGACCTGTCCTCTGCTGCTGAAGGTGATCTGGAGGTGGGGGGCAAGAGCCCACTACCCGGCCACCCACGGCCAGGACTTTGGATGTTCTTTTAAAGTGCAGAGGGAGCCACAGAAGCTTTTAAACAGAGGAGTGAAATGACCTGAGTTAATTGTAAAATTCGAGAGAGGCGCAGACTCCCGGAGAAGGTGAGGGAGGATGGAGTCCAGGGCACATTGGCCCCTGAGAGGAGCAGAGACATTCTTCATTGAGACAGGAATGAGGGTCTGAGTGTGGGGACCCAGCGGCGGGTTTGATGAGAAGAGGAGGGAGTTTCTGTAGATGGTTTCCTTTTTGTCCTCCGTGAAGAGTGAGGTGCCCTCCTGGGCTGAAATGGGGGCGGGAGGAGGTTAAAGGGGAGAAAATGTAGAGGACCATTTTCTGCAGGGCTCACCTCCCCGTCTCTGCTCCTGTTTGAATTTTGTCGGCGGCGTGAATCTAAATTGTAACTAATCAGTTCATTTAATGTGATTTTCTCTGGCAGCATTTAGCTGCCCCACTGCTGGCGGTCAGAAATGAAATAATTGGGTTCAAGCAGGCTGGGGTTTTGCCAGGAGAGCACAGCCCGGGCAGAGGGAAGGGTGCTGGGGGCCACCCTGCAAGGAAGACCTGTGATTTGCAGGCCCCTGGAATCGGTGGTAGCTGGCGCCCCAAGGCTCACGTCTGTGTGCTCAGGGCATTGGAAGGATGTGCATCTCAGGGTGAGTCAGGCTTTGGGGATGGTCCTTCCCTTTCTTGGACTTACGCTCCACAACTGAAAATTTGTTTATTTCCACACCATCCCCTTTCCACTGTACTCCCTTTCAGCCACTAGAAGCGTAGTGAAAAACACATACGTGAACTAGCCCAGTGTACATTGTTGAATTGCAAACGCCTATTTTTGACATCAAAATGTTTTCTGAACGTCCAGATGAGAGAGTTATTTAATAGCTGTTGATTAAGAAGATATCTAATAAGAAGCTATACTTTGGGGACATTTATTTATCTAATTGCATATTTCATAGGTATTATGTTAATACGTTCTTACTTTTATAAGGTTTAAGCAGTACAGAGCAAACCATGGTAAGTTAAAATTTCCAGACGCGAGTCAAGGTTTATCGCGTGTTAATGAAAAATCTAGTGTGGCTAGTAGAGGGAATGAGCTGGGTCCAAATATCCTGGGGAGAGACTGACCTTTCTGAGCCAGACACAGACCTCTTCCTCCTCTCATGCCGACTAGCTGGGCATCACTTGCTGTTTGACTTCACGTGGTCCTAAGAAATCATATTCCTCTCAGTGGTGGGTTAGATTTGTGGCATGGATAATTTGGAACCATCATCAGACATGATTCATTAATCACAAATATCAAGTCATATAGCTGAGAAGTAAAGGATGACAAGTCGATCTGGGGCTATTAATTGGATGTTCCCAAGCAACAGGGTTTCATCTCTGACAAGGAGCCCCTTCACCCAGGGGTGTCAGCTCTCAGAGACCCATGGCCCTGCCTTCCCTCAAACCTCACAGAAAAGGTCTCCAGCTCACCCTCAAAGATGCTAAACACACAGTTCACTTCAATCTGAGTTTTGGGCAAAACATTTCTTCCACACCTGAAAGTCATCCTTTCTTGGCTCATTACTCATCCCCCTTCCCTACAGATAACCACTGTCAATACCTTGACGTGTGTTCTAATATCCCTGTTGTTCTTTATGTAGGGGTGTGTGTGTGTAAACAAGTGGTATCATACTGTACAAATTATTTTCAACTTGATTTTACTCGATGATATATCTTGAACATCTTTCTGCATCAGTACATGAAAGTCTACTGCATGATTTTAACATCTGCAGAGAATTCTGTTGTTTCAGAATTTATTTAGCCACTCTCCTATTGATGTACATTTACAAATTCCCCAACCCCCTGTGGTTTTGCTATTACCAACCAGGCTACAGCAACTATTGTTGTATGTATAATTTTTGCACATAGGCCAGTATTTCTTCAGGCTGGGTTTCTAGAAGTGAAATTGCTGGGGTAAAAGGAATGAATATTTAAACATTCGTTGATGATGCCTGATGGCTTCCACATGACCTCAGGGTTCACACTGCTTCCAGCAAGTATCTGAAAGCACCCGTTTCTCCATATTCTTGCTAACATTTGTTACTATCAATCTTTTTAATTTTTGGCAATATAATGAGTGCAAAACCATCTCTCATTATTGCTTTAAATTCCATTTCCCTGGTTCCTAGTGGAAGCTGTGTATTTTCTCATATGGTTATTGACATTTGTATTTTTCTTCAGTGAATTGCCTATTCCATATACTTTGTCCAATTTTTACTGTGTTGTGTATCTTTTTAAAAAATTGCTTTGTATAAGATCTTGATGGGGCTTCCCTGGTGGCGCAGTGGTTGAGAGTCTGCCTGCCGGTGCAGGGGACACGGGTTCGGGCCCTGGTATGGGAGGATCCCACATGCCGCGGAGCAACTGGGCCCGTGAGCCACAGTTACTGAGCCTGCGCGTCTGGAGCCTGTGCTCCGCAACGGGAGAGGCCGCGATAGTGGGGGGCCTGCGCACTGCGATGAAGGGTGGCCCCCGCTTGCCGCGGCTGGGGAAGGCCCTCGCACAGAAACGAGGACCCAACGCAGCCATGGGTAAATAAATAAATAAATAAATAAAAAATTAAAAAAAAAAAAAAAAAGATCTTGATGTATTCCAGCTATAAATTCTTTGTGTGTCAAATGTGTTACATATAATGTCTCCTCATTTGCTGTTTGTAATTTAACTTTGTACATAAGGTATCATTTTTCAAGAAAGTGTTCTAAATTTTATGAGATTAAATATGCAAATCTTTTATTGTGTGACTTCAGGGTTATGTGTCTTGTTTTGGGAAAGTCTTTCCAACACCTAGATTATAAGAATTACTTCACAGTTTTATTCCAACCCTTTTATAGTTTCTTTTATTTTTTTATGTTCAGCTTTTTAATCTGACTGGAATTTATGTTTATGGTATAAATTATGTATCTAACTTATTTTTTTTCAAACAGATATACAGTTTTCTTTAAACTATTTCTTGAATAGTTCTTTCTGTCCTAGGGATTCAAAATGCTGTCCTTATTGCAAATAATATTTTGAAACTAATTATAAATGTATGTATTAAATTATTTACAGTAGAACACTTTGAATAGCTCCTACTTCTTTTATTATTTTCATTATAGATGAAATTGCCATATAGACACAAGATATATGTATATATATACACACACAAGAGTATTTGTAGATTCTTTTCCATTCCTGTGATCAGTTTCAGTCAGTTCATGATGCTAGAACAGAAGACCGCAGACTGGGTGCATTAGGAACAGAAATTTATTTCTCATAGATCTGGAGGCTGGGAAGTTTGAGATCAGGATGCCAGTATGGTCGGGTTCTGATGAGCACCCTCTTCCTGGTTCACAGATTGGCTGTCTTCTTGCTGTGTCCTCACATGGGGGAGAGCAGAGAGAGAGAGGAAGCAAGCTCTTTTGTGTCTGTCTCTTCTTAAAATGGCACTAATCCCATCATGAGTGCCCCACCTGCATGACCTAATTACCTCCCGAAGGGCCCATCTCCAAACGACATCACACTGGGAATTAGGGTTTCAACACATGAATTTTGGCGAGAGGGGAGAGGGAGGAACACAAATATTTAGTCCATAGCACTATTCCTATGCTTGCACCACATCATTTAAATAAATATAACTTTAATCGTTTTTCTCATCTCTGTTCAGACAAATTTCCCATCATTTTTATTTTTCAGAATTGTCTTAGATATATTCATACATAAATTAATCCAACTCCATTCTTCCATTGGTTGGAAATAATATACTCTCCTACTATTCATTAGTTTTCTTTAGATTACAACATGCTTCTTTGCTTATCAAAGTCTAATGTTGATCAGAACTTTTATTTCCCTCCTGCACAATGTAAGGACCTCAGAACAGCTTTATTCCATTTATTCTTCATTCATGTGCTGTTGTTGTGTATTTTAATTCTATACATATTTCAAATCTCACAAGGCAATATTATTAGTGTTTTATGTAATTGATATTCATTTTTTAAAATTAATTAATTAACTTATTTATTTTTGGCTGTGTTTGGTCTTTGTTGCTGTGCGCAGGCTTCCTCTAGTTGCGGCGAGCAGGGGCTACTCTTTGCTGCAGTGCACAGGCTTCTTATTGCGGTGTATTCTCTTGTTGCAGAGCACAGGCTCCAGGTGTGCAGGCTTCAGTGGTTGTGGCATGTGGGCTCAGTAGCTGTGGCTCGCGGGCTCTAGAGTGCTGACTCAGTAGTTGTGGTGCACGGGTTTGTTGCTCCGCGGCATATGGGATCCTCCCGGACTAAGGCTCGAACCCATTTCCCCTGCATTAGCAGGTGGACTCCTAACCAGTGTGCCACCAGGGAAGCCCTTGATATTCATTTTGATTTATCTACATATTCACCTTTTTTTCCTCTTCATTCTTTACTTCTGGTGTTGCATCTGGAATCATTTTTCTTTTAGTATTTTCTTTAGTGCAAATTGGTTAGTGGTGAAGTCTCTTCATTTTTGCTTTTCTAAAATTGTCTCTATTTCTTTGTTCTTGAAAGGTGTTTTCACTGGGGTTAGAATTCTAGATTGGCAGTTCTTTTCTCTCAGTACACTGAAAATACCATCCTTCTGTCTTCTGTTATTGCTGTTGAGAAGTCAGCTGTAGGTCTTAACTGTTCCTTCTTAGACGTAATTTGATTTCACTCCCACCCCTAGCTGTGTTTAAGATTTTCTCTGTCTTTGGTTTTCTGCAGTTTCACTATGATGTGTATAGATGTATATTTATTTTAATTTATTTTGCTAAAGTGTCATTGGGTCTTAAATCCATGGATTGGTTTCTTTCATTAATTTTTGAGATTTTAAAACCATTTTATTTGTTCAAATATTGCTTCTGACCTATTCTCTACTCTCCTTCTGGGACTCCAGTTAAACCTATGTTAGTCATTATCACTGTATCTATGTCTCTTACCCTCTGTTCTGTAATTTCCATCTTGCTGTCTTTCTGGGCTTCATTCTAAATATTTTCTTCTGACATATATTTCAGTTCATTAATTCTCACTTCAGCTGTGCCTTGAGTTCTGAATTTTAAACATTATCTTTTTCAGTCTAGATTTTCTGGTTGGCTCTTTTTCAAATCTGCTCTGACACGTTATATGTTGTCAGGTCCTTTTCATTTGGTTCTGCCAGGTGCTAGCAATCTTGGATCACCTTAATCCAATTTCAGGGCTTAAAATATTCTGGAACACCTAGTGATTTGAAACTGAGAGGCAGTCTGTGTGATGGTTGATTTACTTCAGGTTCACCTAAGAATGTAACTCTTTGGCATCTCAGACTTCAGTGTGAGTGGTTCATTAGGGTCCCTAACCAAGCTTTCATAAGTGTTCCTTAGCTTATAAATCACCTCTTCTAGATTTGAAATTGAGGTGGCCTCCATTTCCAGGTTCATCTCTTTGTATTTCTGTCTTCTTTCAGATCTTGGTGTGATAATTCCTCACTATTTTGTTTACTCTTCGATGCATCTAGAAACCTGCTTTTAAATACTATGTCCAGATTTTTTTGTTTATCTTTGAGGTGTGTGTGTGTGTGTGTGGGTATGTTGGTTTGAATCAACATGGTTTGCTATTATCAGAAGTGGAAATCCTACATTTTCTCTTTCATTTACATTTTGGATGCAGTTTGTCAAGTTCTAACACATTCTTGTTGGGATTTTGAATGAGACTATTTATAGAGTCACTGGAGGAGAATAGACATGTTTACAATATTGAGTCTTGCCATTCAGGAATATAATATATATGTTAAAAGTTCTCTTATGCCTTAGAAAAGCTTTATACTTTTCTTAATAGATAAGTTGTCCATTCACTCATGAATTAATTTCTAAATATTTTATGGATTTCACTATTAATGACAATGGGATGCTCTATTCCATGGCTTGGCAATCTTTGTCTGTAAAGGGCTAGATGGTAAATATTTTAGGCTTTGTATCTCTGTTGTAAATAATCAACTCTGCCTCTGTGATGTCAAAGCAGCCACAGGCAATATGTAAACAAATTGGCATAGCTATGTTATAATAAAGCTTTATTTACAAAAACAGGTGGTGGGTGGGTTTGGTTCACATGCCAACTCCTGCTCTAGTCCATTACATTTTTAAAATTGTTATTTCTGTGTATTTTAAAGCTATTGATTTTAAAATTTTGATCTTATAGTTAACAAACTTAATGAACTCTCACATTAGTTCTAGTGCCTTCTCATTTGATTTTCCAGAGAGATGATTATATGATCTGCAAACACTTACAAATCCCCCTCTTCTTTCCCAATGATTACACTTCCCATGTAATTTTCTTGTCTTGTTACACTCCCTAGAACTTCCAGTACAAGGCTGAATAATTATGGTGATAGCAGTCATCTTTGTATTTTTCATCTCTTTTTTGGAAGAAATATTTCAGATGTTCTCATCATTAATTGTGGTGTTTATTGTAGGTCACTAACAGATGGGCTTTGTAAGATCAAGAAAGTTTTCTTCTATTCTGAGAATATGAGGGCTTTAAGAATGTTGAATGAATTAAATGGGTAAAGATGGCCAAAGGTACAAACTTCCAGTTATAAGTAAGTCCTGGGGATATAATGTACAGCATGGTGGCTATAGTTAACAATACTGTATTGTATATTTGAAATTGCTAAGAGGGTAGATCTTAACATTTCTCACCACAATAAAAATTTTTTTGTAACTACGTGTGGTGATGAATAACTAGATTTATTGTGGGGATCATTTTGTAATATATACATATAACCAATCATTATGTTGTATGCCTGAAACATGTCATATATGTCAATTATACCTCAAAAAAAAGAAAGTTGAATTTGATCAAATGTTTTTCCACCCTCAATTGAAATAATTTTTTGTTTCTAGTTACTTTATTAATGTGGTGATTTACAATTATAGATTTCATAATATTGAATTGTTCTTCTTGGTGATAATGTATTATTCTTTTAATACAGTGACGCATTTGATATGCTAATGAATTCTTTAAAATTTTCCCATTTAAGAACTTAAGTGAGATTGGCTTGCAGAATATTTTTTTGTGTTACCCTTACTTGGTTTTGGTATCATGGTTATGCTAAATTTTATGGAATAAAAAGGGGTGATTTCTGTATACTTTGGAATATTTTGTATAGTTAGGTATTTTCTGTTCATTCAAGACTTTAGTATAACTGGCTCCCACGTCCTGATGGAGTGGTACCTATTTGCAAGGTAACTGTTAACTATTATTTCAATTTCTTCCACAATTAGAAGAATTTCTAATTCTTCTAATTTCTAATTAGAAATTCTAATTCTAGGTTCAATTTCTTCCACATTCAGAATTTCTATCTCTACTTGAGTACATTTAGGTAATTTTCCTAGGAAAGTATCTATTTTATCTAGATTTTAAAATTTGTTGAATAAAGTGATTAGTGTTCTCTTATAGTTTTAAAAGTCTTTTCCGTATCTGTAATTAGGTGTAATTTCTCATTTTGAACGTTGTTTATTATGCCTTTTCTCTTATTTCTTCATTGCCACTGGAAATTTGTATATTTTGCTGGTATTTTTAAAGAGAGCTTTGATTTTACTGATGAGGTCTACGTTTTTTTTTTTCTGTTTTGGTTGTGCTTTCATATTTTATGGTGTTTATTTACTATGTCCAGGGAGAAAATAGTTTAGTTTATTATTTTTGAGTTTCTTATTTTGATGCTCAAAATTTTAACTTTCAAGCTATTCAATCAATTTTAAAGAGATACCTTTATTCCTCTTTGAAAGCATGTTCTGAGTTTGTTGAGTTTGATTTCTTTCTTTCATAGAGTTGGTTTTCCATACATACTTAATGAACTTTTGGTGTGTCCGCATACCCACAAACACAAGCCTATGGTGCCTGCCTGCGGTGCTTTGAAGGAGGGGTGGCAAGTACTTGTTGAGGAGGGATTGACTGGTGGTGTGTTTTCTGGGTATATAGGCTCCCACCCTTCCTGATGGTCAGTATTATCTGGGGCCTCACTGAATATGCAGGACAGGACTTCATTTCTTGGGAGAGGCAAGGGGCTGACCAGTCTGGCTGTCCTGAGTGCTGCTGCCCAAATAACCTTCCTCTGAATAACCAGGGTCCACTGTCTCTTCTTCCACCTTATACCTCTGAGTTTAGAGTTCCATGGGACAGCTTCTCCCTTCAAAATTGTCTTTCTTTTTGGCAGTTTTCCTCTGATTTACTTTTTTTCAGATCAAATCTTGTTTATTTATATTCTTCTAAATTTCTTCACCATTTCTGAAATACTAGCATCCCTTTTTTGTTTTCCTGGGCTATTATAGATTTTCTAAATCGTTTTATTTCATTTTGTAGAATTGTATATTGCCACCTTCACTACTCCAAATGCAATTGTACTTTTAAATAAATTCATGTTTTATTAACCTCAAGCACCCATATGTATTTCAAAAATAGTTGTATTTCTATATAAGATATAAGAGTTATGAGATATATATTATTTATCACATAGGTAAGAGTTTTTCTATGTACAGAGAATATTTAGTACCTCTGTGAATCCAAGACTTCCCAATGTCTGTGGTCCAAAAGTTGAGAATAATGCACTTGACAGCCAGGACAAATAGTGTGGCCACTGATTAGAATATCAAGATAGGTAAATATGGAAATGAATATAATCTATTTGTCACTGTAATTTTCTCTTCTGAGATTTACCAATATAAAAATTAACTTTTGGATACTCACGTGGATTATATAAATTTCTGTATGGGTGGTGGTAAAAGTGATGATGTATATTGATTAAGATAAGAAAAGAATATGTTTGCTGAATTGGGGTTTGGTTGTTTTAAGCCTGTTTGTATAATGAATGTTAAATATGACACTTCTGTCGGGAGTCTCCAAGATCATCTCCAGGTCCGATTTGCTAGAAGGACTCACAGGTTTCAGCATATAGTTGTACTCACAGCTGTGGTTTAGTCCAGCAAAAGTATACAAAGAGAAGTCAACAGAGGAAAAGGCACATGGGGCAGAGTCTGGAGGGAAAAGGGTGCAAGCTTCCAAAAGTCCTCTCCCAGTGGAATCACACGGGATTCACTTAATTCCTCCAGCAACAAGTTGTGACAACATGTGTGACGCTTGTTAGAGATCAGGGTTTTTATTGGGAGAACCCCCTGCCTAGCAAGTACCAAAGTTCCAGCCTCCTAGAAGGAAAGTAGGTGTTCATCATAAATCATATTATTTATGCAAACGATTTAGGCACAAGGAGTCCCTCTTCTCTTTTAGGGAAAAGCCTTATTTCAGTATAAGGAAATGTTTACCGTTCAAGTTTCCAGATGCCAGCCAAGGGCTAACCTTGTAAGCAGGCCTTTCTAAGGATAGGGGTCTCAGCCCTACCATGCGATCTCCTTTCTACACAACTCCTAACCTCTGCTTTTGAATAAACGTGATGGAACAAATAATATGTTACTGACTAAATCTGCAAGAAGTTTTTTTTTTTCCCCTTTCTTTTTCCTACTCGCAAGCCAAATACATGTCAGTTAATAGCATATGAGAGTCCTGGGATGTACTTTTACAAACATTTCTTAAGTATCTACTATGTGCCAGGCACTCTGCTAAATGCTGGGGCTGCAGAGACCATGGGATTCACAAATTGAAGAACATAATCCTTCGCTGAGACACGCATGGCCAATCCTGCTGGCCTGCCCCGGGACTGCCATGAACCTGACAGTTTTTATTCTGGGAAGGACTGGATTTTCAGTCGAGGCTTTTATTGATCCTGATGATCTAGGCTCAGAACGACGTGATCTCAGGAAGGACACATGGAAACTGTCCAGTCTGAACTATTTGGGTGAGATTCACCTGCCAGGAATGGCAGGCTCATGTCCCCTGACAATCTTTCATGTTTCATTTGGTTTTATTTCCCTGTTTGGGAAAGATTATCCCCTGATTTGTTTATTTTTATCCACTGAGGTGTTGGTGGCAATACTAAATGGCATGAAAGGAATGTACGCAGGGGCTCTGAGGAAACCAAGGGCCTGGAAGAGCCCTTTTGTCTTGGTTTGTCTCCAAGGGCATCACCAGAGCCCATGTAGCGCTGCTCTGAGCTTAGAAACCTTCTCTGGGCCAGTGACTGGCGTCTTGGACTTCATGACCATCAAGGAACAGCTCTCTCTGAGCTCCTCTGGGTCCTGGGTTTCTTATTAAGGGGATTTTGGAGTTTGGAGGGTGACGGAACATCCTAGGACCCAGGGTGGAGAGGAGGTCAGGTCCAGGCGTGCCCGATGCTGCCACTGAGGCTTGGAAACGGGTTTTCAGTGGGAGACGGAGGAGCAACCCAGTGACTGACACCAGAAAAAGAGGTCAAGTTTCAACCAAAGATGAGAAGGAAGTGCAGTGGGACCAGGGCCAGGAGACCTGAACAAAGAGGAAGCACGGTGCTTGGGTTGCGTTTCCCCAACACACTTGGTGGGAAGGATCAAAAGGAACTTACAGGACTCAGTTCAGTGTTTCTGTGCTTCTGGAGCTTCTCCGTTGATCTGTATTAGGAACGTGGCGGGGGGCGTGCTTTGATAATCCTAGGTGAGGTGTGTGTGGGGGGGTACTCAGCACCCCTCTATGTCTTTTCCTGGGACAGGCTGGTAGATTTCATTCCAAGTGTGCAATTGTGTGGTGTCTGTTTAATGCTGCTGGTGGGGGGAGAGTCCAAGCCTGGCCATGATGGAGACAACGGCAGGGCATGTGGCTCAAGGCCCAAAAGGCAGACGACCCCTTCGGAGGGCTCTCCCTGTGGGTTTTGTATGTTACAGGTTTCATGTGTGCATTTTGGTTTATTTCTGAATCGCTGCAGCCCCTTTAGTGGCCATGGAACATGACGCTGTAGGGAATTTGTAATGAACTTTCCATCTGAGGAAGTCTTGGTTGTAAGAGGCAGCCTGTAATTTCAGAGTCAAAGGTGAGGAGACGGGGCCTGATGTGCTGACAGGTTCAGAGAAGTATCCCAAGGCTCTTCAATGTCAGCGAGTCCACTGAGATCAGCCGGTTCTATTTATGTTAAATACAACGTTGAGGTACAGAAAAGAGGATATTGGATATTGGGGAATTAGTGGTTGGAGGGGGCGTGATGGTTTGCAGACCAGCCAGAGAGAGAGAGAGAGAGAGAAATAGAGGCAATGGGGCAAAGCACACCTGGGTTCTGCTCCGCCCACGGTGCTCCATGCAAGCTGACTGATCACCCCTCGGAGCCTCTTCTTTAGCTGCGTGTGGGGGGATAATCATTGGCCCTACTTCCCACAGTCATTATGAGCATTGAGAAAAAGCATGCACAGGAAGTCACTGGGTTAGTGCCCGGTGTAGAGTAATTACATTTCATTGCAGACTTGTGTTACGCCTGTTGCTATTACTGGTACTCCTGCAGGCTCTTACCCAGGATGAGGCTGGTGCAGTAGAGTCAGGGCATGAGGCCATCCCTGGGAAAGTGAGGGGCTTAGAACTCTGTCTGCGGGGGAGAGGGCTTGGATGCTTTGTTGGGGCAGCTGGGAAGACACCTGCCCAAGGAGACAGGAATATGTCCACGCATTTGATCTCCAGAGTCTAGATCAGTCTGGGACTCCTGGGCCACAGAGGTCCTTCCTTTTCCCGTCAATCTGGGGGCGTGGCTTTCTCTCAGTCAATCACCCATTGGCTTATAGGCATTGAGATAAAGCAAATGTAAAGTGGGAACAAAACTGCCCAACTGTGGCTGTGATTACACTTTTCTAATGTGTCTCTGAATTGGTCACTAAGTCAGCAGATGCCTGTCCTAAATGGGCCTCCACCCTGCTCCACAAAATATCCCAACCTATAACACAGAAGTCGGTGGTTGTTTTTGCTTTAACTTTGACTTTGAGAGGTGCATCTCCCACAATAAATGAAATATTGTGTGACTCGTGTGCAGGGTGCTTACTCAGAGTCAGGTGATCAGTGGTGCCCTTGCCTCTTGTAACCTGTTCTGAAAACAGCTGCTAGAGAGATTCTGTTAAAACCAGAATCAGATCAGATCTCTTCTCTGGTCAAAATCAACCTCCCCTCCCCCGTCAAACGCTCCACTCCAACACCTCTTATTCCCCCTCCTAATTTATATTTCCACTAGCACTTATCACTGTCTAACGTCACAGTCATCCTTCGGTATCCACAGGAATTGGTTCCAGGACCCATTGCGGATACCAAAATCCGCAGATGCTCAAATCCCATAGTCGACCCGCCATATCCACGGGGTCCGCATCCACGGATTCAACCAACCACGGATTGTGTATTAAGTCTGTGATGCTAAAGTCAGGTCACAAGCCAGTCACTATAAGAACCAAATGTGTTTGGTCAACAGATGACTTTTGTTATGAAGTCCAGGTCCTAAGGAACTTATCACTTGGGAACTAAGAGATTCTTTAAAATTGAAGAATTGAGACCAAATGCACAACTGTGCAAAATAACCAGGGATTCTGTCTAGAAGCTTCTGCTAGTAAAATGAAAAATCTTTCAGTGATGCCAGGTGGTGCTATTAGGAAGCCCACATATGCATCAGATTCCTTAAATCAACAGCTTGAGCAATTTAGATTTTCTTTAGTGTACTTTCAACCTCTGGGCCCAACGATTTCTTCGGTAATTTTGGGAGAGTTTGTTATACCATCTCCTCCCGCAGTAAAGTCAACCCCTTCAGACCTCAGTTTCCCCAGGGAGTAAATGGGAAGTTGAATACGATGACCCCTCGGCTTCCTCAGCCCAGATTTTCTGTGATTCTGTGACGAGAGTCCCAGCTTAGGTGAAGCAGAACTGAATAAAAGCTTTCATGGCCAAAGATGGTGAGGAACCTCATGCAGCTGAAACTATGCCTCTCTTTTGTCCATTTCATGCTCATGCTTCTTAGCTTTTCAAATCATCCTTGAGCCAGAAGACCTGCAGGGGTCTTCTGCAGGGTCTCCTTTTTCTGAATCACCTTTCCCTGGGCATCTTCTGTTCATATGGGTTCTCTGCTTGGATGTTTGACTCAACCGATGTTGATTAGCACAGAGGTTGCAACCTGGGAGGGTTGAGAGAAGAGGTCCAGAGGGAAAGGCCTCCTGGTGCTGCTGCTGGCCTCTGTTGTGGGTGAGACTACGTCCAACTTGTCAGGATCTTGTAGGACCAAAAATTGCTTTTACATATCCTAAGAGTGAGAATGATCTAAAAATTACTGGAACGCTGGAATAAAGTCAGTGTTCTATAATCAGAAGGATCTTTAGAGTAAGTTAGTCCAACTTCCCCATCCAGGCTAGGAATTTCTTCTCCATCCTCCCCAAGAGGTGGTCAGTGAACTTCTGCTTGCACAGCCCAAGTGATGGGGAGCTCATTACCACCTGAAACAGCTCATTCAATTTCTGGGCATCTCCAACGGTATCCATTTGTTCCATCCACAAAGCTGAGATTGGTTTCCCTTAGGGGGCACCCATTTGAAGGTGAATCTTGGGTCACCAGTTGGACCCCACAGAGGATGTGTAACCCATTCATCAGAATCTTCTTGTCTCCAGGCTCAACTGCTCTTTTCAGCACATGGAGTTCCATTCTATCCTCCTCTCGGAGGGCCCTTGAAGAACTCTATTCTTCAGTCCTGGACTGATTCACACAAAATAAGCAGTGGGGGATCTGGAAGGTCTTTAGAGAGCTGTCCACGCACAAGTACTTGCCAAGGAGGGAGAGGGTGTGTTTCAGCCGCCTGGGTCCTGGGCAGGGGCATCTGGATCAAATAACCTGTTGAGAACACCTGGCCTGGTTCTGAACCTCTGGGCCAGAACCAATGCCCATTTGCCATCATACCTTTCCAGGGCACTTCTTAGAGAATATTGGAGCAAATATAACCCTCAGAGATAATCGGCTTCAACCTTTTATTCCATTTGACACATGGGGAAGACTGAGTCCCAGACAGGGGAACAGCTTTGGCAAACGTCATCCAGCAGAAGGAAAAATTGAAGCCCAGATCTTGTGCTTCTTGATTTCAGTGAGATTGCACTTCATTTAAAAGAGAAACACTGAAGATCTCAATGTGTCTTTGGTTCCAGGGGTCCTCAGAGAGCTTTGTCCTCCGGAAATTACCTCTTCTTCCCATTGTCTGTGGTTTCCCCATGCTGATCCTGTGTCTGTGTCCTGATCTCAGGGGGCACTGCCCCAGCCTTGAGTTTCCTCCCCCATCCCTGAAAGTCTGGAACCCAGCACCTTCCTAATTCATGACCCCCCAGGGCTTATCATCACAAAGTTACGATGAAAAGAAAATCTGTTAATATTCAAGCAAATCTGCTAAACAAGCAACTCTTTCAGGGTGACTATGTATTGCTCTTTATGATGACAGATTATCTTTCTGATTTCCCCCAGCACATGTCTCCAGAGGAAATTAGATACAGTACTTTCCTTAAGCAGGACCAGGAGAGGATGTTTCTATAAATACTTAACAACTTGTCAGGGGAGATTACAAATATTGGCATGTCCTTCACAATGTCATGTTGGTTATTGAAGCTGTTGTAAGAAATCAGGATAGTTTATTTTTCTTCCTGTTTGAAGGTAGTGCTACATTTTCTGAGGCCAGAGGAGGTGCTTCTAGAGGCAGAAGCTCCAGGACCAGACTCAAGGCCAGGGGCCCGGCACCCCCCAGTCTTCTCACGGGATTACCAAGAGCTCAGGCTTTGGTGTCAGATGTCTGAGTCCACTGGCTCCACTATTTCCCAGCTCAGGGACCTTGGGCAAACCCCTGAGCTTCTCAGAGCCTCAGTTTTCTCCTCTGAATGATGACTGTATCATGACTCATCTCAAGGTGTTGCAAAGATTAAACGAGGCAACGTGTGAAAATTGCCTGTCCTGTCGTGGGTGATCCACAATACAGAGCTCGTTCTCTCCTCTTTCCAGTCCATTGAGAAGACCTCCCTCATCAGCAGACATGGGTGGCCCTAAGTCCTACTGTCTTCTGACTTCCTGTGTTGCTTAGGAGAAATGCGACAATGATGAGAATAATAAATACAGTTAATGAATGCTAACACTTCTCCATCTCGTACCATGTGTCAAGAATTGTTCTAAGGGCTTCACATGGATTCAGTCATTCGGTCCTCCTAGCAACCTTATGAGGGAGGTACTAGTAGTATCCCTCTTTTACAGAGGAGGAAACTGAGGCAGAATGATGTGCTCAAGGCCACATAGGTAGAAGGAATGGAGCTGAGATTGGCCTCAGGCACTCAACTACCCAGCTTTGTGATCTCTGAAGGAAGGATGGCCCTCACTCCTTTTTAGCAATCTCTCTCCTCAGTACCCTTAAGAATTTTCTCTTTATCCTGTATGTTCTGAGTTTTACCATCATGAGTGTAGGTATGGATTTTTTATTTATCCTTCGTAACACTTGGTAGCATTTTTAGATCCAGGGACTCATGGCTTATTTAAGTTCGGTGAAATTCTCAGCTGTTAGCTCTTCAAGCACCGACTTCTCTGGTTGCTCCCATCAGACCTATCTTGGAGTCTTGGAGTCGCGTTTCCTGTCTTTCAACTTCTTCTTTCATATTTTTAAATCTCTTATCTCTGTTTGGCTCTGTTCTGATCTCTGTGTTCTCAATTTCCGCTCTTCTGCTCTGTCCACCATTCTGGTCAATTTCTCCATTGAGTTTTAACATTTCATGAACTCTCTTTCATTTCTAAGATCTCTAATTGGTTCCTTTTCATAGCCACTTCCTTTTTATTTCATCATTTTATTTCTCGTGTCATGGTTGTGGTTCCTTTCTTGACCCCTGTAAGTCTATTACGGTGCTTGTTATGTACGTAATCCTTCTCGGAGGGTTCTGTTTGATCCCTTTTCCTTCAGAGGTAAGTGATTTCCTTTGTGGAGTTTGTGGTGGTGATTTTCCTCGGCTGCTTTGTGCCTCCTGTTTTTGAATTCACCTGCTGGATTTCTCAGCAGCCTCCAACCGGTCCCTAGGTCCTGTCCTCTCGGTCACCGGGTGCACGAAGTCTCAGTGTAATTGTGGGTGGACGGGAAGTGGGTTTCTGACCCTTGGCCTCTTGGGGGAGGCATCCATCTGGGCTGCAGCCTGGGGCAGGCTGTGTAGTTTTAGTTCCATTTATTGCTGCTAGGCACGCGCCAATGTTTCTTTTAGGAGTCTTGCTTTAAGATCTACAGGGATCTCTCTTTCTTATTTTTGAGCACGCTTGTGCGTTTTTCCTTGGCACTAGGAGTTTGGGGCAGAAAGGAGGGGTTTTAGCATTGTCTTATTCCAACATCTTGAACCAGAAACCCTCCCTCATTATTATTCTTTGTTAAAATGAAATAATCGACGTATACAAAAATATATATATAATATTGACTATGACGCATAATAATAAATGTAGTAAGACATACACCAGTGAAACGGCTCCCTGCTTAAGTATTAGAACCGGACCAGTGCTGTTGAAGCCACTGTATGTTCCTTCTCGACCCATCGCTTTGTCTCCTCCACCCGCAGGTAACCACTCTTGGGTATTTTCTCTTTCTCTTTCTCTTGTTTCCCCCTCCATTTTTTTTTTCTGCAGGGAAGTGTCATTAGCATTGGCTTCTTAGAATTGTGCTATGAAGTTACAAAAATAATTAAAACACATTTGCACATAAATGAACCAACAAATCAATGGAACAGAACAGAGAATTTAGGAACAGACTCAAGTTTGTAAGGGAATGTATTAGGCCATAAAGGAGGTATTCTAAATCAAGAGCAAAAAGGGTGATCTATTCAATGAATTGGTGTTGGGCAATTTGTTACCTATTTGGAACAGAACACATTTTAGATTCTTATCTCACACCTTACATAAAAGTGAACCCCTAACTGATTAAAACAAATCTAAATTACAAAAAAAGACCCAAATCATAATAGAACTAAAATAAAATTTAGGAGAATGATTTTATAATCTTGGGGTAGAAATGCCTTTCTAAGCAATACACAAAACCTCAAAGCTATGAAGGAAGAGATTTATACAGTTAACTACATAAACATTTAAACCTTTGACATAGCAAACGATGCAAATAAAATCCAAACACCAGAATGAGTGAGAATATTTGCAACACACGTAATAGATGCAAACACACATGTATGTGTGTTTATATATGTTTTAAATGCATCTAGTGGATTAAAAAGTTACTAAGCCATAAAAAACAGAAGTCACCTGTAATTCTGCCCCTTAGGACCACTATTTACATTTTAGTATATACTGTTTCAGACTGTTTTTTCCCTCATGCATTTTTTTCTTAAGCACATTGCTTCCATATCTGGGATTATGCTGTATAGGTTTTTTTCCCCATGACTTTGAACTTGGTGCAGTGTAAATGTTTTTTCACATAAGTAAATACACGCAAATGATAATTTCTTCCGCAAAAATCATAATGTCTATTTATTGTATAAAGTTACTAAAACTTGTTTAATAAATTAATTAATTTTCTAAAGTTAATATGCCTAATATAGGAGGGAATCCTACAAATCAGTAAGTAAAAAACAAACATACAATGGAGCAAAAGAAATGAACAGGCCATCAATCCACAGAAGATTGAAGAAGAAAAACGGCAATGGCCAACAAACACAAAATGCCATTTACCTCACTAATAATTAAAAACACTCAAGTAAAACATTTCTGATTTATAGCACTGGGAAAATTTTTTTAAATGTAGATAATGCTTAGGCTTGGCAAGGATGTAGGGAGACAGACAGGCTTATAAACCTCTTGGTAAACTGATGTAGTATTTCTCAGGTAATTTGGCAGTATCTTTAAAAATTAAAAAAAAAAAAAAAAGGGCATACCTGTGTTCTGGCTCCGCAATCCCACTGAAATCAGAGCTGGATAGATGGTCACTGCGGTGTTGTCAAGGACAGAGGGGCGGATGGTATATGGGATGGAGGGAGAGGTTTATAATTGTGATTGAGTATACTTAAAAATGCTCTTGGATTGTGAGTCTTTTTTTTTTTTTTTTTACTTTTTGTACATTTTCAGTCTTCCTAAATTTTTCTTAATAAATATATTGCTATCATAATCAGAAAGTCAACATTTTTAAAGGAAAGTTTTTAATGGGAACTAATTCGGTGTTTGAAGTGCTTACATTGTATGTGCATTCAGTATAAGGTCCCCACAAAAATAATAGCAATGACAAAAAAAAAATCACAAAACTATACAAGAGACAGACAGCGGTCACCTCAGGCCTCATTATTTTCAGAAAAAAAACCCCAATTCCTTAGAATGAGATACAAAAAGTGTCTGGGTCTGCAGCCTCCTGTAGCTTCCCAGTTCATCTTTCTTCCATGCTCCGAGTGTTACCAAACCCAGGTCCGGCTGCTCGCCGCTCAAAAGCCAGTAAAGAGGCCAGGTTGGCGGAAAGGAAAGTTTGCTTTATTTTGGATGCTGGCAACCGGGGTGGGAGGGCAGACGCCTGTCCAAAGGCCGTCTCCCCCCGCCACCCCCCGACAATCAGGGAGCAAGAGCTTTTATAGACGGGGCGGGGGGGGGGGGCTACATGCAGAAACAATACAGTCAGCTCTGACAGTCACCTTGAAATTGGTCATCGGTGGTCTGACCAGCGTCATCTTGATTGTTCATTTCCAGGGTCGGTTTGTTCCCATTTCCTTGAGACCAGTTCTCAGAATTGCGGCAGCTTATGTCATGGCTACAGTCTGGTCACCATGTAGTTAACTTCTTCCACCTGCTGGGGGTTTCAGTACCTACAAGACAGCTCACAGGATACGGCTCAGAATATCATCTACAGCCCTTGAGCAAGAACTAAAGGTCCTTGGCTATGCTTAATGACTAAACTATTATTATTTGGTCTCCTTTGACTTTTCCTCTGTTTCTGTATTTTCTCACTTCTCTGATTAAACTTATTCTTTGGCTAAAGTTTTTCCACAGACAGATGGCAGGCTGAGGACATGGGGGGCAAGGACCATGGGGTCCTGCTCCGTTTCATGAGCACTTAGGTCCAAGCAACCCCCAGCAGTTCCCTGGATGTGAAACGCCCTTTATTGACTGGGCTCAGTGCACATGCTTTCCTTGCTGCCTGACAGACCACCCTTCCCATCGGGGCATCACCCTTGAAGAGCAGACGCTAGCCTGGTCCATCAGTGTGTTCTTAGGACCCAGCAGAGGGACTTACGGACAGCAGTCATAGTAAATATGTGCTTTATGAATGAATGAATGAATAAAGGAATGAAGTGAAGGCTCAGAGTTTCAGCCAGAGACAGACCCAAGACCCCAGTGAGACAGTGGTGGAGGCAGGGCTACCTCTGGCTCTCTGCTAACATGTGCTATTTCCCCCACATCTGATCCCTGCTGCTTCACAGTTACCGTGGGGAGAAAGTGGCAAGAGCAGAGGAGCAGTCTATTCTCTGAGAGCAGAAAATGGCAATGCAAGTTCACAGTGACTCACTAGCTGCTAGATCCCCATCATGTTGCGAAAGCCCTGCCAGCGAGGGGCCCCCAAGCTGTGGAGCACCCCTTCTCTAAGGAAGTCGGACCTGCTGGGAGTCCTAATTAAACACGGACTGAGACGGAGACTGCAGGACGCCTTTGATGGAGGGGAGGGCTGGGACGAGGCAAACCCGGCCGTGCATCAAATGTACACAGGTGCATCGCTCAGCGGGTTTGGGGGTCACGTGAATAAATCAGTTTTTTATTTGACAGCAGCTCCACCCACACGGAAGAGCCACTTGGGTCATCTGTCTGTCCAGGACTTGGCATCCGCAGGGCCCTTCTGACTAGCTCAGTTATTTTTTTAGCTGCTATGAAAATCATAACATCCAGTGACGTGGACCCCATTTTTGCCAACTGATGCACAAATAGTTTTTTTCTTAATTATCAAACTGACTATAAAAACTTTTTAATTTGGGGGTATCTCCAGCGTTCAAGGTGGAAGGCACTCTAACGTTCGTGCAGGATGACAGGTAGTCAATGAAGAAGGAAAAAGCCCCATGCTGGCTCTGGCAGCCCCTCTGTTCTCGCTGCACTAAATTACAGAATTAATAGGCTCTTAGAAAAGACTGACACGCAGTTACCGTGAGAAAGACAATTAAATGTGGAAACCCACTTTTCTCACTGCGTTGAATTTTAACGGGAGGCTTTGAGACTCAGTAAATCTCTTTCCTATTTCTTCTCCCCTGTCCCATGAGTTCTTCAAAAAAGCATCTGGAACACTGAAGAGGGTCCTCTCTCTTGATCCTCTCAAACTCCTTGTTATGGCCGTGTTTCCTTCCAGAAAGTTTTTTTGAGATCAAGGAGAATGCTAAATACCCATATAGTTCAGTCGTTTCCTGGATGGTCTTCTTGTTCGTCTTCACCGCTTCCAAACAATCTAGGCCAGATTCATTCATTCATTCACTTGCTTATTCACTGGACAAACAACCCTTTGATCTTGCATTCTCTAGGCGCTAAAGGTCTGATCTTGATTTGATTCAGTCTAAGGGAGAGAGAGAGATGTGAGTGGGTGATTATATACCTGGGGTAAGAGCCTCGGAGATGGATGTAGAAGGTGCAGGAGTCCCCAGAGGAAGAGTTAGTCCTCACACAGGTGCCTTCCTGCCCCCCTGCATCTGGACACTCTAGCATCACGGCCTCTGTCTGCAGGTTCTCGGCCCTCCCCTGGCACGAAATTGGCGCTTGCTAAATGTGTCCTGAATTGACTCGACTTGTTAACCTTTCACTTGAGTCCTCCCAAGGTTATGCATCCAACTCAAATGAGTCTGCACTCTGCCCCAGAGGCTCTCATGATTAATCGCGAAGAAAAATTCTTTTTGAGGGGAAGAGGAGGAATTTTTTTTTTAAATCCCACTTTCTCCCAGCCTCAGCTGTTCATCAGTCAAACATTTGTCATATTGTAGTCCTTTAACCACTAGTCATTTCTGACTAATACCCGGCAGGCCGACATGGGGTACGATTTCCAAGATGATAAATGCTTCCCTTCTTATCTTTTGATATCTGGAAGTAGAAAATTTCAAGGAAAAACGGTTTTACACCAAGATGACCATAAATCTCATTGTGTTCACAACAGAAGGCTGACCAGAGAAGTTTATTAAATCCGTAAGGGATTTGATGTATATCAAACTGTTACATAAAGTCAATACTTTGGAGAGAAGCAGACAATAAATACTCAGCAAGAGACAATATTTCTATCAGGGAGAAGGCAATCGCATAAAGATTAGGGGAGCAATTTCAATATTGCCCGCCTCTCTGCTGTAAGAAGACATGTCTTGTTTTCCAGAATGATCACAGGGGAAGGAGCCGGGGTGGGGCAGGCAGCCTTCGAGACTTGGCTAATCTCACCATCAAGCCCCAGCTAGATGTGAAGCACTGAATGTTTGTGTCTCCTGCCCCCAACATTTATGTGTTGAAGCCCTACCCCCCCAGTGTGGCTGTATTTGGAGATGGGACCTCTGAGGAGGTAAGTCAGGTTAACTGAGGTCAAAAGGGAGGGGCCCTGATCAATAGGATTGGTGTCCTTATAAGAAGAGACACCAGAGCACTAGCTGTCCCTTTCCTCCACCTCCACACAAAGTAGAGGCCATGTGAGCACACAGGAATACTGAAGGGCCACTGTCCCCAGAGTGAGCGCTTGGCTTCTGGAATCGTCATGTCCTCTTGCTTTTGTGTGGCATGTTCCATCTTTCCACCTGGTCTGTGAGTGACTTGGGGTGGGCATGGCTTGGTGTCCTGTTTCCACCTCCCCCGGATGCTCGGTGAAGGGCTGAGACAGGCCTTCCTTCCTGATGCTGCTTTCAAGGGCGCTGCCTTGCAGGCGGGGCTGGCAGACCCACGATGGGAACGCACGGTGCTTTGGGGCTTGGAAGCTCCTTGCTGCTTCCAGGTCCCACCTGGGGAAGAGACACAGCTCTTCCTCCCTGGAATCTTGCCGCTGCCATCCAGGTCAGTGCCAGGCAGAGGAGCCCAGGACCCCGAGGAGCCCAGGAACCCACTGCGCCAGGGCCACAGGGCTCTCCTCTCCTTCCAATTGAGGAGACTCTTTCTAATTTGCATGAGGAGTCCTGCTAGCCCCCAATTCCACACCACAATCCCCAGACCACACCCAGGGACAGGAGATGAGTGTGGGTGTAACTGACCTGAGGGCTGAACAGGGGAACAGGGTGCAGCCCCCCTAACATCCACTCCCAGATGTGCTGGCAGAGAAGGGTGACACCTGCCTGCTCTTGCCTTTCCACCCTTCATCCTGCCTCACCTGTTCCCTTTCGGGTCCGGTACCGTCCTCCCCCAACGTCATTGCTGTTAGAATGTGAACTTCAAAAGCAACCTCAGAAGTGAGCTGCCAGCTAGTTCAGAAGTTGGAACATGGTGCTAATGAGGGCACAGCCACTGGGTCAGTTCTGACCTGGACGAGGGGACTGTCAGCAACCAAAGCAAACAAAACAGCGCTCTCTCCCAGGCTGACCTGGCCATGGCCCTAGACTGGGACCCAACTGCTGCCACAGCCCGGTGTCCCAAGAGCCAGATCTCTTGTCCCTCCTGCACCACTGCCAGCTCTCAGGGGTAGATGGCCACAGGGTTGCTGCCACCAAGTGAGCAGATGGGGAGACTGGAAACACACAAAGACGTCTGGGATTCCCCCATAGTTACTGAACTGGCACCGGACCCCAGGCATGGGCGTTGTTTGGCATGCGCCCATTGCATGGATTGGTAAGCTGAGGTCAATTAACTCAACAAACAGGTATTGGGCCCCTTGAAGGACAAAAAGTCAAGGTGGACTTGCTCCCATATGCATCATGCACAACTGCAGGTGAGAAGTGTTTGTGTACCTGGATGGAGAGGAAAGACCACTGCAACCAGAGAATGAACCTTTGGAGGGACCCTGAGTGTGTGTGTGGTGTGCAGGTCACAAAGCAGAGTTGTCATGAGGTCAAGTTTCTCCTTAAGCATCTGACTACACAAGACCCTGGTCTGCTTCTCCCTTCTGAGATCCTCTCTGGCACGGCAGCTTGCTGGTGGAGAACAGAGACCCTGTCTCCCTTGTCTGCCCATCGGGGCAGATGGTCCTCAGAGGGGCAGGCAGGGTATTGAGGTTGTTGGTTCTGCATCTGCAGAGCCTGCAAGGTAACAATACGGTATTGCGCACATTAAAATATGTTAAGAATATAGATTTCATGTGAAGTGTTCTTACCACCAAAAAAAAAACCCCAAATCCCCAAACCAAAACCAAAACACAAAAAGAAAACAACAACAGCAACAGCAACAAAAAAACACACAAAGAACACAAGGGCGTTTTCGGAGGGGATGGTTATGTTTAATGCCTTGATCATGGTGATGATATCACAGGTGTATTTATATGTCCAAACTCAGCAAAATGTGCACATAAAATACGTGCATTTTTTTGTAAATCAGTTATATCTGAATCAAGCTTCAAAAATAAAAAATAAATAAAACTACGAGGGAGAAAGGACAGCACTGCCCACACTTGTGAGGACACGCAACAGTGCTTTCAAAGGGAGGTTCCCTGTGCCAGAACACGGGAAGGTGTCCCTGAATTACTCCAGACTGTCGGGGTTTCTGGAGGCCATCTGTGCCCACTTGGATTTTTTGAATGCAAGTAAAAGAAAATCCAGCTGGTTAAAGATAATGCCTTGGCTCGTGACAGGGTGAGTCTTCAGGGGGGTCTTGACGATAATATGACCAAGACCCAGGTTCTCTTTTCTGTCCCCTCCTCCTCCTCCGTGATGGTTCCTTTTTCATAGGCGTCTCCCCTCGTGACTCCAAGATGCCTGCCAGTTTGGAAGACTGTTTGTTCCCTGGTTCATATTCCCTGGGGAGGAGGGTACTTTTGCCCCCAACCAGCAAACAAAATCCTCAGGCTTCAGCTGTTGGATCCACTTAGGTGACAAATCTCCAAGGGGATGGAGCACACAGATTAGTTTCGGGCTGGCACACGGCCCCGGTGGGGGGAGGGAATGAGAGCTGGGGGATGAAGTCAGCTTCCTCTGAAGCACCCAGGATGTGTGAGGGAGAGTAGATGCCTGCCTGAAAACCCCGGGTTGTCAACCAAGAGATGGGAGGATCGTGCTGGGAAGCTGCAAACAGCACATGCTGAGAACAGAGACGTCCCTCTTTGCAGAATTGTCAGTGGTGGACCAAACCCAGAGACAGAGATGAGAAAGAAGGCAGACCAGGATGTCAGAGGCCACCAGGTCCGACACTCTGATTTTACAGATGGGAAAGTAAAAGGTCAGAGAGGGGATGAAAGGGCCCCTGGACTGCACAACAGGCCATGGCGGAGCTGGGATCAAAGTTCCTTCTCCTGAGGCTAATTTTCCCCCCACAGTAAAGCGCAGGTGAGAGAGAGAGAAGGAAGGAGGAGAATGGGGTAGGGAGTGTGCTCTCTCAGACTGCTGGCTTTTCCCTCCTTGGTGGGTAGGAAGACTTCAGCACAGCTGCCCGTGAGGCGAGGCCAGCTCGGTGGTTTGTGCTTGCTGTGAAATTTGCCTTGTGGAGTCAAGGGTGTAAAGAGCAGAGAATGACAGAAAACACACACACACACACACAAACACACACACACACGCACAAACCAAACACACACACACACACACACAAACCAAACAACACTCCAACTAGAAAATATAGGCTAAACACATGAATAGACATTTCACTGAAGGAGATATACGGATGGCAAATAAACCCAAGACATTCAACACCAGTAACTGTTAGGGAAATGCCAGTTAAAACCACAAAGAGATATCACTACGCTCCTATCTGAATGGCTAAAATAAAAAATAGTGGCAACACCAAATGCCAGCGAGGGTGCTGAGAAACTAGATCATTCAGGCATTGCTGGTGGGAATGTAAAATGGTCCAGCCACTACGAAAAACAGTTTGGCAGTTTCCTGACCAACTAAACTTGGAGCTACCATACAACCCAGCAAATTGCACTCCTAGGTGTTTATCCCAGAGAAACGAAAATGTATGTTCACACAAAAATCTGTACATAAAATTTCATGGCTCTTTTATTTGCAAGAGTTGAAAACTGGAAATCATCCCAGATGCCCTTTGACGGGTAAATGGTTAAACAAACAGGTGCATCCATACCATGGACTAATTGCTACTCAGCCATGAAAAGGAATATACTGTTGATTCAACTTGGCTGAATATCCAGAGAGCTGTGCTGAATGGAAAAAGCCAATCCCCAAAGGTTACATACTTTTCATTTACATTTACATAACATTTTTGAAACAGCAAAGCTATAGAAATGGAGAACAAATTAGTGGTTGCCAGGGATTAGGGGTGGTGGTGAGTGGAACGTGGTGAGTATGGTTTTAAAAAGACGAGAGAAGGGTCAGTATCTTGAGTGTGGAGTTGTGTACAAGGTGATACAGCGACCGCTACTAAAATTATCACTAGCAGGAGATAAGATTGTACAGAACCTAATACATACACACAAAATGAGTACAAGGAAAACTGAGGGAATCGGAACAAGATCAGTGGATTGTATCGGCGTCTGCATCCGGGTGGTGATGTTACAGCACAGTTTTGCAAACTGAGCAAAGTGGACGGGGCTGTCTCTGTGTTACTTCTTACAGCAGCATGTGCATCTACAATTATCTTAGAAGATTTTTCTAAAGAGCAGAGGACTTTGCAGCAGACATTTTCACCTTTTCGTTTGCTAGGAATGTCCCATCATCCCCAAAGCTGCTAATGCATCTGCTTTAGGGACTTTGAGACAGGAAATCAGCTCTTGGTCTGGGCTCTCAGAAGGGGCCAGGGTGGCCCTCTGATAACTGTCTCCGGGCTCCCCATGGCCAGAAGTGGGGGGATGGGGTTCACTAATGATGGGTCTCTGCACCATTAGGACACCTGTTGCCAATGATAAACTCATCCTGAAAGGCCCCTGCCCTGCCCGGGAGGCTGAAATAAACAGCAAGCACAGGTTTGAAGAAACCAAAGCCTTTCATGAAAGAGACTTGGGATGGAAAGTTGTTTTGCCAGAATCCTCGGGAAAAACACCCTGACATAATCACTCCCAGGTCCAGGATAAATGAACACAGAAAGTGCTTCAAGGATGCAGTGAGTCTGATGGATTTTATTGATCGGCTCTTCCCTGGGTTTCTTCGGGAAACGCTCCAGCTCCCTCGTCTCGGGCCCGGCGGCACGAACACGACTCTTTTCATTACAGGAGGGCATTTCCTTGGAATGAAATATGAAGTGGGGTGCGTTCCACTCTCACCTCAGGCTGGTATGGTGCCCGGGCTCCGATAGACATTTCATTATTTCCAGACACATATCGCCTTCCATCAAGTATTGGTTTTATATGAAACCAGAGTGATCAGAGTGCTTTTTGTTACCAAAGTAAAAGAACAATGAGCAGCCCAGGAGTCATTAATTTCTTCACAGAAAAGCAGTCGTGTGTGTGTGTGTGTGTGTGTGCGCGCGTGTGTGTGAGTGTCTGATTCAAAGAGTGAGGGGAGAGAGTTAGACCAGAAGAGCAGTCATCTTTTCATTCTGACTCTTGATGTTTCTGTTTTTCTCTCTCCAGGTGGGGTCACAGCCCTTGCTGAGTTTGTCCTTCTATCTGGAGGGAAACAGAAATGCAGGGGGTGCGGGGTAGGAGTGGGGTCCGGGAGGTGGTGTAGTGGTGGGTGGGATGGTCTAGGCGTCAGCTGCCCAGTGCCTGGGATCTAAACAGCTCTAAACAGACCTTCTGTGTGTCCCCAGCACACACCCGCCCTTTCTGAATCTCCTTCCTCTTTGGTAACAAGAGGATTGGAGCCTAAGTGGCCTCAAGGGTCCTCTGGCTCTTGTGTTCTAAGGCGTTTACAACAGCTTGTGGGATTTTTCCCATCTGCACTTTCCTATGGTGAAACCCACTGGGGGTGAGGGCTGGCCCAGGCTGTAGGAACTTCAGGAAAGGCCTCTGGGGCCACTGAAGTTTCTGACCCCCATCAGTCACCTGCTTATTGTATTTCTGCCACATCCTGATTTTTTTTTTCCCACCTTCTTTCAACCTCCTTCTTCATATCAGACAACCGCAGCTCTGACTTAGGCTTGAATATCTCCAGGGACGGGGCACTCCCCACATTACAGGCAGCCTTGTGTATTGTTGGGAAATTTCACTCTTGCAGAGTCTTATGCAGAATAAAGAGATGGTTTCCCAGTACTCTTCATCCAGCTCTCTGTCTTCACACGGAGCAAGGCTCATTTTTCTCACAAAAGACAGCTCTCACGTGTTGAAGGATGGTGCTCAAGACCCCCTTTGTCTGTCCATCTCCAGACTAAGTAGTACTCCCAGATCCTGAATCATTTACTGATTGTAGTCATGAGAATCTTTATCGCGCTGGTTTGGTTCTTATAAATATGTTATACAGCCGAAAATGTCCCTTCTTATGTATATAAAAATTGATCACAGAGGGAATTTAATATCACTATAGAAAATTTGTTTACTAGGGGATAAGAAAAAAGTCACCAAAGTTCTCATTTTTAACCTAATTATTATTCATATTTTGGTATATTCCTTTCTATCTTTTTCTCTGTCAAATTTCTAAATTTGAACGTTTTTTATCCCTTTCTCCGCTTCGCATCACATCAGAATTGTTTTTCATATTTCCTCCTAGTCTTTATAAGCATCATTTTGAAAGGATGTGGATCCTTCCATCTATTGATGTATTATAATTTATTTAACCAAACTCATACTGTTGGATATTTAGCTTTTTTCTATTTCTATGCAATTATAATGAATGCTGTGATGGACATTTTCAGGTGTGGCTTCTTCGAGAAAAATGTCAATGAGATGCATCATTGGGTCTGAAGGTTTGAATATTTATGGCTTACGAGGTATGGCCTCAGTGCTTTGCAGGAGGGTTGCCAGGTGCCCACTGTAGGAGATCCAGCATCTGGGCTGAGCTCTGGAGAGAATGTTCTGAGTTGGCAGGACAGTGCTGGGCAGTGGAGGATGACCAGCTCCCTGATGCTGGACCCTGGGTGTCTACTGATGGAGACGGTGTCAGATAATGGGTAAGGGTTTGGGCTTCAGAACCTGGCAGGACTGGGTTGAGCCCCGGCCCTGTCATTGGCCTGCTGTGTGATCCTGGGGGATTTACAGAGACTTGATTTTCTCATCTGTAAAATGGGAACAATACTTACCTTAATACCTTCACTTAGCATGATCACCAATGGCCTGTGTACTAGATTCTGCTCTAACAAATATCCACAAACTTGATGGTTTTAAGCAACAGAAATGTATTCTCTCACAATTCTGGAGTCCAGAATTTGGTGGTGTTAGCGTTCCAGAATTTGGTGGTGTTAGCGTTCCAGATTTTGGCCATTCGAAAAGATGTGTAGTGATATCTCATTGTTTAATTTACATTTTCCTGATGACATAGTCTGTGGAGCATCTTTTTATATGTCTATTTGCCACCTGTGTATCGTCTCTGGGGAGGTGTGTACTAAGGTCTTTGGCCCATATGTTAATTGGGCTGCTTGTTATCTTGTTGAATTTTAAGAGTTCTTTATATATTTTGGATAGCAGTCTTTTATCAGATGTGTCTTTTGCAAATATTTTCTCCCAGTCTGTGGCTTGTCTTCTCATTCTCTTGGCATTGTCTTTCACAGTTCATTCTATTTGTTGATGTTATGAAGTGAACCATCAATATAACTGAAAATAAGGCTATAGTCTCAACTACTGAAGGAGAAAGGGAAAGATGAAGTGTGTGATAATTTTCTCATCTTTTAGAGCAGAAGTAGGCACATGAAGGCCCATGGGCCAGATTCTACTTGTCATCTGGTTTTGTAAATAAAGTTCTATTAGAGCACAGACCTGCTCATTCAATTACTTATTGTCTGTGGCTGCTTTCATGCTACCACAGAAGTGAGTAACTGTGACAGAGACCATATGGCCTGCAAGGCCTAAAATATTTACTCTTTTACCCTTTATATAAAAAAATTTGGTGACCAAAGTTTTAGAGCAAGACCTCAAGACATCCAAGAAGCAGGGATTACATGTCATGAAAAAAATTATGAAGATAACTGCTAGAGGGTTAGAACATATTTTGTGTACTTTGCAACTCACAAGAAAGAAAACTTATGCTCAAAACACGTAAGACAATTCGTGTAGGAAATAATGGGTATCGAGAAAGCATTTAAAGCAACAAAAATGAGGATAAAATAAGACCCAGAAATATCTATTATTTACATAAAATAAAGGAGACAAGCTTACTAATTAAAATAAGCAAGTTGAATGTTAAGTTGTATTTAAGAGATGGATTAAAAATAAAATGATGCAAAAATTAAGAGTTAAAGAAAAGGACTTGTGGTTAAAATGACTAGATACTATCTTCCCCCAGAGACCTACTAAAATGATAGCAAGAGGAAAAAAAAAAAGTATAATTAACCATGTCAAAGAGAGTGAGTGAAAGCTCAGCCATAGAGAGATGACTTCAGCAAATTTCTTTAAAACAGAAGAGAGGTAACTGACAATGCAGGGTAGAGAAAGTACAGGGGAGAGTTAAAGTAGACAAGGATAGAGATTAAGAAGACTCTCCTTTGCCCTCTAGAACACAGAGAGACTTGGGATCCTGAAACCCTAGTAAACTGAGTGAGAGAATAGGCTGAAAGTAGGGACTAACTGAACATCTACACAGTGTCACATCTCCTGCTCCTTTTCCCTCCACAGAAACCCCAGCCGTCCGGCATCCACCTTCTTCCCTGGGAAACAAATCAGTGTCTTCTTTTATTTTTATTTATTTATTTTTGGCTGTGTTGGGTCTTCGTTTCTGTGCGAGGGCTTTCTCTAGCTGCGGTGAGCGGGGGCCACTCTTCATCGCGGTGCGCGGGCCTCTCACTGTCGTGGCCTCTCTTGTTGCGGAGCACAGGCTCCAGACGCGCAGGCTCAGCAGTTGTGGCTCACGAGCCTAGTTGCTCCGCGGCATGTGGGATCTTCCCAGACCAGGGCTCGAACCCGTGTCCCCTGCATTGGCAGGCAGATTCTCAACCACTGCGCCACCAGGGAAGCCCAGTGTCTTCTTTTAAATACAATGAAAGATCCCAGAGAAAAGGCCACCTGCTCTTTCTGTCATTTAGGGACTTGCCATTGTTTTGGCCACCTCCCTACCTGAGTATCCAAAAGCAGCACCTGTAAGTTGAGAAACTGAGTATGTGGGCAGGAGGTCTCCGTTCATTGCTGGCTGACGGCAGGAGGCTTTAGTTCCTCACCACGTGGACCTCTCTACTCAAGGGCTGTTTGAGGGTCCTCATGACATAGCAGCTGGCTTCTTCCAGACTGATGGATCGAAGAGAGAGAGAGCAAGCCCTGGGAGGAAGGCTTTTACAACCTAATCTTGGATTGTACACCACCGGTTCCATTTTCTTCTATCATTAGAAACAAGTCACTGAATCCACATTCATGGGGAGGGGAATTAGGCTTCACCTTTTTTTTTTTTTTTTTTTAATTTTTATTTATTTATGGCTGCGTTGGGTCTTCGTTTCTGTGCGAGGGCTTTCTCTAGTTGTGGCAAGCGGGGGCCACTCTTCATCGCGGTGCGCGAGCCTCTCACTATTGCGGCCTCTCTTGTTGTGGAGCACAGGTTCCAGACGCGCAGGCTCAGTAATTGTGGCTCACGGGCCCAGCCGCTCTGCGGCATGTAGGATCTTCCCAGACCAGGGCTCGAACCCGTGTCCTCTGCATTGGCAGGCGGACTCTCAACCACTGCGCCACCAGGGAAGCCCAGGCTTCACCTTTTGAAGGAAGGAGTACCAAAGTATTTGTGAACGTATTTTAAAACAACCGCAGACTCAACAAAAAGAAGAGATGAAAATAAATAAATATCTAAAAATAATTTTAGAGAAAACTGAGATACTACAAAAGAGAATAAAAGAATTTAATGAGTATCCTCAGAGGTATTTGAGAGACTCTTACATTCATTAAATAAATGACAAAATGGATGTTATGGAAAACAATATGAGAAGAACCAGATAGAGATCCTGGGAATTAAAAGTTGCTGCTTTCTTTTCTTCTTCACTTGCTTTTCTGAAAAATTTGCTTTATTTTTTTTTAACTGAGGTGAAATTTACATAATATGAAACAAACGATTTAAAATATACCAGAGGCATTTAGAACATTCGCTGTGTTGTGCAACTCTTCCCTCTGTCTAGCTCCAAACATTGTCCTCCTCCCAAAAGTAGACCCTGTACCCATGAAGCAGGTGTTCCCCAGCCCCTCCCCAGCCCCAGGCAATCACCAATCTGCTTTCTGTCTCTATGGCTTTGCCTATTTTAGACAGTTTGTATAAATGGAATCACACAATATGTGGCCTTTTTTTGTCTG
Source organism: Balaenoptera acutorostrata (assembly GCF_949987535.1). Taxonomy (NCBI): domain Eukaryota; kingdom Metazoa; phylum Chordata; class Mammalia; order Artiodactyla; family Balaenopteridae; genus Balaenoptera; species Balaenoptera acutorostrata. The sequence goes on from NC_080083.1 coordinate 10,991,500, forward strand.
GCTTCTTTCACTTAGCGTAATGTTTCCAATTGCTGACTTCTTTTTTATTTCAAATTAGTAGAAGGACTGGAGGCTAAATTAGAAATGTCTAAGAAAGGAGAACATAAAGGGAAAATGAGGGAAATACGAGTGCAGAGCAGTATTAGGAGATCAATCCAGGTGGTCTGGGATCTAATATATGTTCCAGAATGAACAGAGAAAATGGAGAGGAGAAGCTTATGAAAGAAATAATATAAGAAAATTCCCCAGAAATAAGGGACACAAATGTCTAAAGGACCAGCATAATAAATAAGAACAGACCTACATTAGCACAAACTACTGTGACATTTCAAGTCACGGGGGATAGGGAGAAGATATTAAAGGTATCCAGAGGATGGGGGAAAAACAAAGTCCAGCTCATCAACTACCTGGAAGTTTAAAAAAAAAAAAAAAGCTCTCTCAAAAATAACTCCTGGTCAAAGAATAAATTAAAACTGACATTGAAGAATATCTAGAAAATAAGAATATATGAGAATGAAAACACTAAGTAATGATGCTTAGAAATACCGCTGGGAGGAAAATTTTACTCTTAAAACACTTATATAACCAAACAGGTGTAACCAGTATGTTGAACAAGCAGAACTCATTTAATTCTAATTTAATTAGGAAAATATCTTTATTTTTGAGCATCCCTTTAATCTGTTTGGTTGGGTTGTTCTTTCCCTAACACCTAATGGATACTTGAGCATACTCAGTACTTTTCTGATAACTCTCAGGTAGTTAAAATTGTATATAATCACTTGAGAGCACAACTACAGGCTTAAGTAATTCAAAGTGTTTCTGACACCTACCTTCCCACCCCGACCTCCAGCCCATTTTGCTGTGAAGCTCAGGGAAAGGAGGAGAAGGAATGGGGTACAGAAAACCCTTACTTGGTCAGTACTGTCCTAAGATGGGTTCACATGCTTTGTACCTGGAATGTGGTTAAAGTGAACTCTTTGCCTTACGAGCACTTTCCTCATTTCTTAAGAGGTTCCTCTGCTGCATCCTTTGGCTACAACTCTTGTCTCTTGGGCAAGGTCTCTTTGTCTGGTCCTGCGGGCCTCCCTCAGCATCATCTGATGTCAATGCTGTGACTTTCTAGGTGCAGCCGTCTGTGCTTTCTCAGGGGGTGGGTCAGACATCAGTTCTCTGTGTCCCCAACTGCAGAGAACCCACAAACTCCCCTCTAACCCGTCCACCAGCTCAGGCTCAGGAGATTGCATTTTCCATGCCACCCCTTGGAATGGGGTCTGACTTAAAGTATAGCTCTCTCCAAATAAATGCTCTCCATGTTCTGCATGATGCTGCATTTCTTATCTCACTTTTGGTGTATTTTGGTGGAATATCTTGTTTACTCAGCCAAACCCTGACATTTAGGAACATGTTACACAAGGAAGAATTAATGAATTAAAGAATTAAAACAAACAGATTAAGTATGCAATTCAAAAAGTTAGGAAAGATCAACTAAGTTAATCCAAGGTTAGGGAAAAAAAGTATTAATGAATTAGAAAACAAAAATGACAGAGCTGATAAATAAATTTAAGAAATAGTATGTAGGGCTTCCCTGGTGGTGCAGTGGTTAAGAATCTGCCTGCCAATGCAGGGGACACAGGTTCGAGCCCTGGTCCGGGAAGATCCCATGTGCCCTGGAGCAACTAAACCCATGCGCCACAACTACTGAGCCTGCGCTCTAGAGCCCATGAGCCACAACTACTGAAGCCTGTGCGCCTAGAGCCCGTGCTCTGCAACAAGAGAAGCCACCACAATGAGAAGCACTGCAATGAAGAGAGTAGCCCCTGCTCGCCGCAACTAGAGAAAGCCCGCGCGCAGCAACAAGGACCCAATGCGGCCAAAATAAATAAAATTTTAAATTGAAAAAACAATTAAGAAAAAAAAGGAAGTAGTGTGTATGGGGGAACACATAATAACACTGATAAATCATTGGGAGCTAGCTCAAAAGCACTACATTAGAAACAAACAAGAGAAAATACCACTGATCTAAAAGAAATTGAAAAAAAATATGTTTTGCAAAAAATTCAGTGGAACTAAATTTGAAAAGATGAGTGAAATAAGATATTTTCCAGGAACTATAAATTATCAAGATTGACTTCATGAGAGATGGAAACCTAAATAGACTAAAAACAATGGAAGAAATTGAGAACATTATTAAAAAGCAACCTCTTCACAAAAGCACCAGATCCAGATGGTTTCAAAGGTAAGTTCTTTCAAATATTCAAGTAACAGATGAATCTGATACTATTTAAACTCTTCCAGAACCTAGAGAAATAAGGACAGCTCCCAAATTCTTTTTATAAAACTATCATAACATGGATTCCAAAATCTGACAAAGTTAGCACAAAAATAGAGAACTTTAGACCAATCTCACTCAGCACAACCATGAAAAAAATAATGGCAGAAATTTCCACAGCCTATTAAAAGAATAAAATACCACCTTCAAGTGGGATTCTTCCTACAATTCAAAGGCCTTTCAAAATTATGAAATCTATTAATATGATATATTATGTATCAAAGGGAAAAACACCAGAGGACCAACTCAATTAGATACCAAAAAGGAATTTTAACTGAATTCAATATTCACTCCTAATTTAAAACAAACAACAAACTAACTTCGCATATGGGAGTAGATGGTACATTTCCCCAGTGTCCATCCACCCTTCCCCCATTGGGGCAGCCAAGGGTTTGAGTTGTACTGACCTCCACCCTGTGCTAAGGGAGGCTCCTTAACCCCAAGTTGGTGAGAATAATTTCACCGCCACAAGGAATAGTTAAGGATGGACATTAACTCAGCAAGTCATTTCTTGACCATAATGATTGCTCCAAATATGAATAAAGAGTCCTGGATGGTGCAGGGTAAACCTCGGGACTTCTTATTTCTTTAAAAGTTGAAGGAACAGAAGCTTTCTCTCCTTCTGGGCTATATGGTGTGCAAATGTCAGATCTTAAACTGGGCAGTCATTTCCCGCCCCCCCCAACAGGAAAACAAACTAGACAACAAAGCCAGTGTGTAGAGGAGGGTAGAGCTCAGAGAGTCACAGTGAAACTGGAGCCCTGATCAAACTGCACCTGAAGCATACTTTACCACTGGGCTATTTTTTACCCAAGCTGATAAATTCTCTTTATTGTTTTAGACAGCTTGAGTGAGTTTTCTATGACCTGCAGCCAAAAGCACTCTGATTCAGACTGACATTTTCTTAGCATAATTTAAAAAGTTGAGCTCAAATCAATCTAATGGTGAGAGACTAGAAGCATTCTCATTAAACCCAGGGCATATGAAATGAAAACAGCACCTGCCAAAGATGGCCTGGGGGAAATCCTGGATTTCTGGGAGTATGAGGTCAAAGAGGGGTGGATAAAGATGAGGCTGAAAGGTCCTGACAGCGCTGGGGACTCTGAAATGGAGAGCTCAGAGAAGACAGATGCCTTTTGCTGATTTGCTCAAAATCAGCTCCAGGGTCAGGGGACTCTAGCTACTTTCCCTTAGATCCGTGGTTCTCAACTTTTTTGATTTTTACCTCCCAGAGGACATTTGGCAGTGTTTGGAGACATCTATGGTTGATATTGACATCCAGTGGGTGGAGGTCAGAGGTGCTCCCAAACATCTTACAATGTACAGGGACCCCTCCCAGTCCCCACCCCCACTAAGGAATTATCCAGCCCAAGATGTCCCTAGTGCCGAGATTGGGAAATCCTGCCTTTACCCTCTCAGTTTCGCTGGTTTATGTCCGCAGTTCCTCCCGTGGCCGCGTGGGTGACCTCACGTTGTGGCTAACATGCTCTCACAGCACAAGTCAATGAGATTAGCAGGGAGACAGGAGTACTGAAAAGGGGAAGCCAAACGTCATCATTCACAAATGATGCCACTCTGTACCTGCTAATTCCAAGCTAGCCCACTGAAAAACTCTTAGAAACAACAGGAGAATTCAGTGAAGTGGTGGATTCCAACATAAATAGTCAAGACTCACAGTTTTGCTCTATGCTAAAAATATCCCCTTGAAGAATATTATAAAAAATTATATTATATATAAATATTATAAAAAATCTAGAAAAGTGCAAAACATTTGGCTATATATTTACCCTGAGTCGATCAGTATCCCTGTGAAAAAGACTCTAACCTCTGTTGAGAGACATATGGAAGGTCACGTCAAATCAGAAGCAAGTCTTTGCTGTTGGGGAGTAATAATATTCAACATCGCAGGGGAGCATGATCTCAAAGTAAATTGATCAGTGAAATTCCAGCTAAAATTTTGCAGGATTTTTTTTTAATCCAGTGAAATAAAACCAAAGTTTATCTGGGAAAAAAACCTGCAAAACTAATTGGGAAAATTCTGAGAAAAAAAGACTGCTGAAGTGGGACCAGCTTGATTAGATACTAAAACATCTGAAACTCGGCAATTAAAGCGGTTTGATACTGGAGAAGGAGTAGGCAGGTGGATGAGACAATAGAGAATCCAGAAATAGACTCAAGTACACCAGAGAATTTCGTTTATGGGAAAGGTAGAATTTCACGGGACAATCCTCTGGGATAAAAGAAAATCTTCTCAACCCTCCTATCGGTAATTTATATTTCCAACAAAGGATTCATTTTCAGAATATATAAATAACTCATCCAAATCAATAAGAAAAATGCAAATGAACAAAATGGACAGAATACTTAAACAGCTGCTGGATCAAAGAGGCTGTCCCAATGGCCAATAAGCATTTGAAAAGGAGCTCAGCCTTATTAATCAGGGAATTGCAAATTAAAATCACAATGAGATGCCATTACACACCCATTAGCAAGTCTGAAATTTAAGAGACAGTACAAAGTGTTGGTGAAGACACAGAGCAAGCAAAACTCTTATACTATGGTTGGGGTGTCCATTTATGTAGCTACTCTGGAAAGCTACTTCCTAAACTATTTGCAAAACTGAATTTAAACAGAGTCCACTACACCATGACACAGAAATTCCACTCCTAGATGTATAACCAACGTAAACCACTGAAATGTCCATCAACAATGGAAAGGATCAATTTTTGTGATGTTCAAACAATGGAGTACACAGCAGTGGAAATGAATGAACTCTAGCCACATGTAACAAACATAATGTTGAGGGGAAGAATGGTCCTGAACGATTGCATTTATAGAATGTGAAGGCATAGGCAAAACTAGTCTATGATGACAGATGCCAGGTTACCTTTGGGGAAAAGGAGGGTGTGACTGGGGAGAAACAGGCAGAGTTGCTGGCAGTGTTCTATTCCTGATGCAGCTGTGTTTCCTTAGTGAAAATTCATTATATATTTGGGCATGTAGGGGAGGAAAAAGTTTTCCTTGAGCCTCTTAGGGTCCCTGGCTGGTCTGAAAATTAAACTGACAAGAACAGATTAACAGAAGAAAAGCATACACATTTATTTAACGTAAGTTTTACCTGACATGAGAGGCTTCACGAGGAAATGAAAACTCAAAGAGAACTGAGTATTATGCTGGTTTTGATGAAGAATGGGCAGTCAGGGAGCCTATGGTAAGGTTAGGAGCATGAGGTTAGAGTAGGAAACTGGGGGCAACTTAGCAAGGTCTGTCTGTCAGGATGCTTCTCCGCATCCCTCTGTAAGAATAAAGATGCTGCTTTCCTCCAGGTATTGGGAGGGCACCTCTCGCATGCAGGCTTTATGACCTGTTTCAGAGAAGAAACAGGTGGGGGAGAAGGTCAGAGTGACCTTCTCTGGCTTCTGCCATTTTTCTCAAACTCCTTCAGCTTAAAATATCCCATATGCCAACGTGCCACGTTTGGGGGTAGCGTGTCCTGAACCCCATCAGGCACTTTTCTGTGTGTATGCCATGCATCAATAAAAAGGTTAAAAAGAAGTACAGAAACGTAAAGCTTATTGTGAACCGGCTAATGAAGACTCCGTGCTGTGTCGAAGGCCATTTCAGCAGCATGTCTGTGACTCCCGGTCGCCCGGTGGGTGATACACAGAGCGAATAATGCTGATCTCAGATGGTTTTTACGAGAATTAAATGAGGCAATGGATATGGAAGCGTTTTGTAATCTGTAAAGGGCGTTGTAGTGATTTTTATCATTACGGCGTGTTCCCATCGCTGAGAAGGGCACACATGGAATTATGACGACCAGCGCTGTCTGGACCCACAGCCCTGTTCAGTTATTTTATGGAGAATTCTCTCTTCAACATTTAAATCTGCTCCGGCTTTCCTCTCTTCACTGCCTCACCGCCACACTCCTGAGATGAATTCTTCCCTTAAACAACGGAAGATGTATGACCTTCGTGTTCCTTCAGCTGATTAAAATCATTTCCTCTCTGTTGAGAGTCCATTCACGTGAAACTGTGCTTCTGAACGCCGGCCTTAGAATCCAGCCCCGTGCACTGGAATTACAGCCTGTGATGCCTGAGAATTCCCCTTCCTTCCAGGCAGCATTTCAGGGATCTTGCAGATGCCCGGTCCACAACTCCCTCTCTGGGCACAGGTGGAGGGTGGCCAGCTGCGCCCCCACGGCCTCCTCTGCGGAGAGCTGGCTGCGGATATAGCTGCATCCGCGTGGCATCCTGACCACGCGGGTATTAACACACAATCGTCATAACAACAGGAGCTGCCATTCATTCCCTGCACTGTCCCACTGGGTCCTCACAACAACCCTGTGGGGCTAGATAACACAATCCCCATTTTACAGCTGTGGAAACTGAGGTGTAGAGGCAAGAAGTGACTAAAGCAAAGTCACAGAGTCACAAGTCGCAGACAGAAGATCTGAACCTAAGTTTGTTTAACTCTAGAGCCCAGGTTGGTTCATTTATTCAACAAATATTTATGAAGTGCCTGCCATGTGCCAGGCACTTGGATATGTCAGTGAGAAGGCTTCCTGCTCCCCTGAGCGTACATTCTATTGGAGGAGATAGACAGCTGATAAACATAATGAATCGATCAGTCACGCAGTATGCTGGAAGGACAGATGCTGTGGGAAGAAAGAGAGTTGAGCTGAGTAAGGGGGGGTCAGGAGTGCCTGGAGGTTGGGAAGGGGGGTGTCTTGGCTTGCAGCTGAAGTATAGTGGTCAGGGGAGACTTCCCTGAGAAGGTAACATTTGGACAAAGTCTTAAGGTGAAGGAATTAGCCATGTGGCTACCTGGAGGGAGAGTGAGCCAGGCTGAAGGAAAGCCCTGTACACAGGCCCTACTGAGTAGAGGCTTGGCATGTCTTGGGAGACAGAAAGGAGGCCAGAGTTAGGGAGGAGTTAGTGGTAGTAGGTGAGGTCAGCCTGTAAGTGAGGGCCAGGTGCCACAGAGCCTTGCAGACCACTGCAAAGACCTTGACCTTCACTCTGAGCAAAACGGGGGCCTAGTGGAGTTGGGGCAGAGGAACATGGCTGTCTGACTCGAGTTTAGTGCCGTGTTACTCCCAAACCTGGCTGGGATGCAGGCATCACTGGGGTGCTTGTTATTAGTGCAGGTGCCAGGCCTACTGCAGAATCCCACATCCCTAGGATCATGGCCAAGGTCCTGGATACCCCTCTGCCTGTCCTCGACTTGTTCTCCCTCTGATCCTATTTCTGTCCAGCTGCCAGGCCTGGCTTGGGGACCTCCTTGGGTTCTGGCCTCTCTTCCCTGAGTTCCTGCTTTTGGCCCCTCTGGTAGCACTTTGTACCCTGAGCTTCATCGTCCCTTGACCCAACGGCAGTTGGATCAAGGAGAAACGTGCTTCCTCTTCAGACCCCGCACCCGGGAGGACTTCAGCCAGCCCTGCGAGCCCACAAGCAGATGTTTGGGTTGGAGAGTCCAGACCACAAAGGCCCAGTGGTCAGCCAGCCTGGCCCTGGCAATGGCGGCTAGGATCCTGAGCTCGGCCAGCAGAACGCAAAGGAACATCTGGTATGTGACTCTCCCTGGCAGGGAGAAAGGCATGAAGTCAGCGGGGATGTTCAGAAGGGCTTGGGGTCAGGGTCGGGCGGAAGCAGGAGGCAGTGGAGGTGGAATCACAAATTGTAACCCAGGGGCAGTGACCAAATCTGGAGAAGCAGACCCAGAACGGCATCTCCGCGAAGTGACCTGAAGGGTCCTCTGTGGCTGGGGAATCTCCAGGAACACTGGGAGGTACTCGTTGGAAGGGGTAAAACAGGACCAAATCCACCAGAGCCCGTGGATTCTGATTGCTGGGCTGCAGGCCTGCCTCTGCCGTCCTCTCTCCGATGGGCTGATATTTTTTCACTTTAATTGGGAACATAAGTAAACGGCAATGAAGTCTGTATTCCTGTGAAAGGAGATGGAAGTGACTAAGGTGCGGGGAATCACTGCCAACACTCCCCACTTCCGGCCCGTGGGAGGTGGGACAGGACTTCCTGGTTTTGAAAATGTTTGTATCTATGCCTCCTCCGACCCCACAACAAGAAATGGGCTTCACAGAATCGTCTGCAGTCTCACCCAGGCCCCTTGGGGCCAGAGCAGGTTTTGGGAGAAGGATGGGAAGACACAGAATTGTGTCCACAGCCAGGATCAGGGCTCAATTGTGCCGAAGGTCAGATGTCAATCCAAGGTCAACATTGGGAACAGGGTCGGAGCTCAGTGTATGAGGGGGCAAGCTTGGGTCTAGGCCTATGCCCAGGTCGGGGCTTTGTCAGGGTTGGGATATGACTCCTTTGCTTCCAGGGGACACTCAGCCAGCCTCCTGTCTGCTTTGGTCTCCTGGTTTGCCTCTGAGCAAACCCAAAACATGGTGACTTGACAGCAAGTGCCCCGCCCCCCAGATCGAGGTGCAGCAGGCGTCAGCCTCCTGGAGAAAGGCTGATTTCCAGCTGGAAACAAACTTGCTTCTGGGTCCTTCCCAGACTCACATGGCCCTGCTCATCTTCTGTAAGGCCCACACTGTGCCCCACACTTTCATAGGTGGGCTCTCTAGATCTTGAGAACAGTCACTCGAGAGGGGAGGGTAAGAAATATTATCCCCATTTTATGGGCAAGGAAAACTGAGGCCCAGATCTTTACTGCATCCAGGGTTCTGCGTATTCCTTATCGTTTGAAGTTGTTTCTACCCTCTTTTGCTTCTGGATCTAGGACACATTTCTTCTTTCACCTGAGTGCTCCCAGGCGGGAAACCTGATACAGAGGCCGGGGGATCAGGCCTGATCTCATCTCTACTCAGCCTGAGCCAGCCTGGGAGTCCTTTCCTCAACAGGGTTCCATATGGAGAAAAAACAAACAAACAAACAAAGAAACGGGCAAAGCAGATTTTCTGCCTGTGCAGGGAAGCCCCCAGGCAGCTCACCCCAGGGAGGTTTGGGCCTGGGCAGGGGGGTGGGGGGAAGGTTTTCTTACTTGCAGAGGGCCGGGATGACCCTTGGTGAAAGCAGCAGATCCTCGCGCCATGGATCCAGCACCCTCGCCAGGTTCTCAGGGCGTCAGTGGGGCGCGGGGAGGAGTGGTGATTAGGGGCAATCCCTGGGCCGGCGGTACCCACCTCTGAAGGGTGCACAAGGGGGGCCATCTGCTTGCTCTCCCCCCCTCCTCGTAGCTCCCCTGCCTCCACCTCGCTCCAGGGGCTGGGGGAGGGGACGCGGGCTGCTCACTTCCTGTCCCGGGGGGGCGGCTGTGAGAAGACGAGTGGACCCTTTTGCGGCTTAAGTGAGAGAGTACCAGCGTCCCGGGGACTTCTCATCGCTGCCTTCCCGCTCTGCATAGCCTCCTTCTGTCGCCAAGTCTGCAGGCCCCTCCCCTTTCGGAAGCCCCTGCCCTCTTTCTTCACCTAAGGACCCCTGCCTGGCTTTGCAGAACGACTTCCCCCTTGCTGGCAGGAGAAGGAGGCAGCTGGGTCCTCCACGTGCCTACAGAACAAAGAGGCCCGTTGTAACTCCCGTTCCACCGACGAGAGCTCCCGTCAGGGCCTGACAAATGAGCGTGGGCACCCCCAGTGACAGAGATGGATGGGGGTCCCTGTGCTCGAGCCCGGCGCGCACTGCCCGTCCGTGTATCCCTCCCCGTGGGAGCAGGCTAATCAGATGGCCGTTCATGCAGCCATTACTCAGTCATTTAGTTATGCTTGGACGGGGTGGGGGGAGGGGAACGTGAGGTTTCACCAAGAAGACAATTAGGACCCCTCCCTGGTGTCTGCCAGAGGGGGCCACACGAGTCCCCTTAAGGGGCGATGATGGTGACGATCCACTGACTCCAATCATACTGGAGGCCCCCCGCTCCTCCCCAGGGCAGGGCCTGCACTCACTCCATCCACAGTCAGCCCCACCGGGGTGGGACCCAAGCAAGCAGACCTCCGCTGTGGTCCAGGTGGGCTTTCTGAGCCCCACGACACTGGCCCCAGAGAAAGGGAACCTGGATGCTTTCTTGAACACTTGTTGCCATTGTTTTAAACTGGGAATCCCAGGGGGGCACAGCACTTGGTATGCAGGCAATGCCCTGGGAAGAGATTCTTTTACGTTTGTGCGGTAATATATCCTCTGTCCCAGGACCTGCTATTGTACAATAAAACAAGAAGGCTGGGAATCAATACAGAAATGTTAAAAAAGAAATGCTCTGAATCATTTTCGTAACCAGCAAATATGGTTTTCAGCTGAGAAACATTTTCTTTTCTATTCTGAAATGGTGTAGCAGTTTTCAAGCCTGGGCTCTGGGACTGAAGCTTTTAGCTGCTTAAAGGTAAATATTACCCAGAGGAGAGGCCACAATAGAACAGGCTGTGATGAGCTGAGTTTGGCTGTAATAATAATGGTATATGTTATTGCCTGCTTTGCAAGCATCTGTCGTGTGCTAGCTCTGTGATGGGTACTTTCGTGTTGAATAAGTTATATGTTTGAACAAATCCTTAGGGTTCATCTGCTCTAGCCCTCTCAACATGTAGAAATTCCCCTCTGTGACACTCCCAACAGATGGGCCTAGAAGTTTTCCTTAAACACTTGCAGTGGTAGCAACTCACTACTTCCAAAAGCCCATGCCATTTTCTTTTAATAGCTGTAAGTATTTTAAACATGCTTTTGACTTTTGGTCATGGTGTTGGAATCAGCACACGCTGGAGCCTTCCTGAGCCACTTTTTTTTTTTTTTAATACATTTATTTATTTATTTATGGCTGCGTTGGGTCTTTGTTGCTGTGCGTGGGCTTTCTCTAGTTGCAGCAAGCGGGAGCTACTCTTCGTTGTGGTGCACAGCCTTCTCATTGCAGTGGCTTCTCTTGTTGCAGAGCACAGGCTCTAGGCACGCGAGCTTCAGTAGTTGTGACATGCAGGCTCAGTAGTTGTGTCTCGCAGGCTCAGCAGCTGTGGCAGACAGGCTTAGTTGCTCCACGACATGTGGGATCTTCCCAGACCAGGGATCGAACCCATGTCTCCTGATTGGCAGGCGTTTCCTTAACCACTGTGCCACCAGAGAAGTGCCCTCCACTTTTTAAACATATGCAAAGAGTTAAAATATAAATGCCATGTAGGTACAAATGGAATTTTGTCTTGTTTTTGATAGGACCAGCATTATTAAAAACACTGTAATAATTTCTATAGGCTAGAAATTAAATGGAGATACCAGTGTGTAGGGGATGGACCTCTGTGACCTGCAGGGCACTGAGACTGGAGATGGCCTGTGGGCCAGGAATTCACTCACACACACACAAAAAAACAACAGGAAAATGGGACCTATAGTCAAGAAAAAACTCAACTAATAGAAACTTACTCAGAGAGGTCCCGGTATTAGATGTAAATATCTTTAAAATATTAGCAAAATCTTTAAATCAGCTGTATAAATACGTTCAAAAGACTAAAGGAAAATGAGCCTTAATGAGTCAACAGATAGAGAATTTCATCAGAGAAATGGAAATTAAAAAGAACTAAATGAAAGTTCTAGAAATTCTAAAAATTATAGTAATTGAAGTAAAATATTCATTGGATGGGTTTAATAGCAGGCTAGAGGTGATGGACGAATAAATATGTGAGTCTGAAGACAGATCACTAGAAATGATTCAGTTGGAGAGAGCAGACAGGAGAATGATTGAAGAAAAATGAACAGAGCCTTGAAAGGGCACAGGACAATTTCAAATAATCTAACACACTGGTGATAGAAGTTCTAGAAGGAGACTATAATGATAATTGGTCAGGAATAATATATGAAGAAATAAATAGCTGAAAGTTTCCCAAATTTGATTTAAAAAAGAGAAAAGTACAGACTTACAGGATCAAAAAGTTTAGAGACTCCTAAGAAAAATAAATTCACACTTACCCATATCATAGTCAGACCACTCAAAACTAAATGTAGAGAAAATCTTGAGAGGAGCCAGAGGAAAAAAGACACATTCCATATAGGGTAACAATAATTAGAACTACTACGGACTTCTCAGAAAGAGTGGAGGCCAAAAGACAAAGGAATAATATCATTAAATGATTAAAGAAAAGAAAAAAAGACCCAACCTGTCAACCCAGGCAGTTTTACTATCTATATTCAGTGAAATAGCCTTTAAAAATGAGGATGAAATGGAGTCATTTTTAGACAAATGAAAGCTGAGAGAAGGTTTTGCCGGCAGACATACAGAAGATCTGATAAAGGGTGTTCTCCAGGCTGAAAAGAAACGATGGGAAGTTACCTGATGGAAACTTGCGTCGCCAGGAGGGAAAGAGCACAGCTAATGTTTTACTCTCATAATTCTGAGAAAAGACAACTGACTGTTTAAAACAAAATGATAACATTTTAAGCATCGTTTAAAACATATGTAAAAAGTTAAAGATATGACAACAAAAGCAGAAAGAAGGGAAGGTGTTAATACACTTATTATTCTTGCGAAGTGGGAAATGGGAAAGAGGGGTGTGGGAAGGACCATGTGGGAGGTGGAAGGTGGTTCAGAATTGACTAAGGAGGCTTATGGTGAGCCCTAGACATTCTCCTTGTCGGGTCCTGGGAATCCCCCTCCTGGACCCTCCCCGAGGTCTGCCCCTTGAGGCTGGACCAGCCATTTCCTGAAAGAGCTCGCTGGCTGAGACCTGGCCTGGGCCCGTGAGCATTTGGCTCAGAGGCTGGGCAGGAAGGAGAAGAAAAGCAGGGCGGCAGGAAGAAAAACCTCTCAATAGGGCTGGGAGGAATGGGATGAGAAAGAGGAGGAGGAACGGGGGACGCACGTGCTGCTCTCAGCTGTCTGCCTGTGGGTGAAGCAATGAATTGCGCTCAGTCATAAGGCCATGAAAGGAGAGACTACTTGGGACTAGTCACTTTACATCCGTTAGCTCACTTCATCCTCAGATCATCCAGCCAGGCTGATTGTATTTCCCCATTTTACAGAGGAGGGCACTGGGGGCTCAGAGAAGTTAAATAACTCCAGTCTACCCAGTTAGTGAAAGGCTCTAAGTAGAGCAAAGGCCACTCTACCTGCATACAGCTGGAAATCTGTCAGATGCAAGGGCCCTGAGAGACACGTCTAACTGGATTCTATCAGCCTGGCACGGGCGAGGTACGTGCCACAAGGGGAACTACCACTTAGTGAGTCTCTGCCCCGAGCCTTGGAGAGATGGGGAGACAGTGAGCCCCAGAGACTCAGGAAGGCACTGGCTCTGAGCTGGGCTGGCACACCTGCTTGGGACAAGCTCGTTATGTGGCAGGTCAGCAGGCCATAGGCACCGAGCAGGTAGCGCTGGGAGCTAACGTGAGGTCCCTTCAAGTCAGCACCACACAGGAAGGAACCCTGAGGACCCGCCTAGTGCTGGCTTTTTTTATACACCTTGTCTAACCCTTTCTGTCATCTTGCACAATTATCTCCCAAGGTAACTGTTTTCAGCCCGATCGGACAGATGAGGAAACTGAGGCTTAAAGAGGTTAAATTCGCTTACCCTTCATCGACCACAGTGTCTGGATTCTCACGGTTTCAATCCTGTATGTCTGCCCACTCCTCATAGCAGGCTGTTTCACGCCCCAGAACCTTTGTGTATGGGATTCCTTGGGCGCATGAGACTCAAGGCCTGGCCAGCTCCTATGTTTTCAGGGGTGCCCTCTGTGCTGGTCTCTGGATTCCCAAGTTTCTCATTCCCAGGCCAGAGAGGAGGGTCTTCCAGAGGGGAGGAGTGCTATTCAACCCCAGGCCTTGGGAGGGTGCTATATTGCCAAGAGGGTCAGAGGCCTGGCTCTTGGCCGCAGCTCTGCTTCAATCCAGCTGTGACCTTGGGAGAGCCATTTCTCATCTCTGCTCAAGATTACGTCCCACCTGTACAGCGACGGGCTGGGTGTGTCTCATCCTGGACCAGGGGTGGGCAAGCATTTTCAGTTAGGTCCAGATTGCAAATATTTTTCGGTTTTGCAGGCCATGCAACTACTCAACTCTGCCTTTGTGGTGAGAAAGCAGCTGTACACAGCATGTAAACAAAGTATGCGGCCATGTCCCAGTAAAATGTTATTTACAAAAACAGGAGGCAGGTTGGATTATGGTTCTTTGTCTGGGACGATCTCAGATTTCTGGGTGCTAGAGAGACGGAGATATATCATAGTCTAGTGGGGGAGGCATGCAGGCAAACCCCAAATTAACAGTGTGGTGTGAAAAGTAGAAATGGTTTAGAGGAGAGCACAGGCACAGCAGTAACTCGGGGGGCCGTGGGGGCTTTGATGGTTAAGCTGAGCGTCAGTGGGTGACACATTAGAGGGTTTGGCAGATGAAGGGAAGAACACTCTAGGCAGATGGGACAGCACGTGCAAACACCCAGAGGCATGACCGCGCGTGGTGTCTTGGCAAAAGCTGTGGGATTCGATGGCTAAAGCCAGAGGCACAAATGAAATCAAGCAGAATCTTAATTGCTGTACTGAGGAGCACACACTTTTCAGCAAATAATTCTCAGTTATTTAACTCCTTTTCAATGACTAACATTTTTCTTGAAAAGCGTCCACCCTACTAATAACTACTAATCTCAGTAAGGGGTATTGGATATGCAATTTCTTCTAATTACATGGAAATACTGGTTGTTTCTTCTCTGTGGGCGCTGAGGCCCCAGGGACAGTGATGGATGCCCAGGGTAGGTAAAAGGGACGAGCTGAGCTGAGCGTGGCTGATTTGCACCACAGTGGAGCCCAGGGCTCTGATTTCACACTCTGCCTCAGGCCAGAGTGATTCTGCCTGTGTCATCATTACGCTCAGCAAGGGATGCTTTGTCTTCCCCTGATCAGCCTAATTGCTCTCCTCATTTGGACAGCCCTGGAGTCATTTAGTAATGAAAATCGCCACACGCTAATATGGCATCAGGAGCTCACCTGCTTGTTGGCATTTGGAGCAGCATGGAGAAAGGAAAAGGCTCAGCTTGTCATTATAGGTGCAGAGCCTCGCCGAGCTGCTCGTGTGCAATTACCGCCCAACAGTCTGGAAATTACAGTCCGGTTACAGTGGCTGCTGACGAGGGCTAATTGCACCACCACAGAGCTGTCCTGGACACTTAAAACAAATGGCCCCCGTGGGAACTTGGCGATGGGTCGGGAAAATCCCATCTATTCTTGGAACAGAGGGAAAGGCTAGTTGGGGTTGGGAAGGGATCAGCTGGGGGCTTCTGGGCATTAAAGATTGGTTTCTCAATCAGTGTAATCAAACTGGAGTTTCATGAAGACATCCACCCATCCATCTATCTACCCATCCACCCCCCACCATCCATCCACCATCCATCTATGCATTCATCTATCCATGCGTTCATCCATCTATCTTCCCCCATCCATCCACCTATCCACCCTCCATCCATCCATCCTCTGTCCATCTTCCTCTGTATGTTTTCTGAACTGTTAACCCAGACGTGCATCCATGATGTACCCATCCATCATTCATCCACCCACCCACCCATTTATCCATCCACCCAACCATCCATCCATCCATCCATCCATCCATCCATCCATCCTTCCATCCACTCAACCATCCATTCATCTATCCTACCATACATCCATCTAGCATGCAACTATCTATCTCTCCGTCCATCCAACAAATTTCTACCAAACTCTTGCTTAGTACAAGGTCTGCTTTTGATGCTGCGAGTCAAGGATGAGTCAGGAGTGATTCTGCACACAACAAAACATAATAGACACTCAATAAATATTTTTGAATAAATTTTAAAAAAGAAGAAATATTTTCTCAATGAAGAGGAGACCATTTTAAGGACTCAGCTAAGTGGGAGGATAAAGAAAAGGGCATAGTAGGTGTGAGGACAGAGAAGGTGTAAAGTGTTCTCAGTCATACATGCATGTGAGCCTGTGTTTGAGCGTGGTAAGATACTTCATCTCCTTGAGCCTCAGTTTTCCTACCCATAAAATGGGGATAAAAATAGCTGCTAGCTCATCGGGTTATTATGTGGATTACCTAAAATATTGCATGTAAAGTTCTTAGAACAATGTCTAGTACATAGGAGGCACGTAAAAGTTTGGACTTTCCATAATTATTAGATGTCTGTGCTGCTTTCCTTGACTCCTCTAGGGTACTGCCCCCTACTATGGATTCTCCCATCTTTCTGCCCACCCTACTCTGCCTCGAAAGAGAAAAAGACCATCCTAGGAATTAGAACCTGATGTAGATGCTTGTAACACAAGGGAGGTCTTGGAGTTTGGGGAATGTTAATTCTTTCCCTTGTGATTGGAGCCCAGGGAGTGAGGGACAGTGACCAGGGAAGGACAGTAGGTAGGGTCAAGGCCATATCAGTCTGGGAAGAGCTGAGGGGTTTGGGATTTGCTGTGGGGAAGACAGGGGATTGCAAGTGATTTGAATTTGTAAATTGTTACTCTGGCCTGGGGAATTGATTA
The DNA here is from genome assembly GCF_949987535.1 of Balaenoptera acutorostrata. Lineage (NCBI taxonomy): Eukaryota > Metazoa > Chordata > Mammalia > Artiodactyla > Balaenopteridae > Balaenoptera > Balaenoptera acutorostrata. Next base: position 11,008,255 of record NC_080083.1, read on the forward strand.
CTATTAATTGATTATTACTCTGTGGGTAATTGATTGGAAGATCATCTGGTCATAGTGATTCAAGGGCAGAGACTGGATGAAAACTGGTCCAGTGCTCTTTCCTGGTCCCAGCTGCTAGGTCTCTGGTCCGTGGGCTCCCCCGCTATAGTTTTCTGGCCTGGAGCTCAGGGCTGGGGAAGGAATTTTAGAGCTACGGGTTCCTCTGCCCTGTCAGGATCTGTGCAGGGATCTACAGGTCCCCACGTTCTCTCCCGACCCCGCACACACTCACAGAACTCTGCTAAGTGGCCATTTCAACTGTCCTTACATACCTCCTGTGACAAGGACATCACTCCTTCCTGAGGTAGCCTGTTTCCTCTCTGGCCACCTCTGACAAAGTCCTTTGTGAGATTAAAGTTCCCCCTATCTTTTCTTGGATTCTCATTGTTCACCCTCGCCCTACTCCTGAGGGGCTGGGCAGAGTAGGTCTCAATGGCAGCCGTGGACCCGGTTCATCTGGGGGCCAGGACACAGGCTCAGTTTGTGGTCAGGGGTCGGTGGGCGGCCAGGTCAGTGCTTGGGCTGCAGCTGGGCTCAGGGTGGGGCATTTCCCAGGAGGGGCGGGGGTGGGCTGACTGTTGAACTGGCAGCCCCTGTACCCCCTGCCTCCTGGTAGGCTCCCTCTGGTATAGTCTCCGCCCACATGGATGCTGGGTTTGCCATGGGATCTCCACCAACAGCAAGTGTTGGAAGTGATGCTACGCTAGTTCAACACTTGCCTTTACAGGCCTGGCGGCTTCTGCTTTTGCCTGATGAATGAGGAGAGGCCACACGGAGGAGGTGGACAAGCCACCTCGGACATTCCAGCCCCACGTGAGCTCTCCTCCGAATGCAGCCGTGGGAGTGGCCTCGGCTAAACCACATGGAGTAGAATGGCCCAGCTGGGCTCATCTGTCCTCAGCATTAGAAGAAATAATACCAATGTAATATTGGTATTGCTTTAAGCCACCAAGTGTTTGGATGGTTGGAATGCATCAATAGATAACAGGTACTGGGATCCTAGGTAGCACTCCCTATCCACTCCCAGGGCACAGTCAAGTCCTAGCCGTAGCCAGAGTCTGAGCTCAGATCAGGCCCTCAGCACTGATTCCTGCACGACCCCAAGTACATCACAGATGTCCTGGGCCTCGGTTTCACTGTCTATAAAGTGAAGAGATTTCACTGTAATGATTTCATCTCTTCCAGCTTTTCTTTGATGAGGCCAAGGGGTTCTGGGTGAGGCAACGGCGCCTTCATTCCCTGAAGGCCCCTTCTCAGGGGAGGTTTCCCACACCTGTGGCCTCACTGCCCACGGAACAACCTAGAACCAGTCTCCTGGCCAGGCCACTTGGAATTACACACCTCTGCTTCAGCTGTGTTACATTCACCCTGACGGTCCATGTGGCACCTGGAACAGGGCTGTGCCCTGCGGTGGACACTTGGCTAACTGGGCATGGGTTGGTTTTGTGCAAACAGTGCAAAACCAACCTCTCTCCCTCTGCTTCCTTGCTCCTCGTTAGACTTTGGCAACAAGTGATTCACTTAAAAGGCAAGATGGGAACAGGCAGTGACGTCTGAAGCATTTCTCCCTTGATCACTTAGCAGCCCTCTACCTATTTTATTATGCTATTGGCAAAAATTATGATGTTTATGCAAATTATGTTTGGATAATCAGGTCTGAAGGAGCCTGTGGTTCAAACTTTCCAGCCAATTTCTCTAAATGGGAGCTTTTAAGCTTTTCCTTTTTACGGTCTTCAGAAGACGCTTGTAGAGACGGTACTATGCCAGCTTTGGAGGCGGCCAAGGAGGGGGGAGGGGAGTCAGTGCAGTGGAGGCTGGGGGCTCAGAGGGTCAGAAACCTGGGCCCCACCTGTGAAACCCCTCACAGGACTCCCTCTGGGTTGAGAAAGCAGATGTCATTGAGCCCTGCAGGTGGCCGTGGCAAGATAAAGAGTCGGCAGACAGAGGCCAGCACAGTCAAGCAGAAGTTTTTAGAAGTCTGAGCTGCCGTAGGAGGCTCGCAGTCCCCAGGAGGACACCAAGATCCAGGTAGGAGAAGCGTCTTCCCAAGGTCCCCCAGCTGGGCAGCTGAGGTGCTGGGATTGGCAGCTGGAACCGGACACAGCTGCTGAGAGCCCAGGAAAAAGACAGAGGGGTGTGTGTGCCAGGCAGGGCGGTGGGAAAGACTCCCTTCCCCTCTGATGCCTTTTCCTCGATGGTGAAAGGCCCTAGGGCTTGAATTCGAAGCTAGCGAGCGGAACACATCTGATGAGCCTCTTCAATATTTATTTTCCCAATAGACTCGAACAATTCTGAAGAGACATAATATTACGTTTCTTAGAAATTTCCCTGAATACATATTTATGAGGGAAACCTGAATAAGCTAAGAAGGGCTCAGACCTACTTATTTATGTATTCAGTCATCTCCAGGGTGCGGGCTATGCTGGCGTTAACGAGGAGAAGAGACAGTAATTAGATTGCACTTGGGCTGAGCCCCTTGCTCCAAGGACAGGATTAGGGCCCAGCTGCCAGCGTTCCGTGGTCCCCACCCTCAGGATGCGCGTCCCTCAAGTTTGCGCCTCTGGGGATCCGTGGATCTCAAACTTGCTGCACATCGGAATCATCTGGGAAGTTTTAAAAAAAATACTGATGCTTGTGCCCTTTTCACAGAGATTCTGATTTAATTTTTCCAGGGGCAGCCTTGGCATTTGGGACTTCTACAAGCTCCCCAGGCAATCTATCATGTAGCAAAATTTGAGAACCACTAATTTTGACCGTGAGCCTGTGGGGCTGGCTACATTCACGTGTCATCCTTTCTCCCTCCCTAGTTTTTACCAAAGGTGAGCAGTGCTGGTGGAAGGGGAGAGTCCAGGGCTGGGGGTTAGGGGCGGGGCCAACTTCATGGACCTGTGACCTGAGCAGAGGCAGAGGGGGCCATGCTTGCTTAAATGCCCTGCTGTAGCCATCTTGAAATTCTTAATCATTTTTTTAACAAGGGGACTTGCATTTCATTTTGCATTGGGCCCTGCAAATTATGCGGCTGGTCCTAAGCAGGGGACCCGGTTCTAGCGCCATCTCTGGTTGTATAACTGACTTGCTGTGCAATATTGGGTACATCTTTCTTTGTCTCTGGATCTCCATTTTCCTCTCCTAGAATAAAAATCAATCAGCCCCAAGGACTTTCTAGTACCTTCTCTGTCTGTGTCAGCACATACATTCACACAAGGCCACCTAAGAAAATAATTGGGCTGCCTTCCGTCAAACACAGTAATAGCATGTAATGACTGGCTGTTTCCAAAATCACACGTTGTTTGATTGAATTCCGCACCATTCTAAACAGGTCTGTGTACTTAGAACCTACTAAGGGACAAAAATGACTAATGTGTGGACGTTCGAGTTCTCACTCCCTTCCTTCTATAGCTGAAGAGAATGTATATCTATAGCCTTGCCCATTCAGTTTCCTGGCAACCCTGCCTACTAAGCAAAGTTCTGCCTTTCCAGCTAGATCCTCAGCTTTTCTAAGGCAGAATTGGACCCAGGTAGAAAGGCTGGGGACTGTGGAGGGGAAGGCAGGAGATTTGCATCAGAATAGAAAGAGCTGTTCCCTGGAGAAAAGAATAGAAGGGGTGAGAAGGAGAGGCTGGGAAGGGAAGGGAATAGGGAGAATTTTGCACTGGGATTGAGAGGTGGGGGAAAGAAAAAGGTATTTGAAGCATGGCTGCCAGATACGTGGATATTGAGAGTGGCAGCTGGAGGAGAAAAGAATTGTTAAGATCTTTTGCTGTGCATTGAGCATATATTCTGACCTCCCCAAATACACCTGCACACTTTCCCTTCAGAGCTTTCTCAAGAGCGTAAGCCTAATTTGCAATTGCTTTCAGGTGTATTTTTCTATCTGACTGCGGATTCCTTGAACTGATCCTGTGCAGAGACTAGCCCATCTGGGACACCAGTTATATTTGGAACACACTGTTAAGCCAGGGGGGAGTGGAAGTGACGGCAGATGTGAGCTGGGACATTCTTCATCTAGTGCAGGCATTTCATAGACTCATGAGCTCTTGGAGTGGGGAGAGATCTTAAAAATGGTCTAGTTCAGCCCCTTCCCCACCTTGAACTTTCTAAAGCATCTCTACCAAGCCTATTCTTTGCTTATATACTTCCTGTGTAAAGGAATACAGGAATGCACTACCTCCAGGGAAAGCTTACTCTGTGTGTAGATAGACCTAGTCATTAGAACGATCTGTCTACATTCGCAGAAACTATTATTCGTGGTGTACGTTGTTACAGTCTCACTGGACATCACCCTGCTGGGTCTGACCACAATTTAAAATGTTCTAATTCTTTGAAGGAGCAATTCCACTTCTAGGAAATCTGCAGAAACTCATACGCAAAAATAGATATCAAAGGATGTTTACATTGAAGCATTAATTGTGATGGTGAAAATTTGAAGCAGCTTAAATGTATAGTCACAAGGGAGTGCTTAAAAATTATGATATATCCGTACTGTGGAGTAATATGGATGTGTGTTACTAACGTGGAAAGATTTCCATGGCATATTAAGGAGAAAAGTAAGTTGCAGACAATAAGGGATGAATGAACTCAAGTGTGTACAGGTTTCCCCTGCTACCCCAAAGTAGAGTGTTCCTGTGGAAACTTCCGTAAGCCAAAATGACGTAAATTGAAGAAGAAATTACCTTAGGACATATCTTGCTAACGGATGCACAAAATAAATCAAGATAAAACATAGATGCTCACAGACATAGTTCGAAGTTATGCTGGCTTGATGCTGAGTGTCGTTACCAGGGAAGGAGCTTGATGGTGTAGGTCTCGCTGCTCTGAGTGAGCTGCCTCTATAACAGCTGGCTGCAAAACAAACCCTGAATGCTATTTTGGCTTTTCACCTTTTTTTTTTTGGTAAAAGCTAAAATCCTCTTCAGATTTCTTTCCATTAGCAAATACAGTTACTAAGATAGGTCTTTCCTAAAAGAAAAGTGGTGTAAAGCAAACCTTCAAAAAGTGGGGCATACCAGCATATTTTTTTTTTAAAAAACAACAAGGCTTCATACATAGACATGACCATGAATTAAAGATATCAAAATTTATAGAAAAATGATACACACAAAATTGCATTAGGGAAATGCAAATCAAAACCACAATGAGATAGATACTAGTTCACATCCATGACAATGGCTATTATTGAAAAAATGGAAAATAACAAGTGTTGGTGAAGATGTGGAGAAACTGGAACCCTTGTTCACTGCTAGTGGGAGTGTAAAATGGTGCAGTCGCTTTGGAAAACAGTTTGGCAGTTCCTCAAAAAGTAAAACATGGAGCTGCTATATGATCCAGCAATTCCACTCCTAGGTGTGTACCTATGCAAAATGAAAGCATACACCAAAACTTGTACAGGAATGTTCATAGCAGTAGCATTGACAATACTCCCAAAGTGGAAGCGACCCAAATGTTCATCAGCTGATGAATCTACGAATAAAACGTGGTATCTACACAGCGGCATATTATTTAGCAATAAATAGAATAGAAGTACTCATTCATGTTGCAATATGAATGAACTTTGAAAACATTATGCTAAGTTGAAGAAGCCAGTCCCAAAGGACCACATATTGTACACTTATATGAAATATCCAGGATGAGCAAATCTATAGGGACAGCAATTAGATCAGGATTGCTTAGGGCTATGGTTGGAGGGGAAGGTGGGTTGGGGAGTGACTGCTAATGGTCACATGAGAACGTTCTAAAATTAGATTGTAGTGATGGTTGCACGACTCTTATGAATGTAATAAAAACGCCTGAACTATACACATTAACTGAACTATACCCTGAACTATATACACTTTAAATGGTGTATGTTGCATGTGAATTATATGTCAATAAACTCTTTTGCAAAAATTGCTAACAGTGTTTCGATCTGGGGGAGGGCACTGGGTTAGGAGGGGGCAGTGAAGCACTTGCCTTGTCCTGGTGATTTATTTCCAGTAGCAAAACATGGCCATCCACAGGCACTTGTGGCGGCTTTTAAGTGATGGCTGCTGGACGCCCAGCCCTCTGACAAAGCAGGCGACATCAGTTCTGTCCCTTTGCCACCTCTGGGGCCAATGGCTGTTCCTCCACGGGCCATCTGAGGCTCAGGCATGGCTGTAAACACACAGAGTAATGCCACTGCTCATGCTGGCCTCTGGTGGCCAGGAGCGGGCCAGGTGCTTGGGTGCCTTTCCTGATGCGGGGGACCTTCACAGACTCTCCAGTGACTGAAGGCAGAGGGTGAGCTCTGTTTAGCCTACCCCCATCCCTCCACCCTCAGGAACCCAGGTCCACCTGGCCTCATCGGCCTGACTCAGGACTGCAGAACCCGCAGCACAGCACCCCCGTACACACACACTCACATGACCTCGAAGCCACGAAAGTGCAAAGGCACCCAGGTCCACACCCAAAGGCACGGGCGGGACCACCACACATCAAATGCACATAGACAACAGATGCACAGACGCACAGGCACACAAACAGAACAATGCACACACTGGGACATTACACAGCACCAGAAGCCGATGGATAGACATAAGCAGGAAAGTCCTTCCAGTTTGTTCAACTGGCTGTCAAAGGCCCATGCAGAGCAGCCGAGGCACCGCTTTCAACCCCCAGTCTGGGTCCGGTGCTCTCCTCCGTGCCACCTGCCTGGTCCCTCCTCTTCCCGGACAGTCCCTGGGCCTCTCTGTAGCACATGATCCATCCTACTGCGCTGGGACAGTGGGTTTACTCGTTTGCTTTCCTCACTGGATGCATGATCCCTGAAGGTAGGAACCGTGTTGATGTATCTCTGAGTCCTCAGCACCTGGCAAGTGTCTGGCGTGTAGTTAACAGGGTTAATGCGCAATGCTTTAAATGAAGGAATAAATGAATGGAGTAATCCAAGTGTATATTTATTAGGGAAAGTGTTCAATCTTCATAACTATCAAAGAAATGCAAATTAAAACGAGATTCAATTTTAACACCTATTAAATTAGTACAAATTAAGAAATATAATTATCACACCCAAGACTGACCCAGTTGTGGTATAACCATGGCGCACACGGTGCTGGTGGCAGTGTGTCACCTGGGTGCCCCTCTTTGGAAAGCAATTTGACACTACGTATCGAGTCCTCTAAAGGCTCACACCTTTAGGGCAGTGATGCCACTCCTGGGAATTTATCCAGAGGAAATTACCAGAAAGAAGAAGGATATTTATGATCACGAAGCCCCGATTTCAGAACCAAAAATTGGGACACACGTTCTGACACGTTCCATTTAAGGACCGGTGGGAAGAATATTCCAGAAAACTGAGGACAAAGCTGACCATGACTGAATTGGGAACAGCAATGGTGGGAATGTACATTCCCTGAGGGCAGTGGGGCTGCTTTTGTGCTGCAGAATTGGGTAGTGGTGACGGAGATTACCTGGCCCTCAAAGCTTAAAATATTTACTTTCTGACTCTTTACAGGAAGGGTTTGCTGACCCTTGGCCTAAGTAAAAAAGAACAGGAAGGTGTGGGCAATCGCCTTTCCTAGACTGTGAGGCTCTTTAGATAAGGAACCGGAAAAATAAGAGCAGTGACAGTAGCTGCCTTTTACGGAGCATTATCTAGGCGTCAGGCACGGTGTCAAGGACTCACAGCCGTGCTCCTCTCATCCTCACAGCCACGCGTGAAGTAGGCATATTTGTCATCCCTGTTTTGGGAGGGGACACGGAGGCCTAGGAGCTCAGGTGACCTGCTCAGAGCCCACAGCCGTAAGAGGGGCAGCTGCACTCAAGCCCCGGCCTGCGGACTTCACCCCTGTGCTCTGCTGCTGTCAGACAGCCAAGCGTTATTTTACAGACGTGGTGTCTGGAGCTCAGAGGTTGACCCACTTGCTCAAAGATGCACAGTGTTAAGGGATAGAGCCGGGATTCAAATTCAGGTCTGAGTGAGCGGACTCTGAGTCCTCCAGTTAAACATGGAGCCGGTCTGGGGGCAAGGGGGTGCGATTAGGGGTGATCCTCACGTGAGTGCTATTCTAATGGCCTTTGGGGCCTGTGGCCAACAGTGGAGGTCGCGTTCTGGGCCGGCTGTCTGAGCTCTGGACTTTACTCCCGATTCTCTCTTGGACTTTGGATAAGCTCCTTACCTCTCGGGGCCTCAGTTTCCCCATCTGCATGACAAGGTGCCTGGGAACGGACAGGTTTTCTGGATCTTTCAGCCGGAAAGCAGAACTTCAGACCTCCCCAGGGTGGATGAAATGCAGCCTCTTCTTTCGAGAACACGGGCAGGCTTGGGATAAAGGTCACCAGTGATGGGAGAAGATCTCCTCTGTTCTCACAGGATCCTGGAATGGAATTAAGGATCCGTGGGGCCTGCAGACGTTTCTGGAAGGGATGGGGGCCTGGGCAGAGTCTGAGGAGGAAGGTGAGGGAGAAATTCTGCAGCCAACTCCCAGGAGAGTTGTTTTTTTTTTTTTCCCCACTCCAACCATTAGTAAAATCCAACACCTAGGAGAATATAGAACATCCAGTGGCAGAGATGGAGCAAGTGTGGGGTGGGCGTCGGGGGCTGGCCAGGGGTGGGACCAGGACGTGGCCATTAAGGCATCCACAGCCAGAGCAGAACTTAAGAGGACACCAAAAAACCCGATAATCAAGATAAGCAATATTTTAATGCCATTTAAAGAATCCAAATGAATGCAAAAAATCCATAATGAACAAAACATCAAAATTTTAAATAGAAACAGGCTGTTTGTTTTGTGACCCTACATTATTGTGCAACCAGAAGAGTTGATTCTGATCAGCTCACCTGGCCTACACGCCCCTACCCTGGGTTTATGAAGATTGGTAATGGGGCCCAAATGAACTGGGCCACACAGAGCTTTATATACAGTCGTGTTATTTGACTGTGGAGATTTTACTAGCTTTTTCCACTTAGTCTGAAGTATGGGAGGATAGTTTGATAAGTGTATGTAAGGGTGAACATTTTTTCTTTGCTTCAGACTTCAGTGTGACTGGGCTTAGAGCAAGGCTGGAGTCCTGAGGTCCTGAGGCTCTGGAGGTGTGAAGAGCCCAGGTGGGATGGGGCGGGTGGGGGGAGGGGGCTGGTTGAATAGAGATGGATTCCCACGAAAGTTTCTCCGTGAGTCCGTAGGAGCCCAAGCTTAAACACAACATGTTTCCCCAGACGTGTATATATTTTGTTGTGATGAGTACGACAGCATTTTGTTTTTAAAAGGTCAAAATGCATCTGCTTTTATTGTTTGCAGGTATGTATTTTCTCAGAGGATGGATACTAAATGATTGACTACAATTCTATGAGTCTAAGAGATTATTTTGTTGGTATAAAAGAGTCTTGTAGTGAAAATATCGAGTGCTGGGAATTGAACTCCAAGGGCAGGGCATACCACCCACCTGAGGAGGGCTCAGAGTCTGGGACTGGGCCCTGGGGACTCAGGCCCTTCTGCCCTGGTGTGCCTGTAGCCTGGAGTCCCACATGTCCTGGTGGGAGGGTGGGAAAGGCAGTCACATTAGACCAGATTTTCTGTTTTCCGCTTCTGTCTGCATCTCTTGGGAAGACTTACATGTGGCTCATGTTGACTGGGGTTGACTTACCTACAGCTCATGGGGTAAGAATAGGACTCCTGGGGTGTCTAGGGGTTGGGAGGGTTTAGGTCCTGATTTGGAAAGAAAGCAGGAATCTTCTCCATGACCCCAAGCCTCTCAGGGTTATGAAGGGAGACAGTTTGGGGCGTGGTAACTACAGAGCCTCAGAGACGTGAGTGGCCTCTCGTTTCCCTTTACTTGAATCTCTCTCTCTCTCTCTCTTAACTTTAAAATAGTTTAAAAATGTGAAAAAAAACTTTAGATTTGCAAAATAAGTTGCAAAAATATTACAGAATTCCCTTATACCTTCACCTAGCTTCCTCAAATATTAACATCTATGCCCATGGTACCATGATCCAAACCAGGAAATTAGCATCGATGGGACGCTATTAACTAATCCACTGCCTTATTCATGTTTTCAGTCGTCTACTAAAGCTCCTCATTGCACTTTGTTGTCATACCATTTTTGCCTCCTCCAATCTGGGGCAATTAATCCTCAGCCTGTTTTTCATGATTTGGAGACTTTTGAAGCATACTGGCTAGTTGTTGTGTAGACTGTCCCTCAGTTTGGGTTTGTCTGATGTTTCCTCACAGTCAGTATTCATTTTTGGCAAAAAAGCCTGCAGAAGTAATGCTATGTCCTTCTCAGTGCCTCCTATCAGGTGGTACGTGAGTCAGTGTGTCTTGGCCAAGGTGCCGTCTGCCAGGTTTCTGTGCTCGTCTCCTTTTCCTTTACATGATTAAAGGATTAATGACTGCAACAATCCTTGTCTTAGTCTGTTCGGGCTGCTGTAATACAATCCCATAAACTGGCTTATAAACAACAAACACTTCTCACAGTTCTGGAGGCTGGGAAGTCCAAGTTCAAGGTGCTGGCAGATTCGATGTCTAGTGAGATCCTGTTTCCTCATTCACAGATAACCATCCTCTTGCTGTGTCCTCACTTGTTGGAAGGGGCGAGGGAGCTCTCTGGGGTCTCTTTAGTTAGAGCACTAATGCCATTCATGGGGGCTCCACCGTCGTGACCTGATCACCTCCGGAGACCATCACCTTGGGGAGAGGTTAGGTTTCAACATGTGAATTTGTGGGGGGACCCGTACACCCGTATAGCATTTCTCATGTGCACATCCATCACTTCCAGCTAAAAATCATGCTTAGTCTGTTACCTCCTTCGAGCTCACATAGCTGAGAGGCTGGGCATAACTCCATTTTTATGGCTAGTTCATCCAGTCTTTTAAGTTTACTGGTGGAAATGGGAGCCTATCAGGGGAAGAAGAGGAGAATTCATACTTTTGGGGTTTCTTCTGTCAACAATGTGCCAGGCATTTTTATACACTGCCCATGTCACGTTTAATCCTTTCAGCAACCATTGATTATCCTCATTTTATGGAGGATGATGGGGTCTTGGAAAGATCAGGAAAGCTCTCTAAGGTCACATAGCCAGGAAACAGTCTATGCCAAAGTCCAGGCTCTGTCCTTTCCCTTTTGCTATGTCTCCAGGGAAGGGCTTTGCTCAGTGTCGCTCAGTGATTCTGTATCCCTGCTGGGACACAAACCCAAATTCTTGGGTAGCTTCTCTAGAGGAAGTTGGGAATCAATGAAAGAATGCTTTTTCATCATCTTCGCCACCAGATGGGCGGAACAGGTGTCATTTCCCATGGAAATGTCATCTCCATTTCGTAGAAGATGAAACTGAGGGTCAGGGAGTTTATGTGTCACACCCAAAGCCTCAGCCAGGAAGGGGCAGCCCTGGAATTTTAACCCATGTCATTCCTCTCCTTAGGAAAGGAATGTGCCGGTACCTGGGCAGGGAGGGGGCTCCGAGCCCACGAGGTGGTAAACGTTTATCTGTTTGAGAATAACCCACCTCTCCCAGGGGGTTGCCTGCAACCACAGGTTGTGTCCTACAGGTGATTTTCATGCTTCATAAAAACAGAATTTATATGATTTATAAAATTTTATGTGATTTACAACACCTGTTAAATATGTGAGGGAGCTGGCAGGGCTCATAGATCTCTCTGCTCTCTCCAGTTTGGATAGTTGGCAGTTGCCCTTTATCAAAGACAGTTCTGCACCCAACCCTGGAGCCTGGGGCTCTGGTGGCCCCGACCTCATGCTGATGATCGAGCTCCTGCTCCCAGGCTCCCAGCTCAGACGTGGCCCCACTGGCTCCTAAGCCAGAAATATGGGCATTTGCCCAGACCTCCTTTCTCCCTCATCCCCCATATTTGATCCCCAAGCTCTGTTCTTTGCCCCATCAAACATCTCTGGAATCCTCCCCTTTTCTGTCCACCATCACTAGTAGCCACAACATTTCTTGCCTTGACCATCACTTATGTCTCTTGCCCACATAAAACTCTTCAGTTCCTCCCAGGTCACCTACAGCATCAAGTCCAAGTCTCCAGGGCTGGCATTCAAGGGCATTCAGTGATGGCCCTGATGCTCTCAGCAGTTCTGTTTTCCATCCGTCCTCCCCAGTTGCCTGTTCTACACCAATCATACATCAGATGTACTTGCCTAATAACCCCACGTTGTTTCATAAACTTTGGCTTTTCCAGATGTAGTTGCCTCTTTCTAGAAATGACATTCCAATTTCTGGAGAACTCCTCTTCATCTTTCAAAACCCATTCTTATGACACTACTTCTCTGAAGTACTCCTTGACTGCTGCTTGGGCATCAGAATTCTGCCCTCTTTGCCGTGCACCCTGGCACATAGTGTACCTCACTTTGATTGTTTGTTTGCACACCTGTCCCCTCCATAGTCCATGAGGTCCTTGAGAATAAGGGCCAAGTTTCTCTCTCTCTTTCCCTTTTCTTTCTTCCCTCTTTCCCTTTCCTTCTCTCTCCTTTTCCCTTTCTCCCCTTCTTTCCTCTGTCCCTCTTTGCCCCTTCCTCTCCCTCCCCCTCATCTTCACCTTCCATCCATCAAGTCTTTCCTGACTGCTCACAGATGTGCCTGTGTGTTCTGTTCTAGGTTTGTACATCCTCCCAGAGGTGATATCCCAGACAAGCTCTCGCTCCAGTGGAGCTCACACTTTCCTGGGGCTACAGAATATACCTGGTAGTCAAGTAAAGAAGGACAACTATGGGGAGGAAGAGGTGCTCTGGAGAGAACAGAGTAGAGTATTGGCATCAAGAGTGATGTTTGGGGTGGGGTGGGGCTACTGATTGGGTGGTCAGTGGCATCTTTCCTGAAGAAGAGACATTTGAGCTGACCCTTGAATGACGAGAGGGATTCGGTTATGCCAGGAGGGCAGGAGGGAGAAACCCCAGGCAGAGGGAACAGCTTGCTCAAAGGCCCTGAGGTAGGAATGCACTTGGGACACTGAAGGAATAGTGGCTGGCATGGCTGGAGAGAAGTGAGCAGGAGAGGTGGGCGGGGCTTTGTGAGGGTGCAGGTAGCAGGGGCCCAGTGAATAGATACTGGATAAAATTAAAAGGTAAGATAAGTTCTAGGCTCACTGTGGAGAATTTGGGCTGCTTGCCCAACCTCACCAGGGCTCTGGTCTCTAATCTGTGCCTCACAGGGTCCCTTATACAGCTCAAGGATGGTCCGGGAGTCACTCACTCCGTGCCAGGCACCATGGCAGTGCAGGTGAAATAGGAATGAACCAGACCACACCCCTACCCCCCCAAGGCTCCTACAGTCCACTGGGGGGTCACGGTCCCTGCGTGGCCAACAGTGACACAGGGAAGCAGGGTCCTACGACTCAACTTCTCCCTGACAAGGCTGTTCTCAGCCACACATGCCCTTCCTCTGTCCTCTCTTCTCTGCAGCTGGGGTCCTCTGTGCTCACGGAATGCCCCGACCATAGGTTTCTTGGGTACCCTGGGGTTCTCACCTCTGGAGACTTCTGCCCTGCTGGCAAGGGAAGATGCTGATGCAGGCACATTCCCATCTCCGGTGTGTGCCTCGCTCTTTCCCTGTGCCCCCAGGACCCTTTCTGCAGCTGCCTGCTTGGTTGCTTCTGCTTGTCATTTAGGCTTTGGCTCAAATGTCACCTCTTCCAAGAGACCTTCCTGATTGCGCTTATGAAAGTAGCGATACCGACCATTCTTCATGTTGTTTCTTCCATGACTTTTGATCCATGCTTATTCATCAGCAGGATCCACCACCAGAAGGCAAACTCCTTGAGGCCAGGGACTTGCCGCTTCCGTTTTCCTCTGTCTGATCTTCAGTGCCTAGCACAGAGCAGTGCTTTGAGTGAACGATGGTGGTTTGCTATGCTTTTTCCTTTCTAGTGATTAATATGCATGGATTTGTCTTCAAAGAGCATATTGTGTCAAACTCACAGAGTGCCGGACTCTGGCGTGGCTCAGAACTCATTATCTTCCAGCTGCAAGTGGAGAGATTCTTGGACAGAGATTTAAACAAACGCTCAAGCTCCAACTTTGACCTAGCTAACCTTCTGGTGAGCTCAGAGTCATAAACCATTATTGTCTCTGCAGGCGGGGAGCACCTCGGCTGCCTCTTGGCACCTGGCACTTCCCCCTGGATTAGTAGCTCCGTCCCCAGATCTGATGCTGGGCCACGACTGAGGGAGCTGACTCTTTTCTTTGTGAGGCTGCTCTTGGCATCTGTAAGGGTGTTCTGTGACCATAGACACAAACTCTGAATCAGAGTTTGTTTGCTTTTAGAGCCCCAAAGAAGCAGTGAATGAAAGGGACTGGCCCAGGGTCACCCTGAGGGTCAGATGGCAGAGCCTGGCTCACAGCCCAGCCCCTAGGCTCCTGGCCCAGTGCTGTCCCATCACTCTGGCCTGTCCCTGGCCATCCAGAGACTATTTCCCATCCTTCCCATCCTTAGTGATTCAGTGCCCCTCCCGGACACTTGATAGCTGTGAAGCCTTGTGAAATTAACTCATGAAAAATCCTCCCCCTCCTTTTTTTAAGTTGTGGCAAATACCCAAAACAAAATTTATCATCTTAGCCATTTTTAAGTGTAAAGTTCAGGAGCATTAAGTACCCTCATATTGTTGTGCAACCATTACTGCCATCCATCTCCCCACCTTTTCATCTTGCAAAACTGAAACTCTGAAAATTTTACTCATTGCTTCCTCCAATGTTAAATGAGAATAATGATGATGGTGATGACAGTGATGGTGATGGTGATGATGTTGGTGCTGGTGCTGGTGATGGTGATGGTGATGATGATGGTGATGGTGATGATATTGGTGATGGTGATGGTGATGGTGATGATGGTGATGGTGATGGTGTTGGTGATGGTGATGATGTTGGTGATGGTGATGATGGTGATGGTGATGGTGTTGGTGATGGTGATGATGTTGGTGATGATGATGATGGTGATGGTGATGGTGATGGTGATGATGTTGGTGATGGTGATGATGTTGGTGATGGTGATGATGGTGATGATGATGGTGATGGTGATGGTGATGGTGATGGTGTTGGTGATGGTGATGATGATGGTGATGGTGATGATGGTGATGGTGATGGTGATGATGGTGATGGTGATGATGTTGGTGATGGTGATGATGATGGTGATGGTGATGATGTTGGTGATGGTGATGGTGGTGGTGATGGCTGCCACACATACTAGTGAGAGTGAGTAGGGCAGCCAATGCGGAGTTCAAATCCAGAAGCTATTCAGAACAGAAGCTCTATAAATGTTTTTTAAATTTGAATCTGATGAATTCAAGTATCAGCATTGGTTTGGATGCAGCTTATTAAGTAAATAAATCAAATTCTACAGATTTTTCCTGAAATTGTTTTGAAGGAAGTTGTTTTAAAGGCTTACTCTATATAACAACAAAACATGGAACAAAAACAGGGGGAAAAAAGCAGACGTGATGTTTTCAAGGTTCACTCACATTGTAGCATTTATCAGTTCCCCATTCCTTTTCTAATATCATGGTAAAATATGAATAACAAAATTTACCTTGTAAATTTTTAAGTGAACATTTCAGTGGCATTAAATACATTCACATTGTTGTGCGACCATCACCACCATGACACCATCATCACTCTCTCCAGAACGTTATCATCTTCCCCAACTGCAATTCTGTCCCCATTAACCAATAACTTCCCCCCCGCCAGCCCCTGGCAACTACCTTTCTACTTTCTTTCTCTATGAAACTTCAGCCCTTTTATGGCTGAGTTATATTCCATTGCACGGATATACTACATTTTGTGTATCTGTTCATCCACTGATGGACATTTGGGTTGTTTCCACCTTTTGGCTACTGTGAATCGTGCTGCTATGAACATGGGTGTACAAATGTTCGTTTGATGCCACAACATGGATGTACCTCAATAACATTATGTTACATGAAAGAAGCCAGATACAAAAGGTCACATATTGTATGAATCAATTTGTATGCAATATCCAGAATAAGTAAATCTATAGAGACATAGTGGTTGCCAGATGCTGGGAGAGGAGAGAGTAGAGAGTGACTGCTTATGGGGTCTCTTTTGGGGGGATGACAGAAATATTTTGGAACTAGATAGAGGTGGTAGTTGCACAATATTGTGAATGTACTAAATGCCACGGAATTGTATACTTTAAATGATTACTTTCATGTTTTGTAAATCACACCTTAAAAGGGGGGGAGAGCAGTCAATGCCTCAAGATATTTTCACTGTGATGCCAACCCCCTAGATTTGCCCACGTAGTGAAGACCTGAGACATCAAAAGCTTTGAAGAATATTTCTTCAGCTTTTACAATGAGGTATCACCTCACACCAGTCAGAATGGCCAACATTAAAAAGTCTACAAATAATAAATGCTGGAGAGGGTGTGGAGAAAAGGGAGTCCTCCTACACTGTTGGTGGGAATGTAAATTGATACAGCCACTATGGAGAACAGTATGGAGGTTCCTTAAAAAACTAAAAATACAGTTACCATGTGATCCTGCAATCCCACTCCTGGGCATATATCTGGAGAAAACTCTAATTTGAAAAGATACATGCACCCCAATGTTCACAGCAGCACTATTTACAATATTCAAGATGTGGAAGCAACCTAAGTGCCCATTACAGATGAATGGTTAAAGAAGATGAGGTACATATATACAATGGAATATTACTCAGCCATAAAAAAGAATGAAACAATGCTATTTGCAGCAACATGGATGGACCTAGAGATTATCATACTAAGTGAAGTAAGTCAGACAGAGAAAGACAATATCATATGATATCACTTATATGTGGAATCCAAAAAACAATACAAATGAACTTATTTACAAAACAGAAATAGACTCACAGGCATAGAAAACAAACTTACGGTTACCAAAGGGGATAGCGAGGGTGGGGAGGGAGATAAATTAGGAGTTTGGGATTAACATATACACACTACTACATATAAAACAGATAAACAACAAGGACCTATTGTATAGCACAGGTAATTATATTCAATATCTTGTAATAAACTATAATGGAAAAGAATACACACACACACACACATATCTGAGTCACTTTGCTGTGTACCTGAAACTAACACAACATTGTAAATTAACTATACTTCAATTTACAAATGGTTACAAATAAATAAATACATAAATATTAAATGAATAGATGAAAAAAATACTGTCTTCCTTTAGCTTTGTCCTTAAGTGCTTGGGAGGATTTGTGCTCTGCCTGCCATATACCTGGGGCCTGATGGGGACCGAGTGCTGTCTGGTGCTTTCTCCCTTGCCACTGAGCACAGAGCCCTGGCATTCAGAGGAGAGAGTGGGAGGGCTGGAGGAATCAGGAGGGAGGGCATGGTCCTCCCGGGCTGGGGTGGCCTGCACGTGGAGGCGTGAGCTCTTGAGAGCTCATCTCGTGGCTCTGAGCTGCCTCTTCCATCATCCAACTAGCCAACCTAAGGGAGCGACAGTGAGGACTCAGAAAAGACCTTCATCTCTTGAGACACGAATATTGGAGAGGCAGCCTTGAGTTTCAACCTGGGGCCAGGGTTGTGGCTCAGCAAACGCTGGGGCCAGCTTCCCATGTAAGGATTTATCCACTGTAGGCTTAGCCTTTGGAAGCGTAGAATTGCCTCTGGCAAAGAAGATGAAAGCTGGAGGACAGAGACAGCCTTGTTTTTTCTTCCGCGTGTCTCAGAGGATGGAGAGGGCCAGGATAAGAAAGCAGTGACACGCTAAGAAGTCAGTGCAATGGCAGGTGATGGGAGGCTGCCCTGCCAGGGGTTCAGTACTTTATTTGCTGTCAAACACTTCAGGGGCATTAATGACTTCTAGATGTTAAGTACTTGCTAATTAACAGCCAGCAAGCTACCTTCTCAGCTGGGGAATTGGCACCTGTGCCGGGATGCTCTCAGTCCCAGGAGACAGGGGAGCCTTTGAGAAATCCGCAGGCTGATGTGGGAAACCCTGCGGGGAAACAGCGCCCTGGTGAGGACAGTGAGACGTCCTGCAGTATCAGGGTGCAGCCACGGGGCGGGGTGTGGTGTCATTTACTAGCTGTGATCTCAGGCAAGTGCCTTCTCTCTGAAACTTTCTCATCTCTGTTATGGGCCTGATATCTCCCAGGGCTGTTGTAAAAGAGCTCAGTGCAGTGCTGCCTGGCTTGTTGAAATCCTCCACGCTGAGCAGCGCGTTGCAGGGAGCCGAAATGGAGTGGCGAATCAGGCGCTCCTGAGTGCAGGTCAGTTACTCCCGGGGACCTCCTTTGGATGAGCTGATGGCTGCACTAAGGCCAGTCTTGCCCTGGTGTCTTAGCCATCCCTGGCTGTGTATTTTGGTCCCACCAGTTTGAAGAGTGCTGGGCTGGAGTAAATAGTTCTCTGGTCAGTAGACCAAATATCCGGGGCTCTGGGAAACCTATCCTGTGTCTCCGTGGGGATGGGGAGGGTACACGTGCAGGGAAGGAGCCGTGTGAGTCTGGTGGGGCTTCTTGGAAAAGGGGAGCTCTGGGCCTGGGTCTGAATTCCCAAGGTCTATCCACATACATGGGAAAGAACTGCTCAAATAGGTCTTGGGTAAGGGATCCATGAAGGCTCGGAGAGAGGCTGGGAATGGGTTCAACAACACGGGTCAAGGTTGTCCTGGAAATCACCACAGATGAATCTGATTTGCCAGCAACAGCAACTGACTCTAAGCTTCCGGTTGCCCAGGACTCTGAAAGGTCTGAGATTTTGCCTTGTTTGAAAGCTCACAATTTAGTTTGTTATCGTCTCATGGATGCTCCCAGAAGACACACGAGGCTCCTGGATCGTAGACCAAAGACTTTACGACTCACAGCCCAGCAGGGAGCCTGAGGTTCATATATATATATATATATATATATATATATTTAAAGGTTAGAATGGTTTTTTGGTTTTTTTATAAATATTTATTTATTTATTTATTTTTATTTGGTAGCACCAGGTCTTAGTTGTGGCAGGTTGGCTCCTTAGTTGCGGCTCGCTGGATCCTTAGTTGCAGCACGCAGTCTCCTTAGTTGTGGCATGCGAACTCTTAGTTGCAACATGGAATGTGGGACCTAGTTCCCTGACCAGGGATCAAACCTGCGCCCCCTTGCATTGGGAGCACAGAGTCTTAACCACTGAGCCACCAGAGAAGTCCTCTGAGTTTCATATTTGCATCGATTCCCCTTAACCCCCAAGTTCCATGGTATGATGTAGAGCAGCCCAGGTAGATGATGCCCGTGAAGTGCATTTGTGTCACTCTTGAAGAATCTGAGTTTGGGAAACTCCAGTGTTTTATAACCTGCTCAACACTTGCCCCAGAGGGAAACATTTTCATTATTATTCTGGACAGCAATCAAATCTGCCCTCTGCCTGGGAGACAGACACTATATCTTCCGAGGCTGTTTGCTATTCAGACATGCTAGCAAAGACAGTCCAAGATGAAAGCTGTCAAGTGTCTATTTGGAAGACCTGCAGAAACATGGGAGAATGATGGAGAACGCTCTCCTGAAATGGCTTTGGTCACAGTAATAGGAATGTAGAACACCTTCAAAATCCACTACTGCCAAGCACCGTTCTTAGTGCTTTACACACTTTCACTCATTTAATCCTTAGTGGATTCTATTTTTGCCCCCATTTTACAGATGAAAAAAAGGAAGGTCAGAGAAATGGACCCACAAATGACAGATCTGGGAGCCCCAAGGTCTGGTCTCTATACAGTAGCGTATTCTGCAGGGATCAGCCAGCCACTTAAGTGGCAGCCTGGACTTACTGAACGGCTTTTATAGAACATGACATCTAACACAGCATCGGCTTCTATTAAGAAAGTCCTATTACAGCAGAAGAAATGGAGCAATGTACTGATGCACATGAGTCTCACTGGTTTTGTGTTGTACCCCAATTTCAACAAGTAGCTGCCTTTAAAAACATTCCAATGGTCTGTGGGAAAATCAGCTGGTCTAGGCAGCCCACTGAGGCCAGAGGGAAATGCCACAGATGCAGCTGGACCCCAGCATCCCATTCCGAGGTGGCCAGCTTGGGCTGAATGTGATCGAGTTGAACGAGACATTCTGCATTAATGTTTTATGCAGTTTCTAGTCACCTTCTAGAAATTAAGACGATAAGCCCTTTCTGAATCAGAATAACAGGTGAAGGTCAGCTTCATTCCCTGATCATTTTAAGTATCAGAAAATTCCTTAAGAAATGTAGTCTCAGTCACTATGGAAAACAGTATGATAGTTTCTCAAAAAGGTAAAAAATAGAATTACCAAATGATCTAGCAGTCCCACTTTTGTGTACATACCCATACCCCGCCAAAATTGGAAGCAGGGTCTTGAAGAGATATTGGTATATCTACGTTCATAGCAGCATTATTCACAGTAGCCAAAAAGGTGAAAGCAACCCAAGTATCCATCAATAGATGAATGGATAAATAAAGCGTGGTAGATGCATATGACGGAATGTTAGTCAGAAAAAGGGAGGGCATTCTGACACATGTTACAACATGGATGAACCTTGAAGACATTTTGCTAAGTGAAATAAGCCAGGTACAAAATGACCAATTTTGTATATAAGGTACCACTTATATAGGTACCTAGAGTAAGTCAAATCCATAGAGACAAAAAAGTACACTAGTGGTTGCCAGGGAATGGGGAAAGGGAAAAGGGGAGTTAGTGTTTAATGGGTACAGAGTTTCAGTTTTGCAAAATGAAAAGAGTTCTGGAGATGATTGGTGGTGATGGTTGCATAAAAATGTGAATGAACTTAACGCCACAAAACTATACGCTTAGAAATGATTAAGGTGGTAGATTTTATGTTATGTGTATTTCACCACCATTTGAAATAAATAAATACATAAGAAATGCTGTTTTGTAATTTTCTAAGATCTCCAGTACTACGGAGAGACAGTTTTTAAAGGGTAGAAGGACATATCTTAAGAAACAGGTGTTCTAGACATTTTTAATTGGCACAGGTTTTTAAACAGATGATGCTTGGTCAGTTTTAAACATCTTATGAAATCTGAGAATTGGGTGTGAGCTTGGACCCTGTGCAGGGAGGCCGACCTTTGTAGTGAGCGCTTGGCCATCTTCCTCTGGCTTCCTGCCCCACAGTCACACATACTGAACTGGGACCTGGTAAAGTATTTAAACAAGAGGCCATTAGACTGGGGCAGGCCATTAGGCTGTGGCTCTGATGGCTCGGTAGCCGACCAAACAAACCTAAACCTCAGCCAGGGTCAGTGCACTCAAATCCGAGACACCGAAACTTGAGAGCAAGCGATCACACACAGCCAGAGAGGCTTTCCCCAGTGAAGCAACCACTTAACCTCTTACCCATCAAATACTTGCTTTGCTTCTGCTTCTCCCTGTGAAAGCCTCCCCTAACTCTTGTTGGTGGAGGGCTCCTAACCACCTCTGGTTTGGCGCTGCCAGATTCGCATCGATCGATGTATGCACAAAATAAACTCTTGAAAATACTTCATGTGCCTCCGTTTACCTTTCAACAGACCTTGAATGAACTCTGCCCTTCAGCCTGCCCACAACACTGGAGTCCTTGGACCACCTTTCCATCTAACAGGGCAGCCCAGGCCAAGACCCTCTGCTCTGCAGGGCACCGTGAGGGTGGATGCAGGCCATTTGCCCTCTGACCTGTTGTGTCCATAAGGCCGCTGCTGGGACTACCTGGGAGCCTCCGCGAGCAGCGCCAGCTTTTCACCCCAAGGGCTTTTCCCTTTATGGGGTGTTTCTCTCACTCCCAGGGTAACCCCCGCCCCCAGTGTGCTATGGTGGAAGCTGGATTTGGAGACCCAGTTCACCTATTAGCTCATGAGTGACCATACCAAGTCCTTTATCCACTGTGGGCCGTCTTTCTGTCTGGAAAATGGGGTGAGCCTCTGTGAACTAGACAGTGGCAATGGGGATGGAAGGGAGGATGCAGAGAGGGAAAGAGTGGAAATAGAAGTAAGGTATGATGGATATGAATCTTACTTCACGAACCCAGGAGTAAAGGAAATATTACATCTTAGTTCTATTCTAAATCAACTTAAGTCTGACGGAGTCTGCATCCCAGCAAGATGGTGGGAGAGTCCGCCTCATTAATTGGTAGGCAACTCATCCTCCCCGTTTCTTGGGCTCCGTGAGAATTTCAGGGGTCTAAGGGGGCACCTGCAAATAGGGCCAGGTGATTAATTTCCAGGTGGTTATGGAATGGTCGCAGGTATCCCCCTTTCTCAGTGAGGTCCCTTGTAGTGGAGCAGTCTTCCAATTCCTTGCAATTCTGGGGCATGAAAATTTTTGCCACAGCTGGGAGTCCAGCCTTGCAGAGAGGCCACGCACCCACCCCTCATCCTGGGGATCTTGCCACTTTGCCAAGTCACGGTTCCAGCTACTCCAAAATCCGCACCATTGTTCCTATTTCCAGTCTGGTGGAAATCAGTTTCTAACCTCCTGTCAGCCTCCAAAGCCATTTCTTTCTTTCCCCCTCAGGGACATCAAGCATAATCTCATCAAAGAGTTTAGGTTTTTACAAAAGTCTGGAAAATCCTTTGACTTCAGGCAGTGTCTGCAGTCTGCCTTGCAAAAAAATCCCTGAAGCAAGGAATTGCAAAGAACTGGGTTATGGGCCTGAAAGTGGAAGAAGAAGAAATACAAACAGAATGACACAAACTAATATCTCAAATGAGTGTTTTCCAATCTGCGTGAGCTCTTAGCAGATCATGATTGTCATTAAACGAAAAAAGAATAGTATAGGAAACATTAGAATACCTCCCACATAGCAACGGTATGGGCTTCTTTTCATGCATTTAGATGTAAGTGTTCTGGACTATGATATAAAATGTATTTCTTCCTATGGGTCACGGTGGGAAGAAGGTTAAACTCTCCTGCCAGACATGAATGGAGTCCAGGCATCTGTACCCAAGACAAAACAAAACAAAAAACAAAACAAATCACAGGTGACGCTAATGTGCCGCTAAGTCTGAGAACCGCTGGTTTCGAGACTGATCAGATGAGAAGGGGAGAAATAAAAATGTTGATATTCGTAGCCTGCCTAAAGCCATTAACTAAAAAAGAGAGAATATATGGAAGGTGGGGGAAGGGGAGGTGGTGGAGGCAGATAATGAGTTCGAAGGAGGGAATATATCAGAGCACAATGTAAATGAGGAAAAAGCTTCCTTCTCCCTGTGAATGCAGATGATGGCTGGGCTGGATGCATGGAGAAGCCATCAGAAGCTTTGACATCTGAGGGTCAGGTCTCACTCTGTTTATCTGCAATCGGAACTGCTGAATTTGGGATTTGAGTTTCTCTACTTGGCTTTGATGACCTAAATTTCGGACATTAGAAGCAGCCATGCCGCTGTCATCCGTTCCCACCACTCACCTGGAAGCTTATTTTTGCTCCCGTATGGATTTCCCCGGCTCTGGCCGGGACCTCAGTCAGCTCATTGTGAAGATGTGTGCTTGGCGGCATCCAGCTTTGGGTGTTCTTTGCAGATGTTCTGCCCGATGGCTCCTTGGAGGGGCTGTATCTGGTTCAGATAAGATAAGCTTCCTGATTCAGTACAGGAAGGAAAGCAACAGTGTGATGATTGGGAAGGAGCCTGGGATGGGGGTGGAGGTGATTCACCTGGAAAATAAATGATTATTTCTTAAGATGAGTTTGAACTTGCTAATTTGTCCAGAACTGGTGGGGTGGAGATACCAGGAATAGATGGACCATTCGATCTTTTTTTTTTTTTTTTTTGACTTTTATTTATTTATTTAAAAAAATTTTTTTTTGAAATCTCCATTTTTAAAAAATTTTATTTATTTATTTATTTATTTATTTATTTATTTATTTATTTATGGCTGTGTTGGGTCTTCGTTTCTGTGTGAGGGCTTTCTCTAGTTGCGGCAAGTGGGGGCCACTCTTCATCGTGGTGTGCGGGCCTCTCACTATCGCGGCCTCTCTTGTTGCAGAGCACAGGCTCAAGATGCGCAGGCTCAGTAATTGTGGCTCACGGGCCCAGCCGCTCCACGGCATGTGGGATCTTCCCAGACCAGGGCTCGAACCCGTGTCCCCTGCGTTGGCAGGCGGACTTTCAACCACTGCGCCACCAGGGAAGCCCATGATGGACTTTTTTTTTTTTTTTTTCCTGTAATGTCTGAAACATTTATATTAACATATTTCCATACATATTTCCATACAAATACAAATATAAGATTTTTAGAAATTTCATGTAATGTCTGAAACATTTATATTAACATATTTCCATACAAATACAAATATAAGATTTTTAGAAATTTCATGTAATGTCTGAAACATTTATATTAACATATTTCCATACAAATAACCCAATGAAAGTTTAGTATTAGTTGTTTTGTTTGTTTTTTTATACTGCAGGTTCTTATTAGGCATCAGTTTTATACACATCAGTGTATACATGTCAATCCCAATCGCCCAATTCAGCACACCACCATCCCCACCTCACCGCAGTTTTCCCCCCTTGGTGTCCATATGTCCATTCTCTACATCTGTGTCTCAACTTCTGCCCTGCAAACTGGCTCATCTGTACCATTTTTCTAGGTTCCACATACATGCATTAATATACGATATTTGTTTTTCTCTTTCTGACTTACTTCACTCGGTATGACAGTCTCTAGATCCATCCACGTCTCAACAAATGACTCAATTTCGTTCCTTTTTATGGCTGAGTAATATTCCATTGTATATATGTACCTCAACTTCTTTATCCATTCGTCTGTTGATGGGCATTTAGGTTGCTTCCATGACCTGGCTATTGTAAATAGTGCTGCAATGAACATTCGGGTGCATGTGTCTTTTTGAATTACGGTTTTCTCTGGGTATATGCCCAGTAGTGGGATTGCTGGGTCATATGGTAATTCTATTTTTAGTTTTTTAAGGAACCTCCATATTGTTCTCCATAGTGGCTGTATCAATTTACATTCCCACCAACAGTGCAAGAGGGTTCCCTTTTCTCCACACCCTCTCCAGCATTTGTTGTTTGTAGATTTTCTGATGATGCCCATTCTAACAAGAGTGAGGTGATACCTCATTGTAGTTTTGATTTGCATTTCTCTAATAATTAGTGATGTTGAGCATCTTTTCATGTGCTTCGTGGCCGTCTGTATGTCTTCTTTGGAGAAATGTCTATTTAGGTCTTCTGCCCATTTTTGGATTGGGGTGTTTGTTTCTTTGATATTGAGCTGAATGAGCTGTTTATATATTTTGGAGACTAATCCTTTGTCCGTTGATTCATTTGCAAATATTTTCTCCCATTCTGAGGGTTGTCTTTTCGTCTTGTTTATGGTTTCCTTTGCTGTGCAAAAGCTTTGAAGTTTCATTAGGTCCCACTTGTTTATTTTTGTTTTTATTTCCATTACTCTAGGAGGTGGATCAAAAAAGATCTTGCTGTGATTTATGTCAGAGTGTTCTTCCTATGTTTTCCTCTAAGAGTTTTATAGTGTCCAGTCTTATATTTAGGTCTCTAATCCATTTTGAGTTTATTTTTGTGTATGGTGTTAGGGAGTATTCTAATTTCATTCTTTTACATGTAGCTGTCCAGTTTTCCCAGCACCACTTATTGAAGAGACTGTCTTTTCTCCATTGTATATCTTTGCCTCCTTTGTCATAGATTAGTTGACCATAGGTGCGTGGGTTAATCTCTGGGCTTTCTATCTTGTTCCATTGATCTATGTTTCTGTTTTTGTGCCAGTACCATATTGTCTTGATTACTGTAGCTTTGTAGTATAGTCTGAAGTCAGGGAGTCTGATTCCTCCAGCTCCATTTTTTTGCCTCAAGACTGCTTTGGCTATTTGGGGTCTTTTGTGTCTCCATACAAATTTTAAGATGATTTGTTCTAGCTCCGTAAAAAATGCCATTGGTAATTTGATAGGGATTGCATTGAATCTGTAGATTGCTTTGGGTAGTATACTCATTTTCACAATGTTGATTCTTCCAATCCAAGAACATGGTATATCTCTCCATCTGTTGGTATCATCTTTAATTTCTTTCATCAGTGTCTTATAGTTTTCTGCATACAGGTCTTTTGTCTCCCTAGGTAGGTTTATTCCTAGGTATTTTATTCTTTTTGTTGCAATGGTAAATGGGAGTGTTTCTATAATTTCTCTTTCAGATTTTTCATCATTAGTGTATAGGAATGCAAGAGATTTCTGTGCATTAATTTTGTAACCTGCAACTTTACCATATTCATTAATTAGCTCTAGCAGTTTTCTGGTGGCAGTTTTAGGATTCTCTATGTATAGTATCATGTCATCCGCAAACAGTGACAGTTTTACTTCTTCTTTTCCAATTTGTATTCCTTTTATTTCTTTTTCTTCTCTGATTGCCGTGGCTAGGACTTCCAAAACTATGTTGAATAATAGTGGTGAGAGTGGACATCCTTGTCTCATTCCTGATCTTAGAGGAAATGCTTTCAGTTTTTCACCATTGAGAATGATGTTTGCTGTGGGTTTGTCATATATGGCCTTTATTATGTTGAGGTAGGTTCCCTCTATGCCCACTTTCTGGAGAGTTTTTATCAGAAATGGGTGTTGAATTTTGTCAAAAGCTTTTTCTGCATCTATTGAGATGATCATATGGTTTTTATTCTTCAATTTGTTAATATGGTGTATCACATTGATTGATTTGCGTATATTGAAGAATCCTTGCATCCCTGGGATAAATCCCACTTGATCGTGGTGTATGATCCTTTTAATGTGTTGTTGG
This sequence comes from Balaenoptera acutorostrata, assembly GCF_949987535.1. NCBI lineage: Eukaryota > Metazoa > Chordata > Mammalia > Artiodactyla > Balaenopteridae > Balaenoptera > Balaenoptera acutorostrata. The sequence goes on from NC_080083.1 coordinate 11,034,981, forward strand.
ATTCTGTTTGCTAGTATTTTGTTGAGGATTTTTGCATCTATATTCATCAGTGATATTGGTCTGTAATTTTCTTTTTTTGTAGTGTCTTTGTCTGGTTTTGGTATCAGGGTGATGGTGGCCTCATAGAATGAGTTTGGGAGTGTTCCTTCCTCTGCAATTTTTTGGAAGAGTTTGAGAAGGATGAGTGTTAGCTCTTCTCTAAATGTTTGATAGAATTCACCTGTGAAGCCATCTGGTCCTGGACTTTTGTTTGTTGGAAGATTTTTAATCACAGTTTCAATTTCATTACTTGTGATTGGTCTGTTCATATTTTCTGTTTCTTCCTGATTCAGTCTTGGAAGGTTATACCTTTCTAAGAATTTGTCCATTTCTTCCAGGTTGTCCATTTTATTGGCATAAAGTTGCTTGTAGTAGTCTCTTAGGATGTTTTGTATTTCTGCGGTGTCTGTTGTAACTTCTCCTTTTTCATTTCTGATTTTATTGATTTGAGTCCTCTCCCTCTTTTTCTTGATGAGTCTGGCTAATGGCTTATCAATTTTGTTTATCTTCTCAAAGAACCAACTTTTAGTTTTATTGATCTTTGCTATTGTTTTCTTTGTTTCTATTTCATTTATTTCTGCTGTGATCTTTATGATTTCTTTCCTTCTGCTAACTTTGGGTTTTGTTTGTTCTTCTTTCTCTAGTTTCTTTAGGTGTAAGGTTAGATTGTTTACTTGAGATTTTTCTTGTTTCTTTAGGTAGGCTTGTATAGCTATAAACTTCCCTCTTAGAACCGCTTTTGCTGCATCCCATAGGTTTTGGGTCGTCGTGTTTTTATTGTCATTTGTCTCTAGGTATTTTTTTATTTCCTGTTTGATTTCTTCAGTGATCTCTTGGTTATTTAGTAACGTATTGTTTAGCCTCCATGTGTTTGTCTTTTTTACGTTTTTTTCCCTGTAATTCATTTCTAATCTCATAGCGTTGTGGTCAGAAAAGATGCTTGATATGATTTCAATTTTCTTAAATTTACTGAGGCTTGATTTGTGACCCAAGATGTGATCTATCCTGGAGAATGTTCCGTGCGCACTTGAGAAGAACGTGTAATCTGCCGTTTTTGGATGGAATGTCCTATATATATCAATTAAATCTATCTGGTCTATTGTGTCATTTAAAGCTTCTGTTTCCTTATTTATTTTCATTTTGGATGATCTGTCCATTGGTGTAAGTGAGGTGTTCAAGTCCCCCACTATTATTGTGTTACTGTCGATTTCCTCTTTTATAGCTGTTAGCAGTTGCCTTATGTATTGAGGTGCTCCTATGTTGGGTGCATATATATTTATAATTGTTATATCTTCTTCTTGGATTGATCCCTGGATCATTATGTAGTGTCCTTCCTTGTCTCTTGTAACATTCTTTATTTTAAAGTCTATTTTATCTGATATGAGTATAGCTACTCCAGCTTTCTTTTGATTTCCATTTGCATGGAATATCTTTTTCCATCCCCTCACTTTCAGTCTGTATGTGTCCCTAGGTCTGAAGTGGGTCTCTTGTAGACAGCATATATATGGGTCTTGTTTTTGTATCCATTCAGCCAGTCTATGTCTTTTGGTTGGGGCATTTAATCCATTCACGTTTAAGGTAATTATCGATATGTATGTTCCTATGACCATTTTCTTAATTGTTTTGGGTTTGTTTTTGTAGGTCCTTTTCTTCTCTTGTGTTTCCCACTTAGAGAAGTTCCTTTAGCATTTGTTGTAGAGCTGGTTTGGTGGTGCTGAATTCTCTTAGCTTTTGCTTGTCTGTAAAGCTTTTGATTTCTCCATCAAATCTAAATGAGATCCTTGCTGGGTAGAGTAATCTTGGTTGTAGGTTCTTCCCTTTCATCACTTTAAGTATATCATGCCACTCCCTTCTGGCTTGCAGAGTTTCTGCTGAGAAATCAGCTGTTAACCTTATGGGAGTTCCCTTGTATGTTATTTGTCGTTTTTCCCTTGCTGCTTGCAGTAATTTTTCTTTGTCTTTAATTTTTGCCACTTTGATTACTATGTGTCTCGGCATGTTTCTCCTTGGGTTTATCCTGTATGGGACTCTCTGCGCTTCCTGGACTTGGGTGGCTATTTCCTTTCCCATGTTAGGGAAGTTTTCGACTATAATCTCTTCAAATATTTTCTCTGGTCCTTTCTCTCTCTCTTCTCCTTCTGGGACCCCTATAATGCGAATGTTGTTGCGTTTAATGTTGTCCCAGAGGTCTCTTAGGCTGTCTTCATTTCTTTTCATTCTTTTTTCTTTAGTCTGTTCCGCAGCAGTGAATTCCACCATTCTGTCTTCCAGGTCACTTATCCGTTCTTCTGCCTCAGTTATTCTGCTATTGGTTCCTTCTAGTGTAGTTTTCATTTCAGTTATTGTATTGGTCATCTCTGTTTGTTTGTTCTTTAATTCTTCTAGGTCTTTGTTAATCATTTCTTGCATCTTCTCAATCTTTGCCTCCATTCTTATTCCGAGGTCCTGGATCATCTTCACTATCATTATTCTGAATTCTTTTTCTGGAAGGTTGCCTATCTCCACTTCATTTAGTTGTTTTTCTGGGGTTTTTTCTTGTTCCTTCATCTGGTACATAGCCCTCTGCCTTTTCATCTTCTCTGTCTTTCTGTAACTGTGGTTTTTGGTCCACAGGCTGCAGGATTGTAGTTTTTCTTGCTTCTGTTGTCTGCCCTCTGGTGGTTGAGGCTATCTAAGAGGCTTGATGGGAGGCTCTCGGACCATTCGATCTTTGCAGGAGTTCTGTTCTTAGGGAGTCCAGAGAAGTTCGCCTTCTGAAAACAGACCAACTGTGCTAATAGTGATTGCGGTCTCCATTAGGGAAACCTAGACTAAACTCATTAAACAAAAGGCAAAGATGTGTTGTCATATGACTGCAGCGTCTGGAGTAAGCGTTGGGCACCACTGATCATGTTAGGGGTTCCCGCTCGGGGTGTCTGAGACAGTCTCCATGATGGACCTCTAGCAGGCTGCACAGAGGCTGTAGCTATTGGAAGCACAGGCTGAGGAGTCCCAGTTTGAAATCCTGCCTTTGCCACTCATGAGCTGGGGTAACATGGGGTAAATTCTTTCACTGCACTGATGCTGTTTTGTCGTCTGTAAAATATGGATGTGGTGTTGAGAGGATAAATGAAATAATGGCATGGAAAGCCCCTGCACACAGCTGGAGTGCATTAAATGTTAGTAATTGTAAAGGACAATGGCTGTTTCCGCTTGCATCCACATCTCCCTCTCCGGTCTCCCAGCAACAGCTCCAACTGTGTTTATGGATGGCATTCCCCTCAGGCTCAGCTATGTGTCAGGCTGGAGCATACAACCCAGCCTCAAAACAGTTGGTATACTGCATTCTCTAGATGTCAATGATTGAGTCATGGCTGTCTCCTGGTGGAGCTAGTGCAATCAGAAAGACCGTCAGGATTTTCATGGCTGTGAATGTCAGGACAAAGATCTCTTCCTCTTTTCCTTGCCCATTGAATTTGAACCTGGAAGTATATGGCCCCAGAAGCTCCTGGTGGTCAATTTTCAGCCATGAGGGAAGAGATTAAATAAGAAAGGAGTCAACACAGAGAGAACAAAACCAAGACACTGAGAGAGCTTGCTGGTGATAACATTTGAACCCTGGATCAGCCTATGCCTGATGCTTGATTCAGATTCTCCTGTTCTATGGAAAACACTTTTCTTTTTTGTCTTAATGAGTCTCTTCTGGGTTTTCTATCACTTGCAAGTGAAAGCGATAGACTTGAGATGGGTTTTCTGGAAGCCATAAAAAAAGATTCTTCAAAAAGCCTGAGCCTCTTTTCCTAATTCCTGTCTGGTTGCTAAAGAATTGGGTCCCAATTGTTGCATTCAACTAATTCCTTCCTTCCGTGCATGGGTCTTCTCGTACCTTATGTGGGTTTGCTGAAAGTCAAAGAAACTGGTCCAGCCCCCTGTCACTTCAAGAAGAGATTAATTACTTTTGACTAAAAGAGCCTCTGTTACAACAGGAAAATTATACTTATAAGCCATAGGCAGAGTCCCAGCTGCTCATTTGCTATCTCAGGTCACTCCCTCACGACAACTCCTGAACAAACAAAGCTCCTTTTGTTACCTTTGCTGCTCAGGGATCCTGGATACCTTGAAGCGTAGCCAGGAAAGAGACTTCGAGGCTGGGAGGTAAAGGGGCTTCCATCCTCAGTGTTGAACCTGACCTGGTCTCTTTGTGGCTTGGCCTGATATTTTCTGAGTGCAGGCGGCTGACATCCCCAATGGCCCCTTGCTCTTCAGCCATTGTTCAGTCCAAAGAGGCGATTCCATTGCTCTTCCAAAATGCAGAGGGACAGTGCCCCCCAGCTGCCTCCCGGACTTCGAGTGGACAAGGAAGATTGGAGTTGGCCACCGCCGGGATGCACCTCTGTGTCACCAAAGGAATAGAAGTGATGGCTGAGAGTCAAGGGTTGTCCAAGGGGCTCTGGGGGGGACCAGCAGCCTCCTCCTTCTCTGAGAGGCTGCCCCTTAAGCTGTGGACTGAGAAGCAGAGAGTTTGCCGAGACCTTTCTGGTTAAGGCAAAAGGGAGGGTGGAAATGCTCTGTTGGCCGTTCGGAAGGTGAGGGCCAGGCGGGGATGCGTGAGCAGGTACGGGGGCGCTCACGGTGCAGACTGGGAGAGGCTTTCGGGGTTGCTACTTGCCTCATTAGAAATCACTGTTCAGAGCCCCACTCCCTGTACCAGAGCTTGTGGGTTTGCGTCCTTATTTTGGGGGTGCTAAAAACAAAGGTAAAATGTCACTAAGGCACATGGAAATATATATATATGTATGTATATTTGGTGTATATATATCTATACTTGGTATATATATCTCTATATATTTGGTCTTTGTATATATATTTGGTCTGTCTATCTCTCTCTCTCTATCTGGTATACATATGCACCAAAAAAGGACCGAGTTACAGCAGAAACGTGATGGCTATAATCAGAGCATTCTCGATGGCTCCTTGGCTGTATTGACCTTCTTAACACTTTCTCCTTACTGTTATTCAACTTGCCTTGAGTCCGCATTTGTCCATATTCCAATAACACAGCCAGGTGTCTGCCGGTTAGGGTTATAGCCTCCCAAATGGATGATTCATTCTGGAATCTGTATAATGGGGAATATTGTTCCCCATTAACCATTGTATTTTTGTCCTCAGTAATTCTTTTTTTTTTTTTAATTTACTTATTTATTTATTTATATATATATTTTTGGCTGTGTTGGGTCTTCGTTTCTGTGCGAGGACTTTCTCTAGTTGTGGCAAGCGGGGGCCACTCTTCGTCGCGGTGTGCGGGCCTCTCACTATCGCGGCCTCTCTTGTTGCGGAGCACAGGCTCCAGACGCGCAGGCTCAGTAGTTGTGGCTCACGGGCCCAGTTGCTCCGTGGCATGTGGGATCCTCCCAGACCAGGGCTCGAACCCGTGTCCCCTGCATTGGCAGGCAGACTCCCAACCACTGCGCCACCAGGGAAGCCCTGTCCTCAGTAATTCTTAATTTGGGTTTCCCCAGAGCTCACCTATGAGATGAACCAGGCCTGGTGGCTTAGCTTATAGTTTCTTGGGTATAGAGAGGATATTAATTTGCCAGGGTGGCCATAACAAAGAACCATGATGGAGTGGCTTAAATAATAGAAATATTTTTTTTCACAATTATAGAGGCTGAAAGTCTGAGATCAAGGTATGGGCAAGGTTGGTTTCTTCTGAGGCTAGCAGTTGGCCTCTTTCTCCTGGTGTCTTCACATGGCCCTCCTTCTGTGTGTGTTCTAATCTCCTCTTCTTCCAAGGACACCAGTCAGATTGGATTAGGGCCCACCCTAGTGACCTCATTTTAACTTAATTACCTCTTCAAAGGCCCTGTCTCCAAATACAGTCACATTCTAAGGTACCGGGGATTAGGTCTTCAACACATGAATTTCAGCCCATAACAGAGGGGATTCCTCTGCTGTGCTAAGGCTGAAAGACCCGAAAAGAAGATTTGTTATAGGGAAGCCCTTGTGAGGAAAGGAAACTGGAGCTCCCTCTGTCTGGGAGATGGGCCACCATGGAACAGGACCGGGGGGCACAGCCTTGGCTGAGGGTGAGGCCTGATAGGTGAGCCCCTGGGCGGCACCCCTGGTCTCCGTGGCCTGTGCGTGCTGTGCAGGGATGCAGAATTTCTGGAGATACAGAGCACATGCCAGTGATGTAAGGAGGACGCAGGCCCAGAGGTTCCTATGGCTGGGACCTGGATCTCAGGGAGGGGGCAAGACTCCCCCAAAGACCAGGTGGTGTGGCTGGCCACTGAGACAGAGACCAGGACCACCCGAAGGATCCTATTAGGCTCGAAGCCCCCTTCTCCTCTTACCTGAGGGCATAAAAGCCTCTCTTTCAGAGAGGAACAGAGGCAGACGGAAGAAATCTGAGAGAGGAAGATGGTATCAGAAAGGTACTGGTTATTCAGCAGAGACCATCAAGCTGTCAGAGGCCAAGACACTATTGACTGGAAAGTTTACTGTTCGTCCGTTTCCCCTGCGCCTGCCCTTCCATCAGCCAGAGGGATGCAGGATGGCCAGGGAGATTAGATCAGTCTTAAAGAAACAAAAAAGCTGTGTCTTCTTGACACATGTGAGCAAAGTTGGGTCAACCTGTGGCCCTAATACATTTGTCAAAAATTGTATGAATTATTTTAAATTTATTTTATTCATGCAATACATTCATTTATTGGTAAAAATTCTAACAATACAGTTAAGTGAAGGTCTGTCTGTTCTATCCAGTGCCACTGTCCTCTCTAGCAGTAGCTACCGTTATCTGTTTGGTATATCATTTTCTATGTGTTCACATATATAAATATACATTTTGCAAACTAATTTATAGATAAGGTTTTTGCCCCAAAGCTTTTAACCGTTCCCCATTTCTACAAGATGATTTCCGCTCTAGCTTTGAGACCCTTCACAGCCCAGCTCCTGTCTGCCTCTCCTTCTCATCTCCCCATCACTCTCCAGGCAAACTGGGCTATTTGCTATTCTGAGAACGTGTCTTGTTCTTTTAACTCTCTTCCCCTTTGCACGTGCTGTTCATTCTTCCCGGAACGAGCTTATCCCCTTTGAGATGTCAAACTTCTTCAAAGTCTAGTTGAAACACCACCTTCTCCTGAAGCTCTTCCATGCCGCCCACTTCTTTCACTGCGAGTTATCTGGTAAAAACTATGCAGATGAAGGTATCTGCCTGAACCATAGCAGCAACCTGCTGGCTTAACTGGGTTAACGCTAATTAAAATCACAGGACAGCTAAATTTAATTTTTGACACTTGATAAATGCCAAACATCAATGGATTTTTCATTAACATACTGAATAGCAATGTCTTTATGTTACTGTCATGAAGACACTTTCCTCATTTCTTTGAGGTGGTTAATCTTCTGTGCAGACATCAGAAGGGATTGAATTTCCTGTCTCTTTTGGCTCTTATCATGTCAGTGGTGTAAAATGATTTGAAAAGAAGTCATTGCCCCGGGCAGTGATGTCCGTTTCACCTTATTCAGGAGATGCATAAATGAGATGGTGCAGATGTCATGGGCAGGGTGGGTCACTGCCCCAACCCCCTATTCTTTCCTAAACAGATCTAAAGGAAAGTGTTTGCTTGGGATGTTGGACCCCATTCCATGATTGGATTTGGGACCCTCCTGAGTTTCCTCAGAGATATATGTTGAATTTGCCAGGTCGTATTTTTGCAGCAATAAAGGGCCATCTTGTTAAATTCAACTCAGCCCCTACAGACCCTATATTTATGACATCCCAGGCTGAGAATAACATGTGAACAGAAGCCCACAAAGTAATAAGAAACAGAGCCCTGAATGTGCAAAACCCACTCCTGATGCTGATTCTGGTCATCTACCATTGCCACGTTCCTTCCTGGATCTGTGCTCAGCCAGCTGATGCATATCACATCAGATGCTTCCTCTAAAGAGGCAGGGGAAGTAAGTTGGAATATGGGGTGCCCTCAGAGTGCACACACTGAGAGAAAAGCAATCAGAGCTTTGGCAGCCCGTTCAGAACAAGCCAAGCGGGTTCAGCACAAACCTGAGGGTGGCTTGGGGTTATGTTAACAGATGGTGGAGAAAAGGCAGAACGCTTCACCTCCCATTTGGCACCTGTCACCTGGCTCAGAAGACTAATCTTCCCTAGTAAAAGAGTAGTGCAATCACTTTGTTCAGAGGAAATTGCAGACTGGGATGTGAGAGGAGTTTGGACGAGAGCCTAGTCTCTGGGTGTTGTGCTGAAGGATGGGTAATTTAAAGTCTTTCAGGCAGCAAGGGGTTAATCCATTTTTGGTCCAAGGGAAGAGGGTGAGAGTACTTGGTGCCTGTGGTTGTTGGCATGTTCATGCGTCCATTCCATACGCTTCTTTTTGGTCTGTAAGATCCAAGGGTGGTGCAGTGGGGAGAACACTGATCTTGGAACAAGATGACCTGAATTCAAATCTGTGGGCAAGTCACAAACCCTCTCTGTTATGGTCAAAGACCTTTGGGTTGCAAGGACCTGAGATTCACTTAGGCTAAGTCAGGAAGATGGGTGAGGCAGTCAGGACAACAGAAGTCACACTAGGTATTTCAAATGGAGGGGATTTAATATAAGAAATTGATTATTTGGATATGGGAAGAATGAAAGAGCAAAAGGACGGATATGGAGGTGGCCCAGAGATTAGTACCTGCAGGAAGCAGTGACCTCCCCTTGGGCTAGAGAAATAAAAGGGAGGAGGGGGTGTTGACAGAAGCTAGGAGAAGGGCTGCAGAGGGGCTGGGTCACAGGACTACTGAGGTGGCAGATTCACATGTGCTTCCAGACTCATTGCTTGTCATCAAATGGGCTTGTCCCTTTGGTTATATTTCTGACCACGGATACTTTCATACGGAATGCAAAATAATAGAGTCATTAGATGAAGGGTTATGGAGTTAGGGTAGTGCCAGGGGGTGGGGAGCTTTTGTGGCAGAACCTGGAGAGGATTGCTGAATTTGGATCACTCGTGAGTTTGCAATAAACTCAAGAAGGACAAAAGTAAAGCAGGATGGGAGTTAGATGACCATGGCAGAAATCTGGGGGTTTGAGTGTTCTATTGCCGCATGATAAATGACACACATTTAGCAACATAAAACAACATACATTTATTCTCTCACAGTTCCTGTGGGTCAGGAGCTGGGCATGGCTTCCCTGGGTCCTCTGCTCAGGGTCTCACAGATTTGATCAAGGTGTCATTTGGGGCTGGGATCTCATCTGAGGCCCAGGTCATCTTTCAAATTCATGTAGTTGTTGGCAGTATTTCTTTCCTTACCTCTATGGAACTTGTGACACTCCTTCAAGGCCAGAAGGAGAGAGTCTCTGACTTTTGGACCCTCTTTTACAGGGCTCATCTGGTTAACTCTGGACCACCCTGATATTATCCCTGTGTGACTGCCTCCAGCAAAAAAGTCCAGCAGAAGTGATGCTGGGTGGTTTTAGAGGCTCGCTCATGGACATGCCACACATTCCCTCCTCGTTTTCCTGGGATACTCACTCTTGGAACTTTACCCATGTTGCCACAAGGAAGCCCAAACATCTCACACAAAGGCCCACAGGGACAGCACCTGGGGTCTCTGGCCCATAGCCTCCCTGAACTAACTCCCAGTCTTCAGCCGGCAACCACCTGCCAGCCAGGTGAGTGAGCTATTTTAAAAATCGATTCTCTATCCCTCATCCACACAGAACCAGGAGGCCATCCCCACTGAGCCCTGCCCTAATTTCAGATTCCTGAGCTAAACTATTATTGTTTGAAGCCTTTACGTTTTGAGGTAGTTTGAAATCCAGTAGTAGATAATTGATAACATGCCCAGGACCACAAAGCTAGTCATTTCCAGCGCTGGGACTCAGACCCATGTCTTTCTGGCTCCAAATCTGTGCCCTCACCACTCTGCTCAATTAGAAAATGCTCATCTGTATCTGGATCATAAGAAATGATCAGTAAAATCTTTCCTTCCCTCTCTCCTTTCTCCCCTAGAGGCTCATAGGAGGACACGGTCCTGTGATCCAGTCAGTGTGGCAGGCAGGCCACATTCCAGCTTAGGTGCTCCCTCCTGTAAAACCCACGTCATCTTAGGTGAGACTGCATCTTCCTGAGTGTGGGGAGCAGATCATCCCAAGTCAAACAATGCTGCTTTTTTTTTTTTTTTATATAGAGGATGAATCCTAGAAATCCAACATTTGATTCATAGGTATTCTTTTTTTTAAAAATTTATTTATTTCATTTTATTTATTTTTGGCTGCGTTGGGTCTTCGTTGCTGCGCGCGGGCTTTCTCTAGTTGCGGCGAGCGGGGGCTGCTCTTCCTTGTGGTGCGCGGGCTTCTCACTGCAGTGGCTTCTCTTGTTGCAGAGCACGGGCTCTCGGCTCACAGGCTTCAGTAGCCGTGGCTCGCGGGCTCCTGAGCGCAGGCTCAGTTGTTGTGGCGCACGGGCTTAGTTGCTCCGCGGCATGTGGGATCTTCCTGGACCAGGGATCAAACCCGTGGCAGGCGGATTCTTAACCACTGCGCCACCAGGGAAGTCCCCAGTGCTGCTTCTATATCCCAACATTACTGAGCTGGGAAAGTATTTGCCAACATGCATTTGGTGCCCAGCTGCCCTCTGAAGGGCCACCAGGTATCCACAGCACCAGTCAGAGGAAAGCTGAATTGCAGGCACTGTTGGTGGGTTTGGGGCAGTGTGGATGTTCCAAGGGGCCTGTCATTGCTTTTGCATCTGCATAGGAATCTCCAGCAAAGGATTTTCTTCCACTTTTTGCTGCAGGGCCTACTGAGTTAGGATGATATTTAGCAACAGCAGAAGGACGGTTGGGGATGCAGGCTGAACTGATGTTTGTGAGCAGGTGTGATCTACGGAGGCTGTTCAGAGCAACCCTGCCTGAGCCCCTACCCTCTGCACCTTTCTCTGGTGCCTGGACTTCCGCTTTCAAGGGCTTGGCTGGGACAATGGGCAGAGTTGATGCATCAGATGGACATGTGCGCAGACACGTTTCCCCTGACCCTCATCTGCATCAGCTACAAGCCAGCCCTTAGCAGATTGCTTCCCTAAACTTCTGCAGATGCCTTTAGCCAGGACAACCTGGATGTAAGGCACCAATGTATTCATTTCGTCGTTCACTTACCTGTCCGCACATCCACCCATTATTTATTTATCCACTTACTAAGGACAATATAGCAAAGCGGTTTATGTCATGGGCTCTGGTTTATATTGTCTGGGTTCTGATCCTGTCTTCACAGCTTACTAGCTGTCTATGCCTCGGGTCTTCACCGAAAAAGTGGGAAAACACAGGACTGATACTCGCCTTACAGTGTTGTTATGAGAATCCAGTGGATAAATATGCAAAGCACTTGCCCTGGCACCTTGTAATTACCCTGTAGCTGTCATAGTTTTGTTATTGTTTGTCGGTGGTGGTTGTTAGTGTGTGTTGGGGGAAGCTTAGCAGATGGTCTTTGTCAGTTTTAAGCAAAGGTGCTAAGAAAACACAAAGTTTACTTTTCTATTTCCAGAGGGCTCAAGTTCCCAAGGGAAACAAGATGCTTCCTTCACTGCTGTTTCAATATTGGTTTACGACGTATTACCTACGATCTGTGTGCTTGTAAACTTGACATTATTTACTTAATCTCCCCAAATTCCTTTGCGCTATGCTCTGAATAGTCTTACTCCACAGAGGAAGAACCTCGGGCTCAGAGAGGGCAATATCTTTGCCAAGTTTGCACAGCTGAAGTTGGGGGGTGGGTCACACTCGGGGCTACCCATGTCCATGCCATCTCAAGTGACCCCAGGACCACTCGGGAGGCCACAAAGCCAGCCCAAGTCTGAGGACATCTCACAAGGGCCTGACCAGGACTCCGCCAGCTTTGAAAACGACTTCAAAGCCCAGGCTAAGACACACACTCTCCGGGCTGCCTTTCAAACAAGGGCCTTCTTCCCACGAATCCAAGCAGCAGGGCTGAGGACAACCACAGACTTGATTAGCTTCGAAGAACACACTTGAAGCCATTTCCTCTCCTTGTTTGAACCATCAAAAGGAACTTTCAGGTTTGAATAGCAACTGCAACTCTCTGCCTTAGTCTGTAAGAAAGAACAGCATTCATTCAGATGTCGGATGATTTCACCCGCATTTTTCAATTTCAAATGAGTTTCCCAAAGCTGGTGGTCAGAGTGCATTTGATGTCCAGGAGCTGTAAGGGTTGCGTTAGACTCACTGAAACAGGAAGAGCCTTGGTTTCTGAGGGCCCAAGGACAGTTTCCTGCTTCCTGATAAGAGAGGATGATGGGCAGCTTTGGGCCAGGGTGGGCGGGGCCTCTGGGCACATGGACGAACCAGTTTCTGAAACTTCCGTCCTTCATGGGTGACCTTGTCAAGGTGAGAGTCTCTTAACCAGGTCCTAGGCTTGGCAGAAACCTCACCAAGGGTGAGTGTGGGAATCTGTCCTCGTGAAAAAAGCAGAAGCAGGTCTCACTGTGGTTTATTCTGCCACAGTGAGCTGTCCCTGGTGGAGTCAGAGACAGAGAAAGGTCACCGATTATGTCTGACTTCTCAGAGCAGAGCCAAATTTAAAGATCTAGAGCGGGGGTTAACAAACATGTTCTGTAAAGGGCCAGAGAACAAATATTTCCAGTTTTGCAGGTCAGAAGGCATCTACTGCAACTGCTGAGCTCTGCCTTTGCAGCAGGAAAGCAGACTCGGGTAATGTGTCACTGAACGAGCATGGCTGTATTCCAATAAGACTTTAGCAGACCCTTTACAGGTGCCCAAATTTTAGTTTCATGTAATTTTCACTTGTCATGAAATAGCATTCTTCTTTTGATTTTATTTGGCCAACCATTTAAAAGTGTGAAAACTATTTTCATGGGTCACCAAAAGCAAGTGGCAGGCTAGATTTCACCCACAGGTGGTAGCTTGCCGACCCCTGAGCCAAATGATGAAGGAGGCTTCCCATGCCCTGGGCTGGAAGGTGCCAACAGACTGTGGCCAGAGCAGCTTTCATGGGGTGGAGCAGGAGGGAAGCTCAGAGTGGCAGTGGAGGGCAGCCTGTAGCCCAGAGACAGGGAGAGATAGAGGTAGACATAGAGAGAGAGAGAGAGGTTGACTTCCGGCATGGAAATGTTTTCTGAAATGAGACATATTTCTGCTCAAAAAACATTTTCTGGTGTCCCTGCGTGGTAGGAAACCTCCAGATGCTTAGAATGGGGCATTTTTAAAAAAAGAGAGCACAGTTCCTTTTTTTATTAAAAGATAACCCAAATGTCAGGTGTCTAAATACCCCTATCTATCTCCCATCTTTTAAGACGTGAAGGACCAACTCCCAGAAGTCCTGCATGTATGGTGGAAATCCCGGTGCCCCTCTCTGAATCTCCAGGGACCCCTGAAGGGATGGTGTCTCCTCCTTTCCTTTATTCCTTGACTCTCTTTGTTGTTACCCTCCTCCCATCCATCATCAGTTCGCCTGTAGGACACAGCTCCCTTCCCTGCGTTTCTCCCCAGTGCTCATCACCAGAAGAGTTCCAATATCCTTTGGCCATCCTTACCACTGGGACTTTTTCGTGGTCACTGACCTTCCACACCCCTCCCTCATCCCAGCCCCTCGCCCCCCAGCTTATTATAGTCTGCAGGGTAATGGACAGGAGCACAGCACCCCATAATAAATGTAGTAAGTACGGGCTGAGGGCATGGGAGAGAACCATGGATTCCACTAAGTGGAGGGAAGGTCAGGAAGGCTTCCCAGGGGAGGACACATGAGAGGACCATGGACATTTGAGAAGGAATGTTTAGCAGAGAAGGAAGGGGAAGGGCATTTGGGCAGAGGGGAGAACTTGAGTAAAGGCTGATAAGATCCCAAGGAAGGAGTCTCTCCTCGTGGATGGATTTCATGGGTCTATTGATTGAACTCTTCTGTTCTTCCCCAAAAGAAAAGCTATAATCAGGTTTCTAATCTTTGTTTCCTTAGGCCACTGAAATATCTTAAATCAATGTTCTTTAAACCATTAATTTCCCTGAAGTGCCAGAAACAATGAAACATTAAAATATAGTATTTAACTGGATTCGGAAATTGATGGTAAATGTTTGCTGAATAAAATCCTAGAGTTGAACAGCCAGAAATATTCCTGTAGTTGATACTTGCAAAGCAACCCTTAGGTATTCTCCCAAAAGGAATGTCAAAGAACAATTTTCCCATGGTGGACACTTGTGGTAACTGCAGGCATTCATTTTCTACTTTCTAGAGGTCCTGATTTCTGCTTGGGGGGGGGGGTCCATGTGATTCTGGTGGAACTGACTGCCCCCGCCCCAACTCTGGTTCAGGCACTTGATAGTTTAAGATGATCAATGCGTTTCGCCGCTCTGGTCACGGTTCAGAGGTGAGCGCCTGGGCGGAGCTGCTCAGGCAGAGCAAATCTCAGCATTCCTGCCGGGGAGGTTGGGACAATGGCATCCTCCCTTCTGAATGGGGCCCTGTGGCTAGAGGCCCACCTGCCCGGATCGCTGCAGCACCAAGGGAAACCAGACTGAAGACGGAACTGAGCCAAGGAAACAGTAGAGAAAACAGCACCAGGGCCCTGAGGCCACCATGGACCACTGGATCAAACTGGGCCTGAAGTCTCTGGGCTTTCTGTTTCGATGAAACAATAGATTCCCTTTATTGTTTAAGCCAATTTGGATGTTCTTTTCCATTCTGAACTGAGACAATTCTCAAGACTGAACTGGATTTATGTCCCCCGCCTCTGTAGAGACTTGTGAGTACTTGAACTCAGAGTTTGGGAACTCAGTTGATGATGCCTATATTATCCGGATCTTGGGTTACGTCAGTAATAATCTGGATCCATTAAAGTATATTTAGTATTTGCATGAAAAGAGATATTGGCAGTGCAGCAGAGAATCAAAAGCGTAGGGGAAGCTTTCGGGTCTGCAGTGATGAGAATTCAGAAGAAAAGCAGCTGTGATGTTTTTATTGGGATTTGGAATTAGAGCCAAACACACAACTTTCCCGCTGGGCTGTGCCAGGCAGGGTCTGACAGGGAGCGCGTGGGGCCGGCTTTGTAAACCTCAGCGGGGTTAATGAGGGACACGGGTTTCAGGAAACAAACTCTTTACGGGCCCGAAGAAGGCGGCAATTTTTTCTCTTCTTCCAATTCTAAAGCTAGTGTGTGATCATTGTGGAAATTTTAGAAAATGTAGAAAAGTATAACAAAAAAAAAGTAGCAAATATCCACATCCCCCAACTCAGGTATTCTTTATTTTTTTAATGTAATTTTATATCATGGGCATTTTGCCCCCTCAAAGAGTGTCCTTGTAATTACTTTCAGTTGCTGTATTGTATTTCACCATAGGAATTTTTCTATACACAACCATTTTCCTTTTGTGGAACATTTAAGCAATTTGTTGTTTGTTGTTTTCTATTCAAAATTATGTTGTGATGAACTTCTTTGAGCAAAATCCTTGTCCGCATCTCTAATGATACCCTTAGGCTAGATTCCCAGAAGGACAATTACCAGGTCAAAAGTTTTCAATATTTTGGAGGTTATTAATACATTTTGCCAAATTGCTCCCATTAGCCAAGTGCGAGTGCTTTATAATGGCAAACATTCTTAATCCTCTGGACTTGCCAACAGCTCTTGTTTCCTTGGTTGTGGCCCCCAGTAATCTCTGGGACCTTGTTCGTAGCTCTGCCTATTTCTGTTTGCCCAAGATGCCTACCTAACCCAACCCAGGTATGACCCAGGATCCCTCCACCCCAGCCTACCCTCTGAGCTTGCCCTGCTTCCTTGAAATGCAACAGGACGCATCCCAGACCCATCGTGAGTCTAAGGGACCCAGCCTCAAGATGCTTGGAGCTGTAGCCCCAGCCAGCATGGATGGCCCATGCCACTAGTGGGCACCAGCAGGAGGAAAACAGGCGACATGAGGCATCTCTTGGTCCTTATACCTGTAGGCTCTGTTGCCTGGGTCACAGCCTTGAGGGGCAATGATGTGCTCCTGACTGCAGCGCCTCCTTCCACCATCTTGGAAGCAACAATGGTGGCTGGATCTTTCTCACACTACCGTTTCTCTGGTTCTCTCTTCCAATTCCCTCATCTACCTTTAAGGACACTTTTGATTACATTGGACCATCCTGGATCATCCAGAGTAATCTCCCTATTATAAATTCAGGTTAGCATCCTTAATTCCCCTTTGCTATGTAAGTTAACATATTTACAGGTTCTAGAGATTAAGGTGTGGGCATCTTTGGGGGACCATGATTCTGCCCACCACAGAGGGTAACTACAGGACGGAAGGAAAGAACAACAAGTTGAGCTAATAAGTCAGGTGGAAACCCTAGTCAACCAGCCCAGACAGGAAGACTTTACGGAGTTTGGGAGGGATGGTGCCCCAAAGGATGCTGTCCTTAGGAAGAAGAATGCCTGCACGTGGGGTCACTTGAGCTGACACCCCCAGGGTTCCAGGGACTTGGTTCATCTCTCTCCAATCCCGGTCAAGTCACTGCAACTCACAGATCATGCAGAGGCTTCCTCACCTTACCTCTTCTGTAATTCTTCTCGACATTGCTGCTTGGAAGGAAATCCCCAGGACCAGTCACCAGGGACAGGGAACAGGGGTGGCCGTGAGAAGGGGAGGGATGTTCCTGGTGCCCCAGGTAAGAACTCATCAGTCCAGCACCCCTGGGGCTTCACTCACGCTCCCCATCCCTGTGGTCCCCAGGGAGGCTTGGGCAGGAGTAGAAGACAGGACAGTGGCAGAGGTCACAAGGGGGTCTTCGTACAAGATGCTCCAGCTCAGAAAGAAGGTTCCGCTTGGTTCTGGTCCTTGGGCAGCCATCCCTCGCCTGGTGTCAGCCTCTCTCCCAAGTGATGGCTTAAACCCCATCTATTAATTTACCAAATCATTGCAGGACCTTTCTTCTGCGCCATGGTGCAGGGCATTTGACGGTGAGTAAGACAGTCTCCTGGCCTCAGAGAGCTCACAGTCTAGGGGGTTACGGGTGAGTAAATTTACCGACACGTTGCTGCAGAAACAGGCACTGTGAGGGCCCGTGGGCCCAAGGTGCCTCTCTGGGAGCTAAATAAAGGGGGGCTTGTGTCTGTGTCTATGACATGTTGTACTCCAAATCCTCCCTCGGGAGCCCTTTGTCTCCAGTTACAGCTTTGTTCCTGCCTGAGTGACAAGTCGGAGGCCACTCACAGTATTTTGACGCGTGGCCCCTTTTCCAGGAGTTCAAGGACTGATCCAGCCACTGGGTGGGTTCAGTAACCGGAGGGGCAGCATCTACAAAACAAAGCACACGCTGCGGGATGGAGCCGGGCGTCCTCACCAAGGTGCCCGGGCTACAGGGTGGCATCAGAGACCCAAGGCAGGATCAGAATTTCCAGGCAGCAGCCCTGCTGGGATTCAGCAGGAGAACAGAATAACTTTGCATAATGAGTGTAAGAGCCGTAAAGAGTAAACTGTAAAGTGCTCTCAGATGGTAGCTCTTGTGCCTTTTCCTGCCCTGACCTCACCTGTCAGGTTGGCCGAAGCCCTTGAACCCAGGTGGGGTGAGCTGGTCGGAGGTGGCTGGAGTCTGGTGGGGGGTGCCCAGGAGCCTCTGACCTTGGGCTGTTTCATCTTCCCTCGGGACCACCCTCACCCACTCATTTGGGGGCAGAGAATTCAGGCCCAGCCAGAAAGAAAGGAGCAGAAACAGGCCACAGAAATCAATTCTCTCCTTGTCCTCAGGAAAACCGATTCACAGGGGGGCTCCTTCCTCAGGGCAGACAAGCCTTACTGCTCTGACAGCCCCAAACCCTTCAGAGGAGCTGAAAGTCAGAGGGAAACTGGGCCTCGGCCCCACAGTGGGAATAGCCCGCTCACTTTACGCCCTCCGTATGGTTTAATAATTTGAGATTTCTTACACATCTCAAGAGAAGGCTGGAGGGGTTTTCATGCTCTTCCTGTGGTTTTTCCAGCGTGTGTCTCTTCTCATCAATAAAAGATTGGGTTTACTCAGTGTGGTAAGCCTAAAGAGAAAAACAGGTGCCGTGATATAATATTTCTCTTTAATTACTGTTTAAGAGAGAAAAGCACATGCATGTGGATATTAATTATTCCGTATTGTTAGACCAGGATTAACTACTTACTAATTTTAACTGTGGCTTTTACGTAGAGGCTGTTGCTCAACATCTTATTAATTTGAATAAATATTAACAAACCGTTCCCACCCCTCCCCCACTGCCCTCTACCTTCCCAGCTCCCGCCTGGCCTCCAGCCCTTAGAGTACAGCCTCTTGGGCGGGGCAGGGTATGGGGTTTCTTTTTTCCTTCATTGTGTGGTGTTGAGTCTGAGTGTAACAATGCATCCTCTCAAGAAGAAAAGCATTTTGATTTCAGGGCTGTGTTCCTCCCTCCACTGTCAGTCAGTCAGGGTGCCTTGAGACTCACGTTGTAACGCAAAGAAATGCTTTTCTTTTTTTTTTTTTTAATAAATTTATTTAATTTATTTATTTTTGGCTGCATTGGGTCTTCGTTGCTGCACGCGGGGTTTCTCTAGTTGCGGTGAGTGGGGGCTACTCTTCATTGCAGTGTCTGGTCTTCTCATTGCAGTGGCTTCTCTTATTGCAGAGCCCGGGCTCTAGGCGCGCGGGCTTCAGTAGTTGTGGCATGTGGGCTCAGTAGTTGTGGCTCGCGGGCTTAGTTTCTCCAGGGCGTGTGGGATCTTCCCGGACCAGGGCTCGAACATGTGTCCCCTGCATTGGCAGGAGGAATCTTAACCACTGCACCACTAGGGAAGCCCTAAGAAATGCTTTTCTATTCTTTACACCTATTTCCATGCCTGGCACAATCGCCCTCTCAACTGGTAGCCTCCTTCTCTCTGGTCTCCCCACCGCCCCCCAGTGAAAGGCACCTACAGGTGGCCAGTGGCCCACTGGGCAGGTTAGCGTATATGAGATGGGGGCCTGGAAGCCCCCAAAGTTCCCACTGATCGCATCCTCCTGGCTTGTAAAGTCGAGATTCTGCCCCTAAGTCATGGGCCCCCAGCAGCAGAGGAGGGGAGAGAAGATGTGCTGGCCTTGCACATTCTCAGCAGAATCCATGCGGTGGGGTGGAGCCTTGCTCAACTCATCTTCAGCTGCAGGGAGAAGAGGCAGGGCGTCCCAAGAGCCTGGAAGCTGGAAGCTGATGGTGGTTTGGAGCTCTTGGAACTCACTCTCTATTGTGTCGTACAACATATCCAACACTTACTGACTCAAGACAGCAACCAATTTATTATAGCTCACCCTTGTGTGGTCAGGGCAGGGCTCAGCTGGGAGATTCTTATCTCCACGTGGGTTAGTCTGGTGTGGTGAAGGCAGCTTCACTCCCAGGTCTGGCTCCTTGCTTAAGGGTGGGGAGTGGGAGGTACAAACTATTGGTTATAAGCTAGGCTCAAGGATGTATTGTACAACATGGGGAATATAGCCAATATTTTGTGATAACTGTAAGTAGAAAGTAACCTTTAAAAATTGTATTAAAATTTTATTTAATTAATAAAATAAAATGTCCATAAGGATCAATGATTTTTTTAAAAAAGCCCAGGCCAGGGCCTGGCATCCAGAAGGTACACTATCTATGAAACTTCTGCTCTAAACTTTTGCTGTTCAATGAGGCCAATGATGTGTGAAGACTCAGTGAGGTTGTGCATGTTTATTACCAACACGCAGGTTCAGTCTCATCTCTGCGTCATGAAAAAATTTTAGTGGCATTATAGATAGAATAGAAAAGGAAAGAACAGGGGCTTCCCTGGTGGCACAGTGGTTGAGAATCTGCCTGCCAATGCAGGGGACACGGGTTCGAGCCCTGGTCTGGGAAGATCCCACATGCTGCGGAGCAACTAGGCCCGTGAGCCACAACTACCGAGCCTGCGCGTCTGGAGCCTGTGCTCCGCAACAAGAGAGGCCGCGATAGTGAGAGGCCCGCGCACCGCGATGAAGAGTGGCCCCCGCTTGCCACAACTGGAGAAAGCCCTCGCACAGAAACGAAGACCCAACACAGCCATAAATAAATAAATAATAGAAAATGACTAATACTCTAAAAAAAAAAAAAAGAAAAGAACAGAGTAAAAACCATCAAATTGCATCATGTGTAATAGAGGCAAATAGAGTTTTTCAAAACTTGTTTCAGTTTGTGTGTGTGTGTGTGCGTGTGTGTGTATTTGTATGTACTGGATCATGATGCGAAGTGTATTGTTTCATTTCAAAAATATATTTTTTACTGAGGTTCATGGTCAAAAACGTTTGAAAAGCTACTGGGAGAGTGATTGTGATGTGTTTTTGTCACCTGCAGTACACTGTCATTCAAAAGTGTAACCCTTATTATGCCGTGTGTATCTGAGTACCTAGGGCTGGTACAGATGAGAAGTGGCTTAGTAAATATGCAAAGTCCACCAGGATCCTGGCCTCAGGGATACTTAACTGTCAAAATCAACAAAGTAAAAGTGCCTGGCAAGCCCAGCATTTGTCCTGGTGTCAGTTCTGAACGTCACATATAGCCCTGAAAATTGGATGGGTGGTAAAATTGGACTTTACCAGCATCGTAATATCCCACCCATCCTCCCTGCTCTTATTCCCTGAGTGTCTTCAGGGATATGAACGGTCTCTGGACCTTCTTCAGTAGAGAGGAGAAGAAGCTGAGTTGGATATGGGTTTGGGGGGAAGTAAGGACCAAAGACCATTAAAGTGGACATGTGCATTCCTGTCTACTGAGGACTCTGACTTTTACCCAAGAACCGTCCTCTCTGGTTCCAGCCATGGGATCCCCATGGGAGCTGCCTTAGGCGACTCCATGGCTTATGCCATAGGTGAGTGTGTCAGTTGGCTTACAATGGCCAATCAGAGCTCTTTCCCGGGCGTTTTTGTTTTTTTCAGTTTGGGGCCAGAAAAGGCTTACGTCAACCCCTTTCCAGGGGCGGAAACCCTGAGAGGTAAAACTTGAGGGCTGTCATCTCCAAATTTCCCACCGATGGAGGAAGCCTGTCTATAGGGAGAGGGGACAAAGCCAGCAGACAGAGGGAAGCATGGAGAGGAAGCAGAGGCATCTGGGTCATGTTTGAGTTCCCAGAGGTTCTTGTTCACGAAGCTCAGCTGCTTCCCACCTTGCTTGCAGCATAGAGGTCCAACCTCAGAGCCCATGAGTCCATACAAACCCTTTTGCCTAAACTCATTTGGAATGGGTCTTCTGTCCCTTGCACCCAAGAGTCTTTCCTAAAAAAAAATCCTAAAAGGAAACAAGTTGGTGGAACCAGAAGGGATGACTCTGAAAACAGTCCTTCTACCTGGGCCTGCATCCTGCTGCCAACAGAGGCTGCCACCCCTGTCTCTCTCTTCCTGCCCAGGCATCTGCAGGGTGCACAGACCCAGAAGCAGATGCGCATCAGGGAGAGACGCACCAGCCAACGCACACACTGGGTTTGCCAGCTCACACACTTTGTCCTGACAAGAACCGTCAAGGGCAGCCAGCCCTCCCCCCTTCGGGGGTCCTCCAGGCCCCCTCTGTAGTTAAATGCCACGATCGCTACTGTGCCAGGGGCTGCCACACCAGGAGCCTTGGATTAAGTGATCTGTCTCCCTCCAACACAGCTGCTCTCTGGTTCCGGTCTGACAAATGCGGTTCATTAGGGCTGACAAAGATGAACGTCCTTGTTTATGGAAGTCGGCTAAGTGCTGTTCTCAGGGAGCCGATGGACCTGGATAGGAAACCAGGTGTGCATGGGTTGCCTCCCCGACACTCCCTCTCAACCACATGCTACGGGGGCACAGACACCAAGGCCAAGTCTATGCTACTTGCCAAAGGTAGACCCCCAGGAGTTTCACACTTGGGGTACAGTAAAGTTCGGCAGCCAATGGCAACTTCTATCACCCCCACCCCGCACCACTGAAGAGTCAGCCCAATTTTTCAAGGTGGTTACCCTGTGAAGTGCCTGCAGGACACAGACACCCATCTGGGCCACTGGCATCCACTAAGCCATTCTTATAAGCTGGGTGAGGGGAGAGTGAGGAACTTGGGCGCTGTCTCAGTCAGCTTGGGGCGCTCAGACAAACTCCCATAGACGGGCTGGCTTAAACAGCACACATTTATTTCTCACACTTCTGAAGGCTGGGAAGTCCAAGATCAAGGTGCCAGCAGATCCGGTGTGATGAGAACATTCTTCCTTGCTGATGAACATCTTCTTATGTCCTCCTGTGGCAGAAAGAGCACAAGCTCTAGTCTCTTTTCTCATAAGGACGCTATTCCCACCATGAGGCTCTACCCTCATAATCTCATCTAAACCTAATCTCTGAACACCATCCCATTTAGGGTTAGGATTTCAACATGTGAACTTTGGGAGGACACACACATGGAGCTGATAACAGGGGTGATGGCTGTCTAGGGAGGAAGAAGATGCAGAAGCATAATCTGGGCATAGTGGCAACTCCTACAGAGAAGCTGAAATGATGTTAGCAGCTCTTTCCTTCCTGTCCTCTGACCGTGTATTTCAGTCAACAATTCCATGACTCTAAGAGCCTCAAAGAACTGAAGCAATGACCCTCAGCCTGGCTGGGCAGCAGAGTCATCGACTGTCATGGCTTTCAAAGTTTTGGACCATCATCCACAGGAAGAAACACGTTTTACATCACAAGCCAGGTGCACATGTGAGCGCACACATGCACACGCACACATACACACACGTGCACACAATTTCAACAAAGTTTCATCAAATAAGACTTACCTTTACTGAGTGGAGTTCACGCTGATGTTTTCTGTTCTATTCAATTGTATATTTAAAAAAATGCTAGTCAAAACCTGATCAATTGATTCCATGATTGCTAATGGGTCATAACCCTTGGTTAAAACAACAACAATATTACCGACTGACGGAGCTTTCTAAAAATCCACGTTAACCTTGTTGGGGCAAGCCTCCTGAAGCAGGACATATAATCATCCTTTAAGTGTAGAAGATGGATAATATTTAGCCAGGCAGAACGGTGTGGAAGAAACAGCATTTCCGGCAGAGGAAACGACACACACAGATGCTGGGAGGAGAGAAGGAAAGGGAGGGACAAGGCCCACATGGAGAAGCTGAAAGTTCAGCTGAGCTGGGGGCCCAGGGGCTGGGGGAAGAGGGTGAGGGAGGAGGCTGAGAGTCATGTGGACCCAGTCGTGTGGTGTTTATAAGGCTTATACAAGCGTTTGGACTCTACGCTGAGAGCAATGAGAAGTTCTTAAAGGATGTTAAGCCGAGGAGTGACATGGCCAGGTTAAGGCTTTTTGAAAGGCTACACTGCTGTGTAGAGACTGGATTTGGGGTGCAGCAGAGAGGGTGGAGGGAGTGCAGATGCCAGGCTGGTAGCCGGGATCCCAGTTGGCAGGGCCATCACGAGCACATGGCATGTGAATGGCGAACAGGCACCTTCTGTGGGAGGACAGGGGAGGAAGGGGGGCCCACCCCCAGCAGACGTGGGGCTCCTCCGGGGCAGCCTTGTGAGGTTGAATCTCAGCCTCCACCCACTCTCTGGCCTGGTGTCCTTGAGTTGGGCGTGACCCAAACCACTGTGGGGAAGCAGCCCTGCGGGGCTGGGGGAAGCAGCAGAGGTTTAGGAAAGATGATGATGATGGCAATGGAGAGAACGGCACATTCAAGAAATACGGTGGGGAGAGGGGCTGGGTGGCCTTGAGGGTTTCTTGGGCTACAGGACTCTGGGATTCTGACGACCTGCTGCCCACTTCCACTCTGTCCTGGCCTCTTGCTTCAACCTTGCTTGTGCTTGTCCAGAGCTGAGCTGGGAAGAGGGCTTAGGGATGGGGTCTAGAGCCTGAGCCAGAGATGGAGAGGAGATATCTCAGAGGTAGAACCTTCCTCCCCTTGCTCCAAAGGATGGAGGGGAAGGGGTGAAGGAGCAAACCAAGCTCCCTCCTAGCTTCAGGTCCCCAGAGTGCTAAACTTGACTGACTGCAGAGGCAGGGGGGAGCTTTGAATCACACATGAAATGTGAGTTTTCAGCCCAACAGATTTTGAGATGCAGGAAGTCCATGACCACCAAGGTGTGGGCTCTGTTGCAGGGGGCGGGAGGGTTAGGGCGGCCCAGCTGGCCAGTGGCTGGAGAGCGTGCCTGGCTCACGTTTGCTGTCCCCCCAGGAGGGGCAGAGTAGTAAACCCGAGCAGCCCCAACCTCTGAACTTTGCTCCCTCTGGCTTAACCCCGAGTCCTGCGCATCTTGCACCCAGCTTTTTCCTCCCACATAGTGAGCTCATCTGCAGGGGTGGGGAGGCTCCCCCCCCCCCATCTAAGCACCTACCACTGTCTGGCGACTCTCCCTGGACCAATTTCATTCAGGGAGAAGGAGAGAAAGACCTCTTTCTCCCTCTGGTCAGAGCCATGTCCTCCAATCCAGCCTTACAACTAAGCCCTGAACTTCAGGCAATAGAGCAGAGACGGTTTTAATGTTGCTTACTTTGATTTCTCAGATTGATCAGAAACCGTAGGGAATGCGGGTGTGGGTAACTCATCAGGCTTCCTGGGCCCCCAAACACAGGTCAGTAGGCCTCGCTAGGCCCCTCCTTCCCCATTTCCTACAACAGGAATTCTAAAGCTGGCCAGAGGTTTCGCTATAAAGCCTGTTGCATGCAGAGCACATGTCCCACACGAGGTCCACCTTGACCACTGGACTCCTCTTCTAAATTGCTCAGGCTGGCCTGTGGTTCAAGGCCAGGGTGAGAGACTCAAGAGGAAGAGCCAGGGATGCATCTCAGCAGAGTCCATGGGGAGAGCAGGGTTTGAGAGCCTCGGAAAGCACACATCAACCCCACGGCCACACGGCAACAATGGCTTTGGTGGCTGACACAGTCCTTGGACAGGGAGAAGCACGTCATGTGCAGTTCATTCCTACAATGAGAATTGTCGCCCTCGTTACAAAACTGATGCCCAAAGAGAGAAACTTATCCACGGTTAGGCAGCGGGTAAGTGCAGGGACCAGGATGTGAAACCACAGCTGCCTGGCTCCTGGGCACGGGGGAACAGGGACGCGGAAGGCACTTAGGGGCAGGCGGTCCCCAGGATTCACCCTCAGCTTCAGCGCTGGGGTGTGCGCGGTCAAGCTGGTCCCGGGCCCGGGGAGGTCGCCTGAGGCTCCTCCAAGTTTGAGAAAGTCAATTATTCATCAAAGGCCATGCTGTG
Source organism: Balaenoptera acutorostrata (assembly GCF_949987535.1). NCBI lineage: Eukaryota > Metazoa > Chordata > Mammalia > Artiodactyla > Balaenopteridae > Balaenoptera > Balaenoptera acutorostrata. The sequence continues at coordinate 11,060,199 of NC_080083.1, forward strand.
TGATCTCAGAAGCAGGCCGGGCCCCACCCAGTGGTCCTCCTCAGAGCTGCCTTCCTGCATGTAAATATCCCTCCCTCCTCATCTTGCACTGGAGGTTTTCTTTTATCTTGTTTGAAAATTTTTTTTTTTTTTTGGCTTCTGTTTAAAATTAATTCCACAACACTGAGTAACCTTCCCCCACAAGGTTGGAGTTAACCAGGCTGAATTTATTAAGAACTTTACAATTAAATGAGCTCATAGCAGGAGGAGGAATGTTATCTTATTATCCCATTTAAGAGCTTGAATAATTTTAGCCCCTAACTCACTGTCGACCCCCAATGACTTCCGTCGCGGTCGCCAATGACTTTAGAGGGCATCGGACCAGGGTCTTCTTTGTGTTTCCCATCCCTGATGTGGGGAGAAGCATGCTCAGACCAGTGAGTTATCGCGGAGGAGAAACCAAGACCACAGAGGGTATGAGTTCAGCATGGAGGGGACCTGTCTTGATTTTATAGGCAGGACTTGGGCTCAGGAGGAGACATCATGAAGGGATGATTTCCCCCTGAGAGTTCATCACCCCGGGGGGGGGGGCTGTCAGCCTTGCCCTGGATCCCTGCCCCCTCCACCTCCCACCCCCTCCCCAGCTCTTCTCTCCTCCTAGCAGGGCGTCTCTTGTCTGCCACCTACAAGATTAGCTGCACCCAGATTGCCGGGGCTCTCAGCAGCCCTGAGGGAGGGACTCAGCCCAGATACGGCCCTGCTGGTGGCCCCAGTCCCACCTAGACCCCCTGCCTCATTTGTTCCTGAAGGTCCGAACTTGATGGTCCACCCCATACTCTGGGATACATACTCAGGTCTGGGATTTCCCTGCTTTGGTCTTGCCAACCTCACGCACCAGAACCCACAACCCATAATTCATGCAGCTGGGGCTGATCGTCATTGGTGGAGCTGACGCTTGTTTAGATTTCTGAACATCGCCCTCACTCAGCTGCCTCACGAATAGGCTCTTGCTGCTTTTTGGACTCACACCTCTCCGTGTTTGAGGTCTGTTATGGATTGAACTGTGTCCCCCCAAAAGATAGGTTCAACCCCCAGTACCTGTGACTATGACCTTGTTTGGAAATAAGGTCTCTGCAGAAGTAAGCAAATTAAGATGAGGTCATCAGGGTGGGCCCTAATCCAATATGACCGGTGCCCTTATAAAATCGCCATCTGATGGAGCAGGGATTGGGGTGACGCGTCTATAAGTCCAGGTGTGCCAAGGATTGCCAGCAACAGCAGAAAAGCATGGGACAGATTCTCCCTCAGAGGCCCCCGGAAGGAACCAACCTTGTTGGCACCTTGATTGGGGACTTCTAACCTCCAGAACTCTGCAAGAATAAGCTTCTGTTACTTTAAGCTACCTAGGAAATTAACACAGGGACAATCTGCACCCTGCTGCTCCTTACAAGCTTCTGGCTCCTATGCACATGCTCTTGGGTCCCCGTGTTCCGCTATGTTTGAATTCCTTCCTGTTGCTTCTGCGGGCTCTTCCTTTTCCATGCCAATTTCCAGTTACCAGCCCAGCCTCAGGGAGGAGCTTCTCTGGTTCTAGGCGCTGAGCGCCACAGTTAACCCCCAGATGATACTGCCCTGTCCTAACCTGACATATGCAGGAGGTAGACCCTCATTCCTGTCACTGGGGTACCCCATTGCCCCACACACAGATTTTGTCTGCTAGCCAGCGCTCAAAGCAATCATCTGAAACCCTCAAGACCTCTTCCAATTGCTGGCCCACAGTTTAACCCTCACTAACCCTCTTGAGCCATAGGAAGGACGAAAAGCACGCTCTAGGCAGCTTGCTCAGATGAATGCTTGGATCCTGGGCCAGCTTATGCTGCGCGACATGAAAGTTAGTTTCTGCCCTGTCTCCCTTCGAGGTTCCATCCAGGCAGCAATGCTGAGGAGCAGAGATGTAAAACAATGCAGCTACACGACCACATGCTGTAAGACCTACACTGACTTCAACTGAAGTCGGGGCTGACACCATAGGAACACCCAGGAGCCCTCCCCTAGCTACTCAGCCTCGATTAACCATTGTATATAACCCACAGTCTTCTCCTTCATAACCTCATTATTTATCTGGTGCACAACTTCACTCTTTCTGTGGCAATTACTCCCTGGATCTTTCCCCCAAATCGAGCCAACTAGACAACACTTACTGTTAACTTCATATATATTGTCCCCTCCCCCATAATAATGTTATTACCCCAGCGAGTGGATCCATCCACAGGGCAATCAGGAAGTGGTAGAAAAACAGTGCAGCCCTCTGTGAAATCTTAACCCTCTTTGGTTTTGAATCGATCTTGAATTTCTGCGCCAATTCTCATTAGATCATGTCATGGTATCCTTTTTGGATTCAATTGGTAATATTCTGTTAAAGGTTTTTGCATCCAAAATATTGGTATGAAGGACACTGGTCTGTAGTTTCCTTTTCTTGAAATTTCTTTAAGTGGCTTAAGTATTAGGGTAATGCTGGTTTATATCCCTACTGATTTTCTGTCTACAGATCACTGAGAGAGTGGTGAGGTTTTCAACTATAATTGTGGATTTGTCTATTTCTCCTTACAGTTCTATCAATTTTTGCTTTATTTATTTTGATGTTCTCTTGTTAAGTGCATACACCTTAAGAATTGTGTTTTTAAAAATTATGTACTGTCTCTCTTTATTCTTGGTAATATTCCTTGTTCTGAAGTCGACTTGGTTTGATATTAACATAGTCACTCCAACTTTAGTTGATTAGTTTTCATATGATATATATATTTCCACTCTTTTCCTTTTACTCTATGATTTTGTATTTAAAGTGTGTTTTTCTGGTATGTAGTACAGAGTTGGGTCTTGTCTTTGTTCATCAAACCTGATATTTCTTTCTTTAAGTTGAGTTTCTTAGACTATTTATATTTAATTCAAATATTGATCTAGTTGTCTTTAATGTAGATATTTAAATATATAATTTTGCTAGTTTTCTCTTTTCTTCTTTTGCTTTTTCAAAACACCTGATTTCATCCTAAGAACACCTTACATTTACAATTGCATTTCAGCCTGAAAACAAACGTGCAGGAGCTCTGGGATGAGGAACAGGAGCCAAACATGAAGAGGAGGAAGACATGGAGGTCTTTGTTTCCCAGGCGGTGTTTCACTTGCTAAGTAGCTCTGAACAATCCTATCTTCATACAACAGACTTTACTTTGATCCACCCTTGATAAAATCAATCAGCTTTTGCAAAGAATCCATAGAGCTTGTAATTTTCTGCGGCTGTGAGCTAACGATGAAGGAGGAAGGATCCATTTCTCCCGCCAATGGCCTTGGCACCTTTAGAAACAACCTGCAGAGTGCTGGGTGCTGATGAAACAGGCTGAGGCTCACTAAGAATGCTGCACTGTCACTTAAATATTACATCAGGCTCAGGAGGAAATAAAGCTGAAGGAAAAAAGGCTCTTATTAATCTTTCTGGTTGTTTGCTATCTGTTACATCTGTTTTATTTTGTTTACCTCGTTCCCTTCTTTCTTCTTTCTTTTAGATCAGTTGGATATTTTTCATAATTCATCTTTATCTCCTCTATTGGTTTATTTGTTTTATTTCTCTCTCACTTTTTAATGATGGCTTTAGGGTTTGTAATATACGTCTTCAACTTACCACAGTCTCCCTTTGTACATATTCCCATTTCCTCACTCCCATTTTTGGTTTGATGCTATAGTTGAAATATATTTTACTTCTATTGATATATATGCTATAAACCCCGGATACATTATGACTTCTTTTACCTCAACAGTCAATTATATTTTATTTATATTTACAAGCAAAAAATCAGTTTAAAAATGTCATAAGAGACATTTATCCACATTTTTACACTTTTTGCTGTACTTCATTTCTTTGTATAGATCCAGATTTCCGTCTGGTATTATAGTCCTTATGAAGAATTCCCTTTAAAATTTCTTGTAGTGCAAGTCTGCTAGCAATGTATTCTTTCAGCTTTCATTTTTCTGAAAATTTTCTATTTTACCTTCATTTCTTGAAGACATTTTGGCTTGACTTGGAATTCTATGTTGACAATTTTTTCTTTTGATACTTTAAAGGTGTCACTCCATTTTCTTCTAGCTTGCATCATTTCTTCCAAGAAGTCTGCCAAATTCTTGTATTTATTTTTCTGTATGTAATGTTCCTTTTCTTTTTTTCTATCTTCAGAATTTTCTTTTTATTTTTGATGTTTAGGTTTTCAGCAGTTTGATTATGAAATGTCTAGGTGTGTACTTGAGTGTGTGCTTGAGAGTGTGTGTGTGTGGTAATTTATTCCACTTGATAGTCTCTGAACTTCTCGCATCTATGGTTTACTGTATTTCATTAATTTTGGAAAATCCTTAGCCATTATCCCTTCAAATAATTTCCCCCATTTTTTTCTGTCTCTTTTCCTTCTTGGACTCTAATTACATAGACGTTAGGCTGGTTTATGTTGTCTCACAGCTCTTGGACGCTCTCTTGTTTTTCGCTTTGTGTTTACCTTGTATAATTTCTGTTGACTTATATCCAGGTTCACCAATTCTCCCTTGGCTGTATCTACTCTACTAATAAGCCCATCAAAGGAATTCTTCAAAACAGTTCCCATTTCTCTGCTGAAATTTTCCATCAGTTCATGTATCTTCTCTACCTTTCCCCACTAGATGCTTTATCATATTAATCATAGTTATTTGAAAGTCCCAGGCTGATATTTCCAACATCAGGGATGGTCTCATCCTTCCCCCACTGCATTCTTTTTCTGTTGATGGCTTTATTTAATCTTGACAATGGATTATTTATTCTTTCTTTTATCATGTTGTGTCTCACAATGTTTATTGAATATCAGATACTGTGTGTAGAGGAACACTAGAGGCTGAGGTCAATGATTTTTTTCCCCCTGGAAGTGGGAACATTTCTTCTTCTGTCAGAATATTTGGTCAGGGGTTGAGTCGATCTAATGAGGCGTTGATCTGGGTTAAGGATTTTTGTTGCTATCCTTTCTTTCATAGCACTACAAATTTCAAATTCCTCCAGAGGTGGTCTCCTATTATTTTGTGCTTAGCACCAGGCCTGGAGCACCAGGGGTTTTTTTTGGTCCTCCTGTGTCACTGTTGGCTTTCAGCAGCCCCTGTGGATCTGCGCCACAGAAGGAGTCTTTCTCCAGGCTCTTGCACCTCCTCTAGCAGGAGACTGCTGCTGCTATACACAATGTGAGGCTCATCATGGCACAGGAGCTTTTCTTACTTCTCGCCCATCTTCAAGTCTTAGGCAGATCTTCTGCACCTGGACCTCAGGGATGGGACTTTGTCAACATTCCTGCTCCTCCCCTCTGTGGCAGCCAAATACTGCCTTGTGTCTAAGGTTGGCACACGACCCTTTCTTCCCCCAGCAGTAGCAGACCTGTGCTTTGTATCAGAGCAAGACCCCGGGCCTGGGAGTGTCTCCTGCCCCTTCCCCAAGGGCAGAGGCGTCTGCTTCTGCCCCTCCCCCATGATCAGGTGGTTTGGCTTCTACCTCTTCCCCCAAAAGACGACTGTCTTTGCCTTGGGAGCTGGAGGGTTTTCTTTCACTCCTCCCAGTAGCTTATGACTTTTGCTTTGGAAGAGAAAGGTCTGGGGGAGTGAGAGGGGTTTTGTATCTAGGATCCAGCTGGAGCCAAGCATCGCCTGTACGCCTGTGCTGCTGATTTGAACCTTCCCACATTTCCTGTTCTGCTTCTAGTTTTTCTCATGAGCACACTGCAGAGGCCTGGGGGCGGGGGGAAAGTTTGCCAGTGAGTGCAAACTTCCCTTATGCCGGAGGCGCTCAATTTTCTATACTGTCACGTAAGCCTACACCAAACCTTTAAGAGTTCATGACAATTTTAGCTGATTTCTTCTTACCTACTTTTGTGATGGTCTCATCCTTCCCCCGCTGCATTCTGAAGGTGAAACATTCCACGTGGTCACTCCTCAAAGGAGCTCACTACACTTTGGCATTCAGTTCACTTGGCTGCCTTATGAGTTCAGCTCTCTGATGGGTTCAAAAAAAAGTTCTGATTTCGTAGATTATCTGGGTTGTTTGCATAATGAGGATGGTAGTGCCATGTCTGGGGGGATTTCTATGTTCATTTCCATGTTCAAAGTGGAAGTAGAACTCCCTAAGCACATTAAGTCTGAAGTGATTTGGGGACATTCAAATGAACATGTGCAGAAAACCTTTGAATATATGGGTCTGGAAAGCAAAAAAGAGCTTGGAATTTGTTCTGGTTTATCTATGGCTGCATAACAAACCACCCAAAACATAATAGCCTAAAACACTGTTTGTTTAGTTCATGAATATGTAATTTAGACAGAGTTTGGTGAGGAAGGCTTGTCTGTCTTCTGTGTAACGTCAGATAGGTTGACTTGACTGAGGGCTGGAAGAGCCACCTTCAATATGGCTACTCACTCACGTAGCTGGCAGGTGGGCACGGGCTGGTGCCTGGATCTCAGCTACATCTGAAGCCTGGGGGTCTCGGTTCCTTTCCATGTGAGCTTCTCCTCATGGGTCTTGTCACAGAATTCCTGTGCTTCCTCACAGCGTGGCGATGAGTTCCAAGAGCGAACATCTCAAGAGAATCGTGTGGAAGACTTTATGACCTACACTTGGAAGTCACATAGCAATAAACCCTCCTGGATTTAAGGGGAGGAAACATGGAACCCACCACAGAATGGGAAGAGTGTCAAAATCAGATTATAAGAAGGGCGTGTGGCATGTGAGATATTGGACAGACTATTTTTGGAAAACATGATCTGCCTTGTGACTAAGATTTAGAAGCAGGCTAGTGAGGAGTGGACATTGTCCACATATTAGAAAATCCACTGGGAAATCTTGAAATCTTCTTTAGCTCACATGGGAGAAAGTTAGGGATAGAATGGAGTAGATTCTGAGACCATCATCTCTCTACTTTCAAAAAGGTCACTTTGCACCCCAAAAGACTGAAATAAATGTGAGATGGTGGAACACATTGGTGCTGGAGGTAGATTGCATGGGTTTGAATCCCAACTCAACTGTTTATTGCCTGAGTGACTTTGGACAAATTAAATAACCTCCCTGACCTCATTTCTCCTCATCTGTAAAATGGGGATAATAGTTCCTACTTCCTCAAATTGTCATAGCATCAAATGAGATAATTCACATTAAAGGTCTTAGCACAGTACCGGGCATATAGTAAGAGCATAATATGTGTTATTTTTATATAATAACACAGAGTAACACAGAGGGATCCTGATTCAAATGGGATGCCATGATTTCGTGTTGGCTAGTGTTGGAGCTTCCAAATAAAATTTCACAATATTGAGTTTTGAATAAAAGTATCTTGAGTACATATTTCTTGACTAATGACAATAGAACTTGGCATTTTGTGAGCATTTTCTATGCTTCAGCCTTGAAGTTCATTCTCTCTCACTAATAGTTAAAGGAACCCATAGGAGAAAATGGATGCTCGGAGAAGAAATATGCCCACAGATCTACGGCCAGGAAGTGGTGGAGCAGGAATTCAAGCTGATGGTCAGAGAGACGGTCTGACTCTGGTCGGCAAACTTTTCCCCTAACCTAGGAGGACCCGCTGGGAAGAACAAAGACAAGACACCCTTGGTGGTTGTCTCTGAAGACTTCCACCTGTCATTAATTATCTATCTTAATGCTTCAGGTTTGCAGCCTCGACTTAGAAATGCAAGATTATTCCAAGTTATCACTCTTCTTAATAATGATCAAAAGTCTCCTGCAATGTTTAATGAGATTCTTCAGAGAGACAATTACCAAGGCATTGAAAGCTGAGAATAATTCATTACATGCTAATGATAAAAGCAGAGTCTGCCTTAATGAAAAGTTTATAACTTCCAGCTTTAGAATGTTGGACTCTGCCCCCTTTCCTTTCTTGCTGTGAGCTTCTTTCAAAAGCAGAAAAGATGGTGTGGCCCTGCATTTTGGAGTTGGGGGTATGGTGGAGAAGGGGGTAACTGGGGTAGGGGGTATTTACGGTTTCTTGGAAGGCCTCAGATTTTGTTCCTAAAGCATGAAGGGAGAGCCTTCATTCTCTCAGAGCACTTGGAATTTTGAGCACTCACTCTGTGTATAGCTTTTTCATGTCCCACTTGTGCAGAGAGCAATATAACCAGTGGGTAGCATGGGAGGCCAGGAGACCCGGCTGGAATCCCACCTCTGCCAGTAAACCCTCGGGGGTCCCAGTCTCCTGGGCTCCCAGAATGATGATGAGGACCAATTGTGTCAGCCAATGGGCACCGAGGTGGTCTTGTGAACTGGAATGTGCTGTTCAGAAGTTATCCCAGAGAGCGGGGTCTCCCGTGGGGTAGGGAGGGGTAGGCGGTAACGAAGAGATGGGTGCCAGCAAGCACTGAATCTGCGCCCCTCTGCTCTCTCCCATTCCACGTGCACTTGGCATTTTTTATTATCATGCCTCTGAGTGGCAGGCCCTGTGTCAGCCAAAGGCCTGCAGGGTGGATGGTGCCCGAGGCGGGGAGGTGGTTCTGTGACAGCTGCTGGGCGCCCGGAACTAGTGAACTGGCAATGGACATTCTCATAGCGACAATTGCTTTAACACGCAAAGGGGTTTGCAGTGTGTCTTGTAAAAGTCCCGGCCAGAGGAATGGGGGAGCCGTATGTGAACACACAAAATCCGGGCCTCTGGCTCCACCACAGTCCAGCTTCAGCCTCAGGCTCATAACCAAGAAGGAGGAGGCGGGGATGCCCTGGCCCGATTGTCACACCAAGATGCACACCTGGGGCTGAGGCCTGGCTTCTCTACCTACTCTGTGTGCGAGCACTGGCTTCCACGGTCGTTTGTCTTCCGTGAACCCATCTTCTCATCTGTAAATTGGGCTTGACCTCAAATTCTCAAGAATATACTAAGGAGAAAGTGTAATCCTAAATGTGAAAGTGTGTTAAAAGACAGAACATACCTTGCAGACCTAAGGGGTTAGTGTGGCATCATGGATTGAGCACCTGGGCCATTGCCCTCACCATGGGGTGGTGAACACCTGTTGGATTATCAGCACTGCACTTTCTCCTAATTCTCCTTTTTGTATGACTCCCACATTGTTGCCTTGGCCACGGTTGGTGAGCTCCTGATTCAACCCATCCCAGCTACAGTATTTTCCACAGCGCCCGCTACCCTGGTTAACAAGAGTTAGCCTGGTGTTGGGCACTGAAGCTGGCCCATCAGGGCCCTTCCCTAGGAATTGAAAGATATTCCACCCTTGATCTGACGATGCCCTGAAAAAAGCAGAATCCATCCCAGGAGTTACAGAGGTCTATGTGCTGTCTTGTGGCCTGGGGGGCAGAGAAACCAGGCCTCTGGGGGAGAGAAGAATGAGGCCACAGGATGGAGAGAAGTATGGAGGAAAGGGCCAGGCAGGTGGTATTCCTCTCCCAGCTCCTTTTGGCTCCTGAGACCCAGGCACCCTCTACCCATATGTTCTGAGAGTTACCCTGTGTCCTCTGATGGGCTCCCTTCTTACTTAGGCCCCAGGGGGTCTTAGTTTAATGCAAGGAAAAACCCTATCCAATTGCTCTAGGGCCAGAGCAAGCATATATCCTATGAATACCTGCTAGCTGCCAGGCCCTGCCTTTCCTTGTAAACTTCTTTTAAACTGTTTAATTAATATTTAACATGTGCATTAAAGTATGCAGTGTGCACTAATCCCAAATGCACACCTGCCTGGATTTTTAGGTATGTGTACACCATGCAACCAGTGACTAGATCAAGATATAAAAATTTCCAGCCCCCAAGGGTACTCGGTACCGCTTTCTAGTCAATCAGAGTCAATTCCAAAACCTCTTTTCTGAAGTAATCACTATTCTGACTTATCATAATAGGCATTTTATGTATGTGTCTACATTTTCTTACTGGTGCTTTTTAATTTTAAAAAAAGCTAATTATAAAATATTTTATACATTCAGAAAAACATACAAAATAATATAATCTCCAAGAACCCAGCTGCCAGATTTAATATAGTGTTAATGTTTTGCCCTATTTGCTTTTTCTCTCGTCTTTGAAGTCATGTGTCTAGGTGTGGATTTACTTTTTTTAAAGAAGTTTCAACAGTTTCAGAATTCTTCTATCTGAGGATGCATGTATTTCATCAATTATGCAACATTCTTACCCATTCTCTCCATTTCGTGCATTTGTTTTTTCACTAACCTTTGTTGTGACCTGTGGCACACATAGAAAAATTCACAAAACAAAAAAATATAGCTCTATAAGTTACCACAAATGTAACACAAATTTATCACCCATGTACCCACCACCCAGTTTAAGAAATAGAGCATAGCCAGCACCCCCAGAAACTACACTCAGGTCCCTCCCCACCAAAACTAATCACCATCTTGACTTTTATAGTAATGACTTCCTGGATTTTCCTTGCAGTTTTACTACCCAAGGAGGCATTGCTAAATGCCAAGGTTTAATTTTATTTGCTCCGCATATGTGTCATTGTTTTTGTTTTCCTAAACACCATTTTATCCTAACAATCTGTCATTCTATAAGATAAATTAACCCAGAAGCATATCTTTTTTTTTCTAGTAAGCTTTTCCCCTACTATTAGTATAGCAATTACTTTTTTGAGGGGTATTAAGTTTTTTTACATAGATTTTTTATTTTAGAATAATTTTAGATTTGCAGAACAATTGTGAGGATAGCACAGAGTGTTCCAGTATGCCCCATACTCAGTGTCTGCTCTTATTAACATCTTACATTATTACGGTACATTTGTCACAATGCTCAAACCAAGCTTTATATCTTATTATCCACTCAAGTCCATATGTTATTCAGATTGTATTTGTTTTTACCAAATGTTCTTTTTCTTTTCCAGGATCCTATCCAAGGTACCACCTTACATTTAGTCATTGTATTTTCTTAGGCTCCTCTAGGCTGTGGTGGTTTCTCAGACTTTCCTAGTTTTTATGATCTTAACATTTTTCAAGAGTATTGATCAGGTATTTTGGAGAATATCCCTCAATTCCGACTTGCCTGATGTTTTTCTCATAATTAGACTGGAATTATGGTTTGGGGGGAAGAAGACCACAGAGGTAAATTGTCGTTCTCATCACATCATACCAAGGATACATACTGTCAACATGACATATCTCTTTGATGTTGATCTTGATCACCTGGCTTCAGGCAGTGCTTGTCAGGTTTCTCTGCTGTAAAGTTACTCTTTTTTCCCCTTGATTTCAGTTTTGTACTTTTTTGGGGGGAGGGGAAGTCCCTATGCAGAGTCCAGACTTAAGAACTTAAGGGTAGAGTTTCTACATAAAATATTTGAAATTCTTCTGCTTGAGAGATTTGACTCTTCATCATTTCCTTAATTATTCAATCATTTATTTATATCAGCAGGAAATTGTGAATATTTATTTTATGCTTTGGGTTTCACCCAATACTACTTTACTGATTTTGTGGCTCAAATTGCTCCAGCTTCAGCCATTGGGAGCTCTTTCAGGTGATTTCTGTGTGTCTTTGACATATCCTCATCTTTGTGTGTATGTGCGCACATGTGTTTGTGTGTGAATGAGTGTGTGTGTGTGTTTTGAGCACTTCCTTACTCTCTGGCACTACAATAGGCTCCAGGCTCATCTTATATATTTCCTGCCCCAGTCCTAGATTCAACCATTTCTCCAACGAGTCCTGGTTTCTATTACATGAGAATGTTCACAGAAACCAAGATCTGGGAGCTAGGAGTGTTTGTTGTTATTGGGATGTAGATGCTTCTAGGTCCTCTCAGCTGACAGAAAATAAAATATTTTAATGTATGCTAATTCATGTGTATACACATTTCTATAAATATTTCTATTTATAAACTTCTGTCTGCATATTAAACCAAATGTGAGTTCATACTGATGTCTCCACCTCTAATCCATCACCGCATGGATTATTCTATCCTCTTCCCCTTGCTTACCTTACCTCCTACTGTAACGGTGAGAAACTTGACTCCGACCTTCCACCATCCATTTACTTAATTGTTCAATTTCAATATACAGGTATATTGGTTTCCCAGAATTGATAACCCACACTCTCACAGGAAATGACTTTATGAAATAGAGTCCTTATGTACAGTTTCTTTTGCCTTTAGTCATACAGACTCCACTCACTTCCAAAGTTACTTAGGTCAGCATCTTTTCCCTCTACCTCCTTTAGTGAGATTGTTTCATACATTTGCAATATTAGATTCTCTTGTGACCCTCTGCATTCCATCCCGAATCCCCTGACCTCCTAAATGTTTTGCTTTTTTAATTTGTAGACATTAACGTTCATTCTCTGTGCTGTAAAGTTCTACGGGGTTTTGACACATAGTGTCAGTCACATAGTGTCATATATTCATTATTAAAGTATCATACAGAATAATTTCTGCGCCTTAAAAAATCCCTTGTGTTTCGCTTATTCAAACACGACCCCTGCCAAATCCCTGGCAGTCACAGATCCTTTTACCGTCTCTAGTTTTGCCTTTTCCAGAATGTCATATAATTGAAATCATACAGTATGTAGCCTTTTCAGACTGGCTTCTTCAACTCAGTGATATGCATTTAAGATTCATGCATGTCTTTTGCTGGCTTGATAGTTCATTTCTTTTTATTTTGGTATGGATGTACCAAAGTTTGTTTATTTGGTCACCCATGTACTGAAGGACATCTTGGCTGCTTTCAGTTTTAGGTAATTATAGTAAAGTTGCTGTAAAAATTCATGGGCAGGTTTTTGGGTGGCATACATTTTTAAAATCAGTCTGGTAAATAAAGACAGTGATTGCTACATCTATTGATATTGATAATAAATTTTATTCCGGCATAATTTTAGATTTACAGAAAAGATTCAAAGATAATAAAGAGAATTCTCATATATCCTTTGCCCAGTTTCCTCTAATATGCACATTTTTTATAATCATGATACATTTGTTAAAACTAAGAAATTAACATTGGCTCATTGTTATTAACTAAACTCTGGATTCTATTTGGATCTTGCCAGTTTTCCCTCTAAGGTCCTTCTTCTGTTCCAAGATCCCATCCAGGATCTCCTGTTGCATTTACTCATCATGTTTTCTCCAGTGATATGAAGTCTGATCACTTGTTTACAGTAGTGTTTGTAATAGATATATGTATCCAACACTCCAGAATGGTTGCTTTTATCTCTATTTGAACTTGATATAAAGAGATTCAGATCGTATGTATTCTTTTGTGTCTTGTTTCTTTCATTTAAAATTGTTGTAAACTTCATTCATGCTGTTGTATATAACCATAGTTTCTTTCTATAGTTGTCTACATTGGTCCATTATTTGACTATATCACGATTTATCCATTTTACTTATGGTGGACATTTGGGCTGTTTCCAGTTTGGGGCTATTAATAAAATGCAGCTATGGACATTTCTTGTATATGTCTTCGGCTGAACATGTGGAACCAGAACTGTTGTGTCTTTGAGCTCATACATTTACTGTTCTTTTTTCTGGGGTTTTTCCTTTTTTGTGATTTCTGTATTCTGAGTAATTATTTTGTATTTATCTAGCATTTCTAAATATTTGTAGATGGAGAGATTCCATGTTAGTTTAAGTCCATCACCTTCCAGAGCTGTAAGTCTCCCATTAATCTTTCTAATATAAATGTATTATTGCTTCCATTTAATCAACTAAGAAATTGAGAGTCAGGAAGGGGAATCATGCAAACTTTTATATATAGGGTGGATAAACAACAAGGTCCTACTGTATAGCACAAGGAACTATATTCAATATCCTGTGATAAAAATTAATGGAAAAGAATATGAAAAATAATATATGCATATGTATAACTGAATCACTTTGCTGTACAGCAGAAATTAACACAGCATTGTAAATCAAGTATACTTCAATAAAATTAAAAAAAAAAAAAGGAAGGGAAATAACTTTGCCTAGGGTCCTTCCGAGTAAGTGGTGCAGCTGAGAGCTAAATCCAATTAGCTCTGTCTCCCAAATGCAGGTTTTTCCCCCTCTTTCTAAACTACAAAACCCTTCCCACTGCTGACCCAAAGCTGGGACCTAAATTAAAATTTTTCTTTTCCCTCCCTTGTATGCTGTTCATCTTATGACACTGTCTCCCTGGAAATACAGGCTCACGTTAATTCCCTCTGCCACAGGCTTGGCACCCAACAGATTTCTGCCTGACTGCATGTGGTTTCATGCCTTTGGCAGCCATGCAGGATGGGAGTTAGGCTAATCAAGGAAAGGAAGGAGGAGGAGGAGAGGCAGGGAAAGAGGAAGAAAGAGAGGACATTGGGCCATCATTCCCTTCTTTTTCTAGCCCAGGGGATGAAGTGCCAGCAACCCAGCACCAGCTGCTGTTTCACAAGTGGTCATGAGCGCCATTCCCTCCCCAGCCGAAGGGATGGAGACTCTAAATTCCTCTAATCCCCTCATCAGTGTTACCCTTTAACGTGCCACTCTACATTACTCTGAAAAGTCTTTGTTGGCAAAGACGGCAGCTCCACAGTATCTCCTGACTTGTGTGCAGTGCAGATCTTGCTCAGGAATGGATGACTTCCTTTTGCATGGATATATCAAAGGATGCGACAATTTTGTCACGGTTTTTACCCTTCCAGGATCCACGTCCTCTCCTGGTCTAAGATTTTAAGTGGGTGGGGATTTTCATTAAAGGTATCTCTGCCCCTCTCCTTCTTGAAAGAGAAAAGTGAGTTTCATCGTGGATGAAACTCAGAAACGCCCATAATCCTCAACTACGGTGCGTGGAAATAGACTGCAAATGCAGTGAAAATTGGACCAGGGGAGGGAGGATGGTGTGTGAGTTGCTTCTACACATCTCCAAGAGAGTCTGGCAAAGTAGGACCCTCAGGATCAAAATTCATGACCCCTGGCCAGGAAGGGCAAAGGACAGGCTGCAAGAGCTTCCTAAATCCTGGTTTATACCTGGAGTGATCTCCGAGGCAGAGCCCCCCGGGGAAAGGGAGAAACCTCACCCCATCAATCAGCAAGTTTCAAAATGGCAGGGAGGCTGTGCAAGGCAAGTAGTCCTGAGAAGCTGCAGAGGAATAAAGAATAATCAATCAAGAGACTCCAGAACCAGTTTGTGACCTACCGGGAGGGGCAAGGGGTGAGGGTGTGACTTTGCTGTGAGCCAAGGGGATTTCCTGCTAGCCCAGCGCACAGGTGTACCCTGGGGAGAGAATTAGTAAGAAAGTCGAGACAGTGGACCCAAACCAATCTGCCTGACTACACCCAGCTTACTTCCAGACCCCAGACTGTCCTTTCACACAAAGTCAGCTGAGCAGGAACTACATCCCCTGCATTGAAAGAGGGGTAATAAAAAAAAACAAAAAACAAAAAACAAAAACAGAGGAACTTCAGAAATAAGAGAAGCAAAGATGATATAATAATCAAGAGATGGATGGAGAACACCAGAAAGATTATACCTTGAAGCAGGTAAAAATGATGAGTCAGGAGTTCTCCATACAAAAGCTCAAGGAAGAGAAGATGGCAAGAAGAAGGGATAAAAGTAAGTTGAAAGACATCAGAATATAATATAAATTGATACAGCCACTATGGAGAACAGTATGGAGGTTCCTTAAAAAACTAAAAATAGAAGTACCATACGACCCAGCAATCCCACTACTGGGCATATACCCTGAGAAAACCATCATTCAAAAAGAGACATGGGGCTTCCCTGGTGGTGGCGCAGTGGTTAAGAATCCACCTGCCAACGCAGGGGACATGGGTTCGAGCCCTGGTCTGGGGAGATCCCGCATGCCGCGGAGCAACTAAGCCTGCGTGCCACACAACTACTGAAGCCCGCGCACCTAGAGCCCGCGCTCCGCAACAAGAGAAGCCACCACAATGAGAAGCCTGCGCACCGCAACGAAGACCCAACGCAGCCAAAAATAAATAAATAAAGTAAAATAAATTTATAAAAAAAAAAAAAAAAAAGAGACATGTACCACAATGTTCACTGCAGCTCTATTTACAATAGCCAGGACATGGAAGCAACCTAAGTGTCCATCGACCGATGAATGGATAAAGAAGATGTGGCACATATATACAATGGAATATTACTCAGCCATAAAAAGAAATGAAATTGAGTTATTTGTAGTGAGGTGGATGGACCTAGAGTCTGTCATACAGAGTGAAGTAAATCAGAAAGAGAAAAACAAATACCGTATGCTAACACGTATATATGGCATCTAAAAAAAAATGATTCTGATTAACCTAGGGGCAGGACAGGAATAAAGACACAGACATAGAGAATGGACTTGAGGACATGGGGAGGGAGAAGGGTAAGCTGGCACGAAGTGAAAGAGTATATACTTTATTATACTCCAATAAAGATGTTAAAATATATATATAAATTAAAACAAAAAGGGAAAAAAATCAGTATGGAGGAATAGGAGAAAAGGATGAGTAGAAGAGATTATAAAGGCATGTGCCTGAGCTCATGCCTTGCCTCTGCCACTCACTAGCTGTGTGATCTTTAGCAAGTGACTTCACCTCTCTGTGCCTCAGATTCCTCATCTGTAAAATAAGGAGAATTATAACACTCACATCATAAAATAGATGTCAGGATGAATATAATAAATAAATATTTGTAGAAGCATTTAGAATAGTTCCTGGTAAATAGTGAGTGCTATACAATTGTTGTTATCATTATAATTATCTTTATTATTACAGAAGCATGTCAAATTAGAATCAGTGATAGGAAGGAGAAAAATTGCCAAAAACATAGGCATGAAGATTTTTTTGGTGAAAATCAAATATAATGAAATGAAAGAAAAATATTTAAAAGGGTTAGAAGACCAAACAGTGCAGAAAAAAATTGAATAGAAACCATTGCAAATATATAAAAAGATTCAAGCATACATACCTTTTATTATAACTAAACTTATTTTTCTGTTCTATTTTTTTTTCTTTTTCAGCAACATCATTAATGAAAATATATCATCCATATCTATGGAATAAAACTTGCCTAAAATAAAGCCTTGAATAGGCAAATTGAAAGGAAATATTCTGCCCCAGAACAAATAAAGATAAAACAACTGAAATGAAGATGTATCATAGTAATGTTTCTGGACTTCAAAGATAAAAAAATATATGATGGATATTCAGGTCAAAAATACAAAACACCAGTAAAGGAGAAAATCAGACTGCCCTCAGGTTTTTGCACAGCATATTCAGTGCTTGAAGGCTTGAAGCATATTCAGTGCTTTGCAGTGCCTGCAAAGCCCTTAGGAAAAGAAATCAGGCAGTTTTTACTAGGAAACGCCATGCTTACAAGGATCTCCACATCTCAAGAGCTTACAACCACGATAGCTGATTTCCTGCTTTTGCTACATCTTGGCTATGGCAGCTGTGGGTTGGCCGTGGCCTCTTCTCCATGTAGTCTCTTCATTCTAAGTATTTTCTTCAGCCTAGTATCCAGGCTGAAAAGGCAGCCATTTGCCTTGGAATGTGAGACATTCCATTCTCCTGGAAGAGGTAAAAAAAAAACCCAAAGAACTAGTAGACACACACAAAGGCTCTTCAATCTTCTGCTCAGAACTGGCTCTTCTACTCATACTTGATTGGCCAAAGTGAGTCACATGACCAATTGGGGGGGGAATATATCTCGCCTACTTGTCACATGGCAGGAAGCAATGATATGTAGCCTTCTTCCAAAGAGGGCAACTAATATCTGGCAACTAATACTAATAAAATTTCCCCAGTGTCACCTATGAAGAATTTTATTCCCTGCTAAGGTGTCACTCCAGAAAAGAGCAAGAGATGATTATCATTAAACATGTAATAATTCAGTGAATGTAATTATCATAAGGTCTTCTCAGATGAAAGTGCTTACGAAAAGTCATCGTGCTACAAATAAATCACCATAAAGGGCAAATGTTAAGCAAAGTTTCCATTTAAATTGTGGAGCTGAGAGTAAAGGACCCTGAGAACCAAGGTTAACAGTGTACACTGTAAATGCTATAAGCCATGACAATGCAGTAATAATATAAATGTAATAATTTTGACACAGAATGGGAAGCAAAGTGGGAGGTAGGCAGACTTCCTCATCTTTCAAAGCTGGGGCCAAATTATGTGGCTCAGAGAGATAAAGCAAGTGATGGGTATATGAACATATTACAGAAGAGTATAAGGATGACTGTATATTCAGCCCCAAATGGTCATCAAAATGGGGAAATGAGATGAGATGGGAGGAAATAGGGACATGAACCACATTCATGTTCTCATCACTCATAGTAGAGAACTAAGTGGTACCCTCTAAAGGTGATAGCTCCAGGTTTAAATACTGTCTTTTTCTGACCTCCCAGGAAGCACCATAGGCAAAGCTTGTGGAATATAATTTAATATATCAATCCCAGGAAGTAGAAGTGAAGGACAAAAAGAATGACACAGGAAGAAGAAAAGCCAATAGGATTTGTAATCAAGCTGGCTGCCACTGTGTGAAAATGACTCTTGCATCTCATGGGACAGCACTCAGGGAAGTCATGTAAACTGTTATGAGCTGAGTTGTCTTCCCACCCCTCTAAATTCATATGCTGAAGTCCTAACCCCCAGTACCTCAAAAGACAGCTGTATTTGGAGATAGGGTCTTCAGAGGTAATTAATTTAAAATGAGGTCATATGAGTGGGCCCTAATCCAATATGAATGGTGTTCTTATAAGAAGAGGGCATTAGGGCACAGACAGACAGAGGAATGACCAGGTGAGAGCACAGCGAGACCACAGTCATATGCAAGCCAAGGAGAGAGGCCTCCGAAGGAACCAAACCTGCAGACCTCTTGATCTTGGACTTCCAGCCTCCAGAACTGGGGGAAAAAATTTCTGTTGTTTAAGCCCCCCAGTCTGAGGTATTTGTTATGGCAGCCTGAGCAAACTAATGAACGGTGTTTCGGGACAGTCCGTCCAGGGAGAGAAAGTGGGAAGAATTTATCTACAAACTCCTATTTCCCACTGGTTAATGGCTTACTCTGTGGGGTGTAAACACCCCTGCCCTTGCATGTGGAACGTGTGTGGTATCCTCATGTCCCATGGTACCATCAGGTTGTGCCTGCCTGAAGCTAGTCACTGCAGTGATGCCTGGAACAAAAGACAGGTGAGGCCAAGAGGACCCAAGGGGTGCATCAGAGATGGATGATAGGAGTACAGTCTCCAAAGTGAAAACTAGCACCATTAAGAGAAACAAACACAAGAGCTAAACCTTTCCAATTACCAGGAGGAAAAACATTTGAAAGAAGATAAACAGTCCTGTCATCTTTTTTATTTTTAATACTTCTTTTTGTTTATTTTTTAAATGTTTGGTTATACGGCCTAAGAACAAACATGAATGTCTTATTTGTAATTGCAAATGAGATAAACACTCTTATTAAAGAAAAAGCTCTCAGATGTCTTGTAAAAGCAAAGGTAAATTATACGCTGTCGACAAACGCATCTAAAACCAAGGACCAAAGACAGATTAAAAAATAAAGGAGAGTTGAGCCCATACCTGGCAAACGCGGCAAAAAGAAAACAGGAATCAAAGTCTCAATATGAGACAGCGTTGAATTTAAGGCAGAAGACAAGTCACAATCTTAAATACTTAATTATTCATTTAAGAAATGAAAATAAATGAATTAAGGGCTCAGCTCCAAAAGTTAGGAAGAACAAGAACAAGATAAGCTTAAGAAAAGCAATGGAAGGAACTGCCAAAGATAAAGACAGAAATTAATGAATTAAAAACAGTAGAACTAATAAATATAAGAGCTGGTACTTCAGGGGGAAAAAAGCAATAAAGTAAGTAAACCATTAGCTAACCTAATTAAGACAATTTTTAAAAAGAGAAAAAATGCCACTATGTTAAATTAGAAACAAGAGTAGGAGAAATCTCCAAAGATAAAGTGAGGATACGGGAACAGCCATGGATATAGAGAAATAAAAGTGACTAATTTCCTTGACCTACTGTCCTGCAACTACATTTCCTCCCCTCACCTCCGCCTCATTTGCATTCAAACTCTCACATTCATAGACCACTATTGTCATCTCCGATGCTAAAAATGGTTTCAAGTGTTCCAGTTCCTGAGCCACACGGAGATCTCCAATTAGAGATGACCCACTTGTTAACTATGCACTCCGTTCCCCTCCTGACTTCACTTCCTTCCTCTCTTTGCTTAGATACAATCATAACAACCATCTCCTCCTGGCCTTGCTTCTTTGTCCTCTTGTCTATGGAAACCTGAACCCCCTTTAACCCAGCACCCGCACGCACATGCACACGTGTATCTTTGGAACTCCTGTGGCCTCTCAAATGTGCCCAAGCAGATTGCAGAAGTCACACATGATTTAGGGAAAAATGGGTTGTTCAGGATGTGATAGCTCACCTCCAAGATGGCGCCCATGATCCCTGCCTCTTGGTGTTCATGCCCTTGTGTAGTCCCCTCCTACATAGTACCGGGGTTAGTCTGTATGACCAATAGACTATTTCAGAGGCAATGATGGTATATCACATCTGAAGTTAGATTATAAAAGGACTCATAAAGACAACTATGGCTTTCACCTTGAGCCCCCTCTCTCTCCTGGATTACTCATTCTGGGAGAAGCTAGCTGCCGTGTCATAAGTGTCCCTTTAGCGGGGTCCGCATGAGGAAGAACTGATGCCTCCTTCCCACAGTCTCAGGAGTAAGTTGGAAGCGAATCCCCCAGCCTCAGGGAAGCTCCAGGTGACTGCAATACCAGCTGATGCCTTCGGTGCAGCTTGGTGAGACATTGAGTCAGGACCACCCACCTAAGCGGCCGCCAGAGTCCTGACTCACAGAAACTGAGAGGAGACAAATATCTGTTGTTTTAAGCCACTAAGTTCTGGAGTAACTATTTCTGTCACAATAGAGAACTAATACACAAGAGTATCGTACAAGGTTTAGGGGTAATTGATGTTCCCTGAGCTACAATACAGCTCAGAAGCCGAAACTCACTTGGGAACATGCAGAAGGTTGAATCCAGAAATACGTAGCCATCAACTTTGACGCAGCATCCCCACATCTGGGCAGTTGTGCGGAGATGAGGTGTCCCCTGTATGTGCTCTGAGGCTGACACCTGGCCCTCAGGTGTTGATGGGTACCACCTGTCTTGCAGCGTCAAGCTCATCCTTGGGGGTAAGCCACGCGGCACCTATGTGATGTGCAAGATAAAGCCTGGACTTAGGAATCCCGCAGACCTGGGACCACGAATCTGTCATCGTCATTTATTAGTTGGCAAGTCTTTATTTAAGCTCTATGAGCCCTGTCACCTCATTTGTAAGTTGGGAGTGTTCCAACTGACCTCGTGGGATTGATGGGAAGATTAAATGGTACAACCTAGACCACAGGAGGTATTCTGCACCGGTTCCACCCTTGTGTGAGGAGGAATAATTGCCCTTCAGAAGATGTACATACACGACCCCCAATTAGATTGACGATTTCTGCAGGTGGTACTGTTTGGAGTGGTGCATAATAGGTGTCCAAGCCAGACATCACAGAACATCGTAATGGGGTGGGGAGGGTTGGGGGCATGGAGGGTGGCGAACCAGAAATGTAGACGATACGGGTGATGACAAGTGGGGGCAACCAAGAGGAGGAGGAGACTAGGAACCTAATTCCAAGTGAAACAGCAGAGGCTGAGGGCTTGCCAGGAACAGAGCTCCAAGGGGGCAGCAGGGCCACAGTCTCTGTCTACCCGTTTCTGATGAGCTCTCTGGGGGAGAAAGGATTCAGGTGTGCACTAGACCTCCAAAGGCAACGTTGAGACCGGATAGTAGAAGCTTGAAGATTTCTGCTTCTCCGACAGTACTGACCACAACTGAAAGGGGCTATCAAGGAAGGTAGTGAGCAGCCCGTCAGTAGGAGTGTGCAAGAAGGAACGTGTCTCTGCTTGGTTTTGGGGGTGGGGGTGAATGTTGTTGAGACAATCCCAGTATGACAAGGGTGTTAGGATTTAATGATCTGTAAAGTCCAGCCCAGACTTTTATTCTTGTGAACCTGAGGCTTCCGTTGCTGGTGAGGAAACCAGAGCTGTTGGGATGCCGGTGGGGCTGCTCGTGGCTAGACCTCTCTGCCCGTATTCAGTGGGACAGGAACCCTAGCACCTCATAGACTTACTGTTCCCAATCTTGCTGCATGGTCCCCAGTTTATTCTGGAGAGCCCAAGAAACTTATCACACATTAAGGTCCATAGCAAGACTATAAAACCCCAGAAAGGGAAATGCAATCCAGTGAAACAAACTTCTAGTCTCCAGAGAGTGTGATTCTTCAAGCATTCTCTCAGGATACAGGTAGATCTCTAAGCGAGAAGAGCCATTCAGAGCAGTATGGGGGCCCACCAGGGAGCTTCCAGTGCTGGGGGGCGGGGCTGGTGATGGCAGTCATGGGGCACTAGGTGAAATCCACTCCAGCACAATGCCACACTCAGATTTCCCCAACTTTCTATTTAGAAAAATTTCAAACCAATCAAAAATGTTGAAAGCTTAGTAAAAGAAACAATATACCCTTCACCTAGATTCAGTCATTTTTAACCCCCCTCTCTCTCTCCACACACAGACACACACAGACACACACACACACACACACTTTTTCTTGCTGATGTTACATATTTTCCATTGTAGCGTATCAGGAGATACATACTGTCGGTTTGTGCCACTTTTGATCACTTGGTTGAGGTGGCATCCACCAGCCTTTGCCATTGCAGAAGTACATTTCCCTTTTGTAATTAACAGGTAACTGTGGGATGATACCTGGAGACTGTGTGAATATCCTATTCCCAGATATCATTTCACCCAATGGTTTTAGCATCCATTGATGATTTTGGCCTATATCAATTATTACACTGTTGGCTGCAAAATGGTGATTTCAAGCATGCAAATTTTGAGAGAAGTGAGATGACGCGGCTAGGGTTCAGAGGGCTTAAGCTAGGACCCAAGCTTGGGCTTTATGAGTCAATGTCCAGACTCCTTCCCCTTCTCCCTGCCTCATGAGAGGTTGCTCCTGAAGCCATCTACCTGTGAGTGAGGAGGTATGGCAGGGACCCTGCAGGACCAGATGCCAAGGACACCTGGACCTTCAACATCCTGCCTAGCTGGGAGAGGGCTGTGAAGTTACAACTCTCCTCGGAGACTTAGCCTTCTGCAAAGAGACAGTGGGAGAAGGAGGAATGATGGGAGGGCAGACAGGTGGTGGGTGATGTCCGTGACTCCCTAGTGCTGTTGGCCATGGACCCTGCAGTCCGGAGACTACAGTCATGGAATCTCCATCCGGGCTGGCGAGGCAGAACTTACTGTCATGGCCAGTACTTTGGGTCACTTGTAACATCTCTGCTGTCACCTGTCCACACACAGTTATCCTCTTACCGCAAGCGAATTGTTTCAGATCTGGTGGTCCTCAAGGAAGTAGCTCAGTACACTGGCACGTACACGTGTCATGTTGTGGGTAGTCTGTAACTAATAATAACGACTGACATTTGCGAAAGATTTCATTTTTTAAAAAAATTAAAATTTGAGAGAATTCAAGGTTATTCCTGTAATAGTCTTACTCACTTGCAGGAAAGATGTGCTTTCTTGCGGGGAAAGTGGTGAAGTTTTGGCTGAGAGATGGAAATTATGCATGAGAACTTGTGTCTTAAGTGTCAAGGGGGAAACATAACTAGGAACTGGCATCTTAGTGGATGGTACCCCCACACTGATGATCGGTGGTCAAAAACTCCAAGGTACTGACTGCTAAAAGATTCTGGGAGAACTCTGGTAACAAAGACCCCCCAGTCTGCACAGTATCAGGGAAGACAGATGAAAGAAACAGGCAACTTGACTGGTAGAGCCTTATAGGTCTGAAAAGATAAAGGACTATGAAATGAACGTAGAAGCTGGGGAACATCCACGGTTCTCCAAATAGATCTTTACTCCTTAAGTGTCTGGGGTCAGGCATTACTCTCATGATGGACTCTTCGGATTTCTTTGGTCCACCAGGTTGCTCAGCTCCATGGAAGCCAAGTTAGAAGTCAGGGTGACCAACCATCTTAGTCTGCCTAAGACTGTCCTGGCTTTTTAGCACTGAAAGTCCCTCATCCTGGGAAACCCCTCAGTCCCAGGGCAAACCAGGATGGTTGGTTAGTCTAATTGGCATAGAATCCTGTCCAGATCTGAGAAATCCACTTCTCCTTACCTGGGAATTATATTTCATTTAGTCAACCTGTGCCAATCTCTGACTTGCTAAGGGGAAGTATGGCAGTCACAGTGGGACAGAGGGGGTGATTCTGGCTTTCCTGCGATCCAGCCCACACTTCAGCTACATGATATCTGGAAAGTTCTCTGTGCCTGGGTGTTGACACCACGCATGCACACCCCTGTAGCACACAGCAGAATGCCTTCCAGTCTAACTTTGGACTCCTGTTCTCCAAAGAAATAGCTTCTTATTGAGTTTACAGAAGTTCTATTGATTTCCAAACCTATGACCTCTTCTCTGTCATCATCCCTTATCATTCACCAGTCACATAGGAAATCCAAAGGGTTGAATCTGTGGATCAATGATTAGAATTCATAAGTGAACTTTGCCAGGCTGCCAGATTCAAGACCAATAGAAATCAATTGTATTTCTATATACCGGCAACAAACAACCAGAAAAATACATTTAAAAATAATGTTTATCATAGCATCAAAACCTACCAAATGCTTAGAAAATACCTAGAAATAAATCTAATTAAAGATGTGTGAGAAGATGATTCCTAATGCCAGAGATTCTTAAACTCTAATGGGCATCTGAATTACCTGGAGGGTTTATTAAAACACTGATTGGGTCTCAAGCCCAGAGTTTCTGATTCAGTAGGTCCGGGCTGCGGCCGGGAAATGTGTGTATCTATCAAGTTGTTAGGTGATGTTGATGCGGTTGATCTGTGGACCACAATTCGAGAACCACTGTCTTTGCTGGTTTTCTCACTCTCCTCCCACCACTCAGACTTGGAGCCCCGGAATACTCTGTCCTCAGTCCTCACCTCACTTTGCACACTGTCCGTGGGCATATACCCACCCGTGTGCCCTCATGGCTCTGAAATCTCTACCTTCAGCCGAGGGCTTTCTCGGGAGCTCCAGACCCAAGAAGCCATATAAGGATCAAAATACAATATCAACTGTATTATCAACAGAGGTGGATTGATGAACTCATCTTGGACCGAGCTCAACATATGACAAACAAGTTTTTTTTCTCCCCCCCTGAATTTCATTTACCC
The DNA here is from genome assembly GCF_949987535.1 of Balaenoptera acutorostrata. Lineage (NCBI taxonomy): Eukaryota > Metazoa > Chordata > Mammalia > Artiodactyla > Balaenopteridae > Balaenoptera > Balaenoptera acutorostrata. The sequence continues at coordinate 11,085,431 of NC_080083.1, forward strand.
ACCTAGTGAGGGCTGGAATACCTAGAGAATCTGGGCCCCCCCAGGTGGCTGTTTGGTGGGGGGAGGGAATCCCACCCCAGAGCCTACTGCATGGAGGAAGCAGCTGGAGGTGAATACGGTCTATGAGAAAGACGGGGCAGTGGTTGGCCAGTGGTCACAGTAAGCTTTTCCTCTTCTTGGAGGAAGGGGTTGGAGAGGATGGGAAATATTCCTCCAATCCCGTCCCATCCTGGTGAGTGGAATGGAAGCTCCTTCTCTCCGTGGAAACATGAGGAGAAAAAAAAAAAAGCCCTGTGTACTCTTGAATGAACCACTGTCCTGCTCTGAGCCTGTTTCCCCATCTGCAAATACAGGCCTTTGGAGCAAAGGCTATGAAGTTCTTCCAAGCCTTCAGATTTGATTAAATCATATGAATATGGAAAGGCTGTGCTCCTATAGGTTTTCTAGCTGAGAGCCTGCAGGTAATTTGTCATTTAATTACTCCATGAGAAGTTGGCAGCCCAGCCCTCTCCGGGGGCCCAGAGGATACTCCTGCAAAGATCGGTGTGGCTTGCATCCTACACGACTGAAAAATGAAAGGAGTCAGAGCACAATACAGTGCAGTGTCTGACAAAAACAAAGAGGAAGACTCGCGTGTCACTCATGCCTTCATTCCCTGTGTATATATCGGTCATCTACTGTGGGCCCTTTATTAGGGGTTGGCGTGGCTGGAATCCACACAGCCCTGGCTGCCAGCAAGGTCATCATATAGCAAGGGATTTAAAGCATGGATACAACCTGCTGTTAACAAAACTACAAAGAGTGGTCAGAGCCAAAAGAAAGACAGGGAGAAAAGCCCCCAAACTATAGGGGTCAATGCTGGAAGGACAGGGTAACTGCCACTAGGTAGGGGTAGAGCAGGGAAGGCTTCTTAGAGAAGGGGAAATTTTAACTAGGTCCTGGAAGATAGAGAGCATCTGGGCCTGCAGACATTGGCTGAGGAAGGGATTTCCTGGAGGAGGGAATGGCGTGAGCCAGAACAGAAGACTGAAAGCATGGGGACAGGAAATCAATCAATCACTGCCTTTAACATGAGGCATGGAGGGGAAGAGATGTGATGGGTCCAGGACAGGACATTTTCATCACTCTGGAAAGTTCCCTTGTGTCCACTCCCAGTCAATCCCCCCACCACAGAGCAACCTCTGATCTGATTTTGATCACCATAGGTGAGTTTGCCTATCCCAGAATTTCACATAAATGGAATCACACTGTATGTATTCTTCAGTATTTGGCTACTTTCATTTAGCATATTATTATTTGAGACTTGCCCATGTTGCAGCATATCTCAATAGATTTTTAAAAAATATTGCTGAGTAATATTCCATTGTATGGCTCTACCACAATTTATCCATTCTCTTGATGATGGACATCTGAGTTATATCTGGTTTTAGACTATCATGAAAGACCTATGAACATTCTTGTGCAAGGAGTTTTGTGGATATCTGTTTTCATTTCTCTTGAATAAATATCTAGGAGTGAAATATCAGGTCCATAAGGTAGATGTATGTTTAATGCTTAAAGAAACTGTTTTCCAAAGTGACTCCTGGCCCTTTCTATCTCAGAAGTTCTTTGTACTTCCAAAGTCACTGGACAGACACACATTTTAAAGAGAGACATTCCCTATTTCTGGGCTCCTCTTATCCCAGGCACCAATGACTAAACCCTGGAAATGTCAAAACAACTCTAAAATTAGGTCTCTTTGCAACCTGCGCGTCCAGCTCTTATGCTTGGCACCAAACCTGCCCCCGAATGGATTCGCTCCATGAATATTAAAAATAATTGGTGTTGCATCTTTGAAGACTGCCTCAGCCCAAGCTTCAATCCCTCCAAAGAGATCTGTCAGGGGTGTGAGTTATAAATGGGGTAGTTCAAGTACAGTCAGTCAGCTCTGAGTCTTAACTTTCATTAAGGCCTGAAACCTGAAGCTCTGGTGAATTAGCTGGATTGGAGGAGGACTCTTCTGCCAGCCTGAATTTTCTACAGATCTGATTTTATACTGAACGCTTTTTGGGTTCTTTCCCAGAGTCTCAGAGGTGGAAATGTCTCAGAGGTTATTGCTAGTTTCCAAAGGGAGATTTGCACGTACAGGAAGTGGAGGTTTGGAGAGAAGAATGGCACTGTCCATGGTCTCCCAGAAAGTTTTTGGCCAAGCTAGGGTCTTCTGACCCTCATCCTTTCTCCAAGTTGTCTCTCTCAGGTTGTTCCTGTGCTGTAGACCCCCTTCTCTTTCCAATTTAATAGTCAATGGATTATTAATTGTGCAAGGACTTAAACCCAGATTCTGCCCCTAATTACAGCGCATCCCCTGCACACGGGTGCTTCCGTCCGTACCTAGGAGCAAGGTCAGGTGGTTGAGGGAGGACTTGTCTAACGACAGATTGGAAGTGGGCCCTGCAAGGGGCTCTGGTGGGAGAGGGTACTTAATACATCTGTGAACCCCAGCTCCACATGGTTCCCTGTGACTCAGGTCTTCACTAAAGCCACATGCATGACTGGTGAAGCTTCCAGCTTTGGGAGGGATCCTCATTGGAGGAAAAGTTGGCCAGAGTGCTCAGTGGTTAGAGCATGGAATGGCTGTTCCCAAGGTCATAGGTTGCAGTCATGAAAGGGCCAATTCAATTGAGGACCGTCACACACTGTGATGAGAAAAAGGGTCCTGACTCTGGCCAGTCTAGCTTCAGTCCTAGAGCCTTGGCCATGGAACTAGCAACTGCAAGTCATAGGGAGGCTGTGCTATCTATGGTCATAAGCACCAGCGACTCACATGAGCTCTCCCTGATCTGCCCAGCCCTGAACGTTCCTGCAGACCAAGTCATATCTATGACTTCCCAGTGTCAGCCTCCCAAGGTAATTTTATTTTATCCTTTAAGTGAAACCTTGTCATGCATTAGAGTCAGGAAATTATACCCTTCGCTGAGCAGCCTCTGTGCTGAAAGGGAGCCAGGTGATGTGATGAAACTGGGGCCAAGAGCAGCATTAATGCAACTGTCATGAAAGTCATACAAATGCTGGCGGCTGCCATCCAGACCCATCCCTGGGGCTGCCATGGTACCTCAGGCCCCAAGGGGGCTCTACGTCAGCCCCAGGACTGGCCCAGAAAGGGTATACTCTTTAAAGTCTGCCTTCTCTGGTTCCTGGGGCAGAGTGGGGGGTTATAAGAAGCTTCTAGCAAAGGTGGCTGCTTGAGCTAGATGACCATGAATGCTGGACTTTCAGTGACCTCAGGGGTTGGGTACTTCCTGACCCAGAGGACACACATTTGGGGTTACTCCTCAAGAGGGCTGTGCAGTCTCTGGCCACGGACGTTGCCAAAGAAATTACAAATCTTGATGGTCAGGGGTTAGACACTGATGTACTCTGGGGGCTTTTCAAGCTCTAGGGCTTGTCCCTGTAGTGTGGAATACGTGAATTATAGATGATGAGCGAATGAATGAATGAGTGAATGAAGCAGAAGAGTGGCAGCTAGAAGCAGGAAGACTACTTTGGCAGCCCAGACAGGTGCTGGTGGAGAAGGGGAGAAGCAGAAGTTTCAGAAGTCGGACTGGCCCATTCTGCATCACCTCCTGTGGACAGAGAAACTCCTGACAATGAGTAGAGGATGGAACTAAAACCGCAAGGCCACGCTGGGGCCCAAGCTGATTCTTTGTGCCCCAGAATTCAATTTACTGAATCCTTAACAGGTTCAAAGGGCTTTCGGCATTGTCTTTTTTTGTCCTGTGCCCACACGTTTGCTTCCAAAAGAGGCAGGAGGACTCAGAGAACCGGGGTCTGGTTCTGAGTAAGGGGTGGGGGGCAGAGAGATCATCTTATAAACTGAGGCCAACACCATGGCACTCAGCAAAGGGATATCCAAAGAGGATGCAGGAGGGGACTTCGCTGGCGGTCCAGTGGTTAGGTCTCCGAGCTTCCACTGCGGGGGACAGGGGTTCCATCCCTGGGTGGGGAAATAAGATCGTGCATGTTGTGTGGTACGGCCAAGAAAGAAAAAAATAGAAGGTGCAGGAAGTAACGGGAAGAGTGTGGGCTGAGAGCCAGGAAGCCCGTGTGTGTGTGTGTGTGTGTGTGTGTGTGTGTGTGTGTGTGTGTGCACATGTTTTGTCATAGTGTTGAGAAAGACCAAGCATTTAAACTCATAGGCCGATGGGTCAAAAGTGGAGGCGGGGAAGAAGATATTCCAAAATCTGTATGCACTCACGTGATTTGTTTCACTTTCTGGATCCAATTTTAGAAATTATTTCATGATAGAAAGTCATAAGATCATACCCAATAAACTCAAGTCCTCTACGGATTTTTCTCCTCTTCAACAGGGGCTGTGTTTGGACTACGGTGTAGTGAAGCAGAAAACAAGAAACAATCCCCTCAACTCCCAAGGCAATAAAATCATCATCAATTCACTGGGACGTATATGTTTATTCTCAGCAAAGAACAAGTTATTAAGGATCTGTGGTGAGTATCAAATTGGGTAAGAGCTTGGCTGACAATTTCATCTCCTAGAATTTAAAGGAAAAGATAGGAGAAACTATAACCTCTTCCCACCATCTTTTCCTTCCTAGTCCAACAGGGGTGTTCCTTACCTAACAGGTGTGTTTTGCATCAACCCCATCGTTAATCTGTAAGACAGTCCTTTTTCTACCCTTTGCCTGTTTGCCTTGCCTCTGGAGCAAAGTTAAGTATATTCTTTTAAATATATATTTATATTTATATTTTATATAAATATAAATATATATATATATATATATACACCATTTTATTGGGGTACAACATATGTTCTGAAAAATACACAAATTGCAAATCGACAGTTTGTTAAAATTTCTCATAGTGACCACATCCATATAAGCTCTATCCAGATCAAGAAATAAAACATTACCAGCCCCCTAGAAATTCACTTGTGTCCCCCCCACCCCGCCCAGTCAATCTTTCCCAGTGGGAATCAGTATCCTGACTCCCAGCACCAATGGGCTAATTTTGCCTAATTTAGAATTTTACATGAATGGGACCATAGGGTATGTGTTTTCCTGTGTCTGGCTTTTTGTTCAACACTGTGAGATTCATGCACATTATTGTGACTCTCAGTTGCTTGGTTATTTTTGTTTAATATTTCACGCTATGAATATCCTATAATTTATTTACCCATTCCTCTTTAATGGGCTTTGGAATTGTTTCCAGTTTTTGCCTAGCACAGGTAACATTGCTATGGACACTCTAATACATACTTTTACAGACATAGATGGGCATTTCTGTTGGTCCTATGTCCAGGACTGGGTTGCTGGTTATAGGGTATGCATCTTTTCACCTTTGGCAGGTGCTGCCACTCTTTTATAAAATGGTTGTGCAAAATTATATTCCCACAAGCAGTGTAAGAACATTGTAGTCATTCCACATATTTGTCAGTACTTAAAGTCTTTTTTATTTGATTTTTTAAAAATATTTTTAATTTTTTTTTCTTTTTTTTTTTTTTTTTGGCGATGCCGCACAGCTTATGGGATCTTAGTTCCCCAACCAGGGATCAAACCCGTGCCCCCTGCAGTGGAAGCACAGTCCTAACTACTGGACTCCAGAGAATTCCCAAATCTTTTTCATTTTAGACTGTCTCATGGACAGTGGTTTTAAAGTGTGTTTCCCCCATAACCAAAGATTTTGAACATATTTTTAGTTTATTGGCTGTTTCAATATCCTCTTTTGTAAAGCACCTGTTCAAATATTTAGACTGGTTTTCTATTACCCTTTCTTTTATTTATTTGCAGGTGTTCTAAACATATTCTCTATTAGTCCTTTGTTGGTTATATGTGTTGAAAATATCTTTTCCCACCCTGGCTTATCTTTTTACTCTCTTAATGGGTCATTTGATGAATGAATTTTAATGTAGTCCAACTGTCCATCATTTCATTTAAGGGTATTGGTTTGGTGTCCTGTTTGAGAAATCTTTGCCCGCTCCAAGGTTATGAAGATGGTTCCCTTTATTGTGTCCTAGAAGCTTTATTGTTTTAGCTTTTCTACTTGAGTCTATGCTCTATCTGGAATTAGTTTTTGTATATGTTGTGAGGTAGGGGTCAACATTCATTTTCCCATATGGATATCCAGTAGTTGACCTATCACTATTTAATGAGACAACTGTTCTTTCCGCACTGTTGTGCAGTGCCACTGTTGTCATAAATCAGTAGGGTGTGTACACATACACACAGCCATCCACACATATAGGTGGGCCACTTTATACGTCCTCTATGTGCTTATCTTTGTGCCATATGATGTTAATTACTGTCCCTTTATTTTAAAAGTCTTGATAGCTGATAGTGTCAAGATTGTCTTGAATGTTCTTAGCCCTTTTAATTTTATATAAATTTCAGAATTGTCTTATCAATTTCTATAAACTCACAGCACCTGCTGGGATTTGTATCGGTATTATTTGAAATCTGTAAATCAATTTGGAGAAAATTGACATCTTTATAACATTGAGTCTCCTAGTCTATAAACTTATAAACTACACATATATAAATATATATGTATAAATATATATCCCCTCATTTATTTAGGTCTTCTTTAATTTCTCTAATAATATTTTATAGTTTACAGTTTTTATAGTCGAGGTCTCTGAAATCTTTTATTAGATTTATATGTAAGTATTTGATTTTTTATGCTATTATAAGTGGTAGACTTTAAATATTTTCATTTTCCGACTGTTTGTGGCTAGCATATAAAGACATGATTGATTTCTGTATATTGATCTTATACTCAGTGACCTGGCTAAATTAATGTATTTACTGTAAGAATTGTCTGTAAATTCTTTTGGATTTTCTATGTACTGCAATCATGTCATTGGTAAAAAATGACAACTTAATATTTTTCTTTCTCACCCAATACACTCAAAAATATTTTCTTTCCTCATTGCACTGGCTAGGACCACTAATAACAAGGCAGAATAGAATGTCTGATAGCAAACTATTCCCAAACTCTAGGGAAAAGCTTCTCATATTTTGCTATTAAGTATAAAATTTGCTGTAGGTTTATCAGATTAAGGAAGTCTCTTTTTATTCTTCATTTTCTGTAAGTTCTTAATCATAAAAGTGTATTGAATTTTATATGTTTTTTTGCATTATTGAGATAATTACATTAATTTTCTCCTGTATTCCATTTATGTGGCGATTTGAGCCTGGCCTTTAATTGTTAAAAGCCTGGTCAGTCTCTGGTTAGCCATCGGTGCTTCAATGTGACCCCTCAGAGGTCCCAACCAAAAGTCTAGGATGTTAATGAGGGCCCCTCCTTTTTGGTATAACCCGAATTCCAATTATTGTTCCCCAGACTCTGTGAAACCACTGAAAGCTCTCACTCTCATTTGTTATTTTATACAATGCTTTGATTTCTTTTGCCTTTAATCTTATATAAGAAAAGAACTTTATTTTTTTTAGAACAGGTTTAGGTTCGCAGCAAAATTAAGACCAAGGTACAGAGACTCCCTATATATGCCCCCCACCCGCAACACACATACACAGCCTCTTCCATCATCAATGTCCCCACCAGAGGCAGAGGATACATTTGTTACAACTGATGAACTTTCACTGAAACATCATAATCACCCCAAATCCATAGTTAACATCAGGGTTCACCCTTGGTGTTGTACATTCTATAGGTTTGAACGAATGTATAATGGCATGCACCCATCATTATAGTATCATACAGAGTGTTTGCACTTCCCTAAGAATCCTATGTGCTCTGCCTATTAATCCCTCCCCTACCCCAAGCCCTGGAACCATACCTTTATCTTTCTGAACATGTCACGTATCTCTTTAGGATAAACTCCCAAATGTGAGATCTGCTGACTCCAAGTACAACTCTCTGGAAAGTCTCAATTTTCTCCAACCAACAGTTTATGGAAGTACTCTTGGATGGACCACAGGCCAGATTCCAGAACATTCTACTAACAGGACTCCAGAGAACCCGGTGCCTGGGTTAAAGGGTAGGAATTCAGGCTTTAGGGAAATGCTAATTAGCATTGCTCAGAGTCACAGGGATAAGCCACAGCGATAAGCAGGCCCACCACTTGGGTCAGCACGGTAGAGGGTTAAATAGCAACAGAATGCAGACCGCCCCCTCCTTCCTTTCATCACAAGCTCCCAAAGTCTAGCTGAGATACCTAAAACAGAATAAATTCATTCATAGAATAATCAGTTGTCAAATTCAGTTTTGGTGTTTCTGACAGGGCAATTTTTCCTAACTGTATCAGCGTATTTAATTTTTAGATGGCTGCCTGGACGCAAACATTTGAACTTGTGTTGATGAATAATTTAAAAGGAAAATCCAGCTTGGTTAGCAGTAATCAGCATCTCATCAGATTCCCTAATGATGGTTCCTCCTTTCGCATGCCCTTCCCAGACTCAAGAGAGGTCATCTGCATTTGGACTTCGGCCTCAAGTAAGTGATGAGAATCTGAAACTCTCAGTGACTCATGGAGGTAAAATGGAATCACTTCAGCTGGTATTTTCTGCTGATGACCTTCCATCAGAATCCTTGAGACCCCAGGATTGACTCAGTGGGACCCCCCCTCTGGTCATATGGAGGTCTCCTAGCTTCATGCTAGCCTGGTCTTTGTTTATGGAAAGATCTCTGCCCAGAGGGTGAGATTGTAGGGTTGCCATGTGTATTGCTCCAATGGGCACCATTTACACATATAGTACAACGGAGCTGTGCAACCTAATGCAAGACCCTAGAATATGAGTCCTCAACCGAGCTGCTGGGAATTTCTTGTGACCTTCTGGGCATGGAAATACTAACTGCATCAACAGCTTGGAGGTGATAAAATGGGCAGAATCTCAACCCAAGCTAGGCACAGTTTTGGGGAACGGGATAAGGGCTGGAGAAATGCCCAACTGTCAGTAAAGGGGGATTTCCAGCCTGACCAGCTGATATTAACCCTGGAGAAGATGGGACCACTCCGACTGCCAATAGGTGTCAAGGCAGTCCAGGTGGAGGTGACAGAGGGTCTTGATAATAGCCACCTAGTAGACTGAATGGATGATGAGATCAGGACTCTAGCCATAGACCACAGCCCAGACCTGATGACACAGTTGATAGAGCCCAAACCTGAAACCCTAGGGGAACCCTTCAAGCAGCATGCAGGCATCAGGGACAAGGTGGTCCCTGGGCTGTGGGGTAAGGAGGTGCTGACTCTCAGTAGACACCAGGATCCAAGGTACCAGCTCCAGGGCTCCAGGTCAGAGAAGGACCAGCATCCTCTGAGCTCCTGATTCAGGACCTATGTCAGGGCCAGAGTGTAATGGAACCTGAGTGACCTCAGCCGTGGGGAAGGAGCCAGGTGGCTCCTGAGCGGGGAGGGTCCAGAGAATTAGATACTGGAGGCTGTGTTTGGATGTTCAAATACACATGGAAGACAGGGCTTGCTCAGGTGGACTTCCTGAGTTCTAACTGAAAAGGGAGAAACGTGGTTTCATGAAATATCACTGGTCTCGAAGTCACATGGACTAGATTTGAATGTTGGGCTCAGACCTGCTCAAAAAAATGTATCAGTGCCTACCACCAGCCGGTGAGGGGGAAAGACACAGAACAGTTAAATACATAAATGCTACCAAGTGGAGACACGGCAGGTTAAGACAGGCTTCCACAGACCAAGAGATACTGTGCACACATGAATGTGTGTGTGTGCACATGCATGTGTGCATGGTGGTGATGGTAGTGTAGAATTGCGGTGCTCCAGGCAGCAAGTTCATGATGGATGTGCTGGAGGTCAAGGAGCAGCTCACAGGTGAAGAGGGAAAGTTCAGTCCAGCTGGAGAGAAGAGAAATAGGGGGGCTGAGTGGGATGGGAAGAGGCTGGAAGGTGGCCAGAGCCGGGTCCTGGAGGGCCTCAGGAGCCTTGTGAAGGAAGCACTTTGGACCCAATTGGTTGGGCCATGGGGTATCACTGAAGTGTTTTACATAAGAGAGTCAGATGACCAGACTTGGGTTTTAGAATCCTGCTATTCGAAGTGTGGTCCGAGAACTAGCAGCTTGGCCATCACCCGGAATACGTTGCAAAGGCAGACTCTCTGATCTCGCCCTGGACCTACTGAATCAGAACCTGCATGTTAACAGGGCCCCCATGACTCGTGTGCACCTGCAAGTCTGAGGGACCCTGCTTTACCAAGCGCCCACTGGCTGCCCTTGGAGCCTGGATGTGAGGAAGCCACTGGGGAGCACAGCGGTGCAGTTAGGAAGCTGTTCTGATAATTCAGGGGAGAGATGATGGGGACTTGAACTAAGTCTGTGGCAGGAGGGATGCAGAGCGGTCTACCTCGGGTGGGTCTGAGCACGTCACTCCCCTGTACCCCTCTTCCTCTGCCTCCCGAGCATTGCATCTCTTCAAATGGGCCTCCCATCTCTCTCTGGTTTAGAAGGTTTGCCCGGCAGAATCCTGCCCTGACCCCCGTGTCTGCTCCCTTCCCCAGCCCCCCACCACTGCAGCTCAGTCTCCCATCCCAACTCACCCACTGAAATGACCACGTTCCACGCTGTTACTGCAGCCAGACTGGTCCATCAGCAGCTCGGCACTGACCCGGAGCTCCCCAGCTCACCGGTCCCTGATGGCTCCCTGTCTCCTTCAAGATCAAGTCTGTGTCTCTCCCGGCATTCAGAACTTTTCAGAGTTGGGCCCATCCTTCTGTTATAGCCACATGTCCCACTGCACCTGAGCAGGTCCTGCCATCCCACCCAATGGCATCACGTGCTAGTCAAGGATACAGGTGGCATCCCACTGCTTTCACATCCTTCCAGAATCCTAAAGGTCTTCCTAAGTCTTTCCTAACTCTTCCAACCATGTCAGTTCCACACCACATAGGCGGTATTCTCATGATACTTTTCTTTACACTACAGATAGAATTTGTTGTTACATTTTCGGGTCATCAAGATAGTATGGGTATATTGTCTATGTTAGGAAGATGTTGAAAAGGATAAGGAAGACAGTTAAACTCTCCTGAAAACCAGTCACTCAGAGGTAATCACTGCTCAGACTCTGATGTAACTTCTTCTTGATGACACGCTCTGGAAGTGCACCACTCAGAGCCCACAGCCCAGACTGGCAGCCTCCAGCGGAGCTGGGAAAGTCAGGCCCCAGATGGGACATGCAGAGCCGCTGTTTGCATAAAGGGCGTCACATCCTCTGCTCTTAAAGGGCCTCTCAATCACTGTGAGGAAGTGGATAGACCCCAGGGCTCTGGCAAAGGCAACTCAACCCAACTAGAACAGAGCATAGCGATCGTTAATGGCTGGGGAGTCGAGAGGCAGAAGCTGGGCTCCTGGGGTCTGTGGTATGTGTGTGTCCACCCCTGCCTTCCCCAGCTCTGCGTGGCTTCAGGCCCTGAAGCCTCCAAACTACAGGCTCTCTGTCCTCTGCTCTCTGCACCAACCCCAGCCAGCAAGCCCCATCCCGCCCCTTCTGTTCCACAGATACTCTCATTGTTCGCCTCTGTGCCAGGAGATGCTGGAAGACAGAGCAAAGAGCCAATTTCTGTCCCCTAGGAGCTCACAGCTTAGAGCAGTCATTCTGGCAGGCTCAGACCCTCCAGCAGGAGCTTCTGCAAGGCCAAGGTGCCTTAGCCCTGTTTTGAGGGTGAGCCCTGGGCAGCTGGTACCCAGGCAGCCTCTGTCTTCTCCCAGCTCTCCGTGCCTGCATCCGGTTCCCTGATTTGCTCTCCAGTCTTCTCACTGGGACAGGACCTTGCGCTGACCTCTGTCTGCTTAGCTAGAACCACTAACCTTCTTAGCACCACCTGTACCCCCAAGCCAGGGAATTGCAGAGGACCCCGTGAATGGCAGAGAAAGCTGCTTCCCGGGGAACTTGGGTCATGCTCAAGATACAGAGCGCCTTCCCTCCATCCTCTCACCTCCGCTGCCACCAGAAACACAGAGAATTCCTCAAACATTGTTCAGGTTCTTTAAGGGCACATGGCAGGGAAGAGAGACATGTCAAAACAAGCTGCTGTAATGTGGCAAGTGTTAAAAGAGATACACGGGAGTTAAGGGAGTAGGCTTCTGTATAGAAAGTTTAGAAAAGAGCTTTAGAGATGAGGTAACATTTAAGCTGGGTTTTGAAGGAAGAATAGGAGTTTTCCAAGCGAAAAAGGAGGACAGGGCATTTTCAGACACGTGCTCCAGAAAGATAGTGTGAAGGATGCACTGGAGTGGGAGCCTGGGGGAGCAAGAACCCTGGCAAAGGAGCCAACGTGATGGTCCAGGCTGGAGATGCACCAAGGCCTGGGAAATGGGCCGTGAAGGAAGCAGCGGGAAACGGCCAGTGACCTGGAGCTCCAGAGAAGCGAGGCCTCCTGGAGTCGAGCAAAGGCTGAGCAAACGCCACTCTGAAGACTGTGCGGGCAGCCAGAACTTGAAGCAGAGCCAGGAGGCCTCTGGCTCCAGCTCTGAGCCCCCACGTGGCGGATGGGGATGCTTTGGCCCTGCAAGACATCTTAGCAGGCGGGAGGGCACTTCGTACGTGATCTTAAGAGATTAAGTGCATCCTTTATTAAGAGCAATGCGGATACCTCTGCCTGCTTGCTGCGAATTTGTTTATCTGAGTCTCCTCTCCTCCCTCAAATGGGACATAACACAGAACCACAATTATTTCTAAAATCCTAACTTGGCTGCTTTTCTCTAGGAAAATGGCCCTTGATTCCATTAATTCCTATCCTGGAGAAGCAGTGAGACATCTGATTGGAAGAGGAGTTAAAGGAGAGATAGCTGCTCCCCTTGATTCTTTTAGCATAATCCAATTAAACCCACATTTATCAAGTGCCCATCATGGGCACAGCTTTGAGCAGGGAGCTGCAGACCCCCTGGTGTGGGAACTCCAACCCTGTGCCCTACAAGAGCTCACAACCTAACGGGAGACAGAAGTAAAGTAACTAATAAATAGCTCTGGGGCTAGACGGGCTGAGCAGAACGCTGAGGGAAGGCCAGGCAAGGGCGGAGTGAGCAGAGCAAGGGACGCCTCCCAGGCAGAGAGAAGGGCTTGATCGAAGGCTCGGGGGTGTGAAAGGAGAAGGAACGTTAAGAGAAAGAGGAGGTATATTGGTGTTACATGGTATAACTCCCACTACCCAAGACTTTGCTCTTTGCGAACATTTTCATCAACCTACCATCATTTAATCCTTAGACAAACCCTTGCGTTGGTAACACTGGCTTCATGATACAGATGGACAGACTGAGACTCAGAGACACGAGTGGTAAAAACAGCAGCTGTTGTTTATCAAGCACTAAGTATATGTCGTGTATTCTGTTTGCATATGCATATCACGTTTAATTCGTACAGGAACCTTGTGTATTAGACATTTTATTTTACTTTATTTTATTTTTTTTTAATTTTTGGCTGTGTTGGGTCTTCGTTTCTGTGCGAGGGCTTTCTCTAGTTGTGGCAAGCAGGGGCCACTCTTCATTGCGGTGCGCGGGCCTTTCACTATCACGGCTTCTCTTGTTGCGGAGCACAGGCTCCAGACGCGCAGGCTCAGTAGTTGTGGCTCACGGGCCTAGTTGCTCCGCGGCATGTGGGATCTTCCCAGACCAGGGCTCGAACCCGTGTCCCCTGCATTGGCAGGCAGATTCTCAACCACTGCGCCACCACGGAAGCCCTGTATTAGACATTTTTATCCCCATTTTGCAGATGGGAAAACGAGGCTCAGAGAGGTGAGTCCATAGTAGAACCAGGGCTCTGACCCAGATCCTCTGGCTCCAAAGTCTGTGTCCCTTTCAAAAGCCCATGTTAGAAGGACCGAGCCTCGGTGGCAGGTCAAGGCAAATGACCAGGGACTTCTGATGCCCCTGGGAGGCTTAGACGTCATTCGACCTGGAGGTGACCAAGAGCCTTGTTGAAAAGGCATTAACAGTGGTCAGAGGTAACTGGATCACAATGTGGCTTCCAGACCACTGAGCTCCTGCTTCAAGGTCACACCACTGGTGGAAGTACCCGCCCCCATCTCTCATCCACCCAGCGCTGTGGCTTTCCCAGGCGACTGCTGCTCCTTTCCTTGTCCTCTGCCTGCATCCTAGGTGGTTTCAGTGTCCGAGGTGATGAAGCCTCAGATGGTAGAGACTCTCCTTTCCCAGATCCACTCCAGCCACCCCTCCTTCCTTGCCTCGTCTCTCCCCAGAAGGGCTCCCCTTTAGGAACAGCAAACGCCAGGGGCTCACAATTCCTGACCACAAATTTATTTCTCCCACCTTTCCACCAGACCCTTTTTCTTTCTCCTTGTCTATCAGCCCCAAGTGGCTAATCAAATCAAATCAAATCCCCACTCTCATGCAGTTTACATTTTAGTGGTGCAAAGAGGCAAGTCTCCAGGTAAGTCCAATATCGAGGATGTTAAATAGTGGCATTTAATTGCATTTAAAAGAAAAATTAAATCAGGGAAAGGGGATCTGAAATATGGTGGGGGAGGGAGGTTGACGTTTTAGAGAGGATGTGGCCTCCGGGAGAAGGTGACTTGAGTGAGTCCCTGCGGGGAGTGAGAAGATGAGTCATGAGGATGCCGGGCTGCGGGGCAGCAAATGCGGGGACTTGGAGGTGACAGGTGGGAGTTTCCAGGAACTGCTGGCGGCTGGTATGACCAGAGGGGAGAGGAAAAGGGGGTAAAAGGAAAGACCGGAGACACAGGGTGCCTTGGATTCTGTCGCCCTGGAGGTTCTCTTCTCCCTTTAAGCCTTGGTCCTTTCCTCTGATTTACTCTGATGGGAGCCCTTGGAGGGTTTTGAACAGAAAGGTGACATGATCTGACTTGCTTTTAAAGAGTCACTCTGACCACGATGGAAGATAGACTGGTCAGGCAAGGACAAGTTCAGAGCCTACGACAATGATCCAAGGGCAAGAGAAGGAGGACTGAGCTTGGGCAGGGGCAGGAGCAGAGGGGGAGGGGAGTGAGCAGATTCTGGACACAGTTTGCAAGTAGACTGGAATGAATTTGCTGATGGGCCAGATGGAAGATGGAAGAGAAAGAGAGGAGTCGAGGATGACACCCAGACACTTGGGCTGAGCATCTGGAGAAAGGGAGCTGCCGTTGAGGGAGATAAGAATGGCTGTAGCAGGACCGGCTTCAGGGGACACAGCAGGGGCTCAGTTTGGGACGTATTTGGTGTGCGATGATTATTAGTCACACCGAGTGCTCTTGATCCGTCCCTATTACTTCTTCCGATACCCAGGTCAGAACTCTGTCTTACTCAGTGTACCAAAGGCCCCATATGCTCTTCCCTCTGCATAAAATGCCCTTTCGTCCCGTTCACCCTCCAGCAGCCAACTCCAAGGCCAGTTCCTCAGCCAGGCAGTGACTCCTCTCCAGCTGCCCCAGACAGTTAAATCCCACCATCTCTGACAGCATTTCATTCATACTGCAAAGCACCTACCTCACTGTTTGGTAA
Source organism: Balaenoptera acutorostrata (assembly GCF_949987535.1). Lineage (NCBI taxonomy): Eukaryota > Metazoa > Chordata > Mammalia > Artiodactyla > Balaenopteridae > Balaenoptera > Balaenoptera acutorostrata. The sequence goes on from NC_080083.1 coordinate 11,100,860, forward strand.
GTGCTCTCTGTGCCTGTCTGTCTCCCCTGAGACTCTGAGCTCCCCTAGGGAGCCGGGCCTCATCCATCTCTGGCTACTCAGCATGGTGCAGAGGTCAAGAATGAGGACGTCAGAGGCAGACAAATCTGGGTTGGAGCCCCAGATCTACTACTTAGTAGCTGTGGCCCTGAAGCAATGCGCTCCGCTGCCCTGAGCCTTGGTTTTCCCATCTGTAATATGGGGATGATAATAGTAGCTTTGTCCCAGGGTTGTTCTGAGGAATAAGTGAATTAATATGTGTAAAGTGCTTCTTACTGGGCTTGGCAGATAGATACTATTCCTTTAGTAAATGCTAAACTAATGATGATGATTGATGATGTGTATTCTTTAGGCAGTTTCTCTAGAGGCCAGTTTGGGAGGTGGATGGAGGGTATGGGAGTTCAGTGAGGAAGGATGCTGAGCGACCCTCCAGGTGAAAGTGGTGAGGCCATAACTGGGGCAGGGGTCGGGCGGATGGCACGAGAAGCCGTTCTTGGGGTAGAATGAGCAGGACAAGGTGACATTGGTCCTGGGTGGTTGAGGAAGGGAGGAATCATAGACGATCCAGCCCTGAGCTCTTTCCAGGCCAGCTTTACAATTTTAAACAGCTGTGCTTTCTCATTTGGTCGAAGTCACTCAGTGTTGAGATTTCCCCGCCATGGGCTGCGGGAGGCCTGACCTTTCAGCAGTATTTACAGTATCGACCAGCTAATTTTAGACACTCACATCAGTGGGATAACGGGGGAAAGACATCCTGGCCAGAGCTGCTGCAACGGTGCCTCCCCAAGACGGCGTCGCTTACGGACGAAGCAAGTGTTTATTGGGTGCCTGCTTCGGGTCCAGCCAGGGTGCCGACGCTGTGGGTTTAAATAGCCTGTCCTTGGAGGTCAGCAGAGAGAAAGCGCCCCTTCAAAGGCAGTGGCCCTCAGGATTCTGGTCCAGGCTTTATTCTTGCGGAACATCAGCTCCAGGTGGCCTTACCCACTCCCCCGCCCTCACCTGGCTCCTTCAGCATCTTCTGTCCCAAGGGTGGCCCCACTCTCCCCTCAGCAGCTCCTTCCCTCAGGCTCTGCTAAGGCCAGGCTCTAGGCTTATCGGGGGCTTTCCAGAGGTGGAGAGAGCCAGACGTGGGACTGCAGCACACCCGGGGTGCAGCCTCCCGGCCGGGTCCAGGTGGAGTGAGTATGAGAGAGACTGATGCTGAGGCCCAGGAGCGGGCTTCTTCCTTCTTTGGGTCTCATCTGTCAACTGTCCCAACAATCTCGGCTGGGCAGGATTTATATTACGGAGAGGGTAGACAGAGCCTAGTGCAGTGCCTGGAACATGCTAGGCACTTGGCAGGTGCTTGTTTTCTTCTGCTTTTTTTTTTTTTCTAGCCACCCTCACCTACTCTTCCTCCCTGCTCTGCAGGCAGCCGCACTGGGTGGGCGGAGCAGGAAGGCAAGTCCTGGGCACCAGACAAATGCCGTGGGATGGGCTCAGCTTTGCCGGGCCACATGGTGGGCGGTGGGATGGGGGCCCATTCAGTCCTCTGGCTCAGGGTGTCCTGCAGGCTCTAAGCTCGAGGGGGTGAAGGGTGGCATGGCCATTTCCTGGGAACAGGTTAAGTCATGGAATGACCCCCAGGATTTTCTTTCTCCCTCAAGAGTGACAAGATGGAATGAGTTTGGCATTCACTTTCCCTCCTTCACCCTCCCTGGAAAGAGGTGGCTTTCAGTCTGAATCCTGACCAGCTGGAGCACAGAAGGACACAAAGGGATTCACCTGGAAAGTCAGAGTGGAACCAAACTGTGGGTGTCTTCACTGTCAAGATTGTGTACTTTCCTCCATGAGGAGTGAAGATTTTTGAGACAGGGCATGGAGAAGCCAACCTGAGCCAAGCAGGATGGGCAGGAGGTGATTCTGCCGGCCGCGCTGGCAGTAATTTCATTACTAACCACAATGACAGCAATCCACGTGCTTAAGAACGCTTCGCAGCTTATAATGAACTTCCGTAATCATTCCTTCATTTGAGCCTTGCAAGAGACGCAGCAAGGAATTAATTAATTAGATTGTCCGTTTATTTATCCATCCATCCATTCATTCATTCATTCTGTTATAGAGCACTTATTAGATGCCACACAATATGCTGGGCAGATAGTTTAGTATCATGAGCCCCCGTTACAGTGAGGAACCTTGGACCCAAGAGGGAAAAGGTCTCACTTACACTCTTATTGCTGGAAAGTTGAACTTCTTCATTTACCCCAGCTTGGTGCCCAGGAGCTCTGCCACAGACCTGAATCCGCAGGGTCCCTGCCCTGAGGAGCCCAGCCGCCCGCTCTCTCTGATGGATGGAGCAGCTTGAAGGAGACCCGGGGAAATAAAACTGGTCATCAGCATGACTGCCATATCACCTTGCCGCGATTATCATATTCACTGGGGGTAAAAATAGACAGTGGTTGTGAGCGACTTAGGGAAAAAAAGTTGTCATTGGAGCCGATTTCTAGACTCTTTCCTGTCAACTTGCATTACTCAATTGGGGTAGGGTTTCTGCTGCAAAAAGATTTAGCTCCAAGATACAATAAAACCATACTTAAAAATTCACTGAACTTTGGAGTATCTGAAAGCTGAAGGAAAAGAGAACTTTCTGATAAAGTAACAATAATCCCATTCAGGAGGCAGTTGCCATGGTTACCCCCCCCCCCCCAAGTCTCTGGGGCTGTTTTTCATTTTGGCAAGAGATGTTTGCCCAAGGTGAGCCTGGCTGACCAAAAAAATGGCTGGAGGGGTGGGGTGATCTCTGGGGCCCAAACACCCTTTGTGGCAGCTAGAGCCACTGCCCAAAGGACGGGCCAGGTTGGGAAAGGTCTGAGACTCAAAGGAGGACTTTCGTCTGCTCCTCAATGGAAGGGGCAGAGCAAACTGAGCCCTACAGGCTGACAATAACTGTACAGAGACCACGAGGACGGCAGTCACAATCACCTTCACTTTCTGAGCACTGGGTAGGCACTACGCTAGACCCTTTATGTCCTTTGACCCTTACAACAGCTTCATGAAGGAGGTATTCTTCCCATGTTACAACTGAGGCTCAGGGTATCTAAGGCACCTGCCAGATCTCCCAGCAAATGGTGGGGCTGGAATTCCAACCCAGGTCACTTGGACTCCAAAGTCCAGGGAGGGCACATGGGCTGCATTTTCCAACTAAAAGGCCCTGGAACTTTGAGGGCAGCCCCTCCTCTGCCTCGCTCCCCCCTGGTGGCATCCTATTAGTGTCCTCCTCTTAAAGGGATGCTGAGTATTATTCTCTAGCTGGTGATGTCTCCTTCCCTTACCTGAGCCACTTGGGCACCTCAAGATGCTTTGCCAAGTGTCTAGCAGATCTCGCTGCTCCAAACCTGATGTTCCCAGACAATGAGCTGCCACCTGGGAAAGGTGTGATCTCCCTGGTTGGCAGCAGAGGGGGGACATAAGTTCAGCCGCTATTGGCTTTCCTGGCTGCTGGATCACCATGTCTGGCTGTGGGATGATGGGCTAGGATGGACGAATGGCAGTTCTTTCTGGCTGGGCTTACCTGCTCCATCTCACCGGGCCTGGGCATTCCGCACACACGGTATTTTCTGGTCCGTATCCTCTGCATCCTAGGTCTCTGGCACATTAATGCTTTCCAGTCACCTATTTATTCAGAAAACATGTAGCAAGTCCTTAATGGGTGCTGGGCCCCATGCTGGCCCTACCTTCAACGTGCTCAAAGTCCGGAGGAGAAACACACAGGCCATTACAAAACCCTCACGGTTTCTTCTACGATACAGGGAAGCCGCAAAGACCCAGAGACCATGAACTAGCTTTACCCGGGAGGAAAGAAAGGATTTACAAAGAGTGTGGCCTTTGATCTGGGAAAAGAAATCTGCAGAAAAGAATTAACATGGAGCTTGAAGCTGCTATCTTTAGAAGAGCTTGCTTGCAAGATTGGTCCTTGGCTGGTGTCAGGGAACTTGGCTATTGAAATATTCCCTAACTGATAAAGCTGCTTGGTTGTGACTAAACTCTACAAACAATGTGTTTTATGTGGAACCCTCGCTTTCCTTCTGCGAGTCTGACATTTTGGTAGTTGCTAGACTAAGAATGCCCACGTGATCAGCCGCTAATAAAAACCCTGCCCTGGGAGTTTCAAACAGGCTTCCCTGGGCAGAAACATTACACACCTGTGGCAGCATTTTCACCGCTGGGGAAGGCAGCATGTTCAGTGTGGCCCCTCGTGGGAGGGAGAGCAGAGGAAGCCAGGCCATATGACGTCCTTCTCCCTTGTCGATCTTGTGCATTCTTTTCACGGTAACGAACTGCAGCCAGGAGGACCACTACACGCTGAGTCCCAAGAGTTCCTCCAATGAATCAGTGAGCGGGTGGATGGTCTTAGGGGCCCCTGACACAGGAAAGATGGAGAGAGGGAGAGAGGGCATTCCAGGCATAGGGAACAGCAGATGCAAACTCACAGAAGCATAAAAGGGCATGGCTTGGGCAGAGACTAGTGCGGTCCATGGGAAATTAGAGGGTGGTGTGATCAGAAGAAATAGGCTATGAGGGGTCTGGGTGCCAGGCCAAAGTGCCTTGGTTTTAAGAGCAATGGGAAACTGCTAGGTGTACTTAAAAAGGGAAATAACAGTCAAAGATTTTTCTGCTCACCCATCCCTCCTGCAGCCAGCATGTAGGGGGTCGTGAGGGAGAGAGCAGGAGGCTGGGAGGCCCTGGAGGAGGCAGCTGCAGTGATGCAGACCTCACCTGTGTGACCCAGGTGATCCTTATGGCCTCCTGGCCAGCCCTCCCCATCCCTTTGCATCCTTCATATTGTCTAAGAACTCTGGACACTTTTCCAGTTCATTCTGATGGGGCCAGCTGGGTACTCTGCTTCTATCCCAGCCTGAAGAAAGCTGGACCAGCCCAGTTGTATCTTTGTGCCCCCAGCCCTTAGGCGATGCCCATGATGGTCTATATGGTCTAGTCCAGTGGGTCTCAAGTGGGGACAGTTTCGTCCCTCCCACCGCCAAAGGATATTAGGCAATGTCTGGAGGTAGTTTGGTTGTCACACTGGGGGTGGGTTACTAGTAGCATCTAGTGGGTACAGGCCAGAGATTCTGTTTAATGCATGAGATTACAGCCCCCTACAACCAAGAGTGATCAGCCCAAAATGTCAGTAGTGACGATGCTTAGAAAGCCTTCTGTAGATTAGCACCATCCAAGGGAACTGTTTGCAGTGATGGAAACAGCCTATAATTCTGCACTAGCTAATGTAACCACTAACCACATGTGGCAACCCAGCCCTTAAAACGTGGCTATTCGTGACTGAGGAATCAGATTCAATTTTATTTCCGTTTAATTAATTTAATTTTAATCTTCAATCACCACATGTAGCTAGTGGCCACTGTATTGAACAGAGCAGGTCTACATTCTCAGCAAGCTATAGTGATTCTTCCTCGGTTCCTGAGGATAATCTCCTTAGTTTACACTCTCCAGCTCCATGATTTCCCCCGGAGCACATCCTCTGGGAAGAGTGGCTTAGAAAGAAGGGCTTCGAGCCATAGCCGCAATCTGAGTCAGATGGACCCATGGCTCTGAGGTTGAGCCCAGCTCATGACTTTCCCTCAAGGTGACTTCTCTGGGGTGTTGGTGTCCTTTTCTGCTCACAGACTGAATCAGGACCATCTCAGACTGTATCACTGAACTTCAGATGTGAGGAAGAAGTGGGGCTGTTGAAATATTTTCCCCAAGAGGCCCCTAATGCGCCCACCTTCCTCCCAGTCACCAGCTCTGGAATACTGGGAGGTGCAGCCTTGGGCAAACTTCAGAAAAGACCCCTTCATCCTTCTCTTCTAGGATCGTGAGCACCATATTGGCCCTTGTTCCCTGACTAAGGGGGCTTCCTTCAGGGATTCTTCCCAGGAAGGAGAAAATCTGCTCCAAGATGACTTATTGTCCCTTCATAGACAAGTTGACAAATTCAAACAGCAGCTTCTCTGGCTTTTAAAAATAATAATTTCTGCCTAACCAGGGACAACGCCTAGACAGGGCAGAGTTGATGAGATCTGAATGTAAACCATGATGGTGGCGAGATACAGATATACGTGATGGGTATTCATAAGTGACAGTGGAATGAATAAGGCAGGGAAAACCTCCTGACAAAAGCGTTATTCCCATTTTAGAAACGAGGAAAGTGAAGCTCAGAGAGGTTGAGTGACTTGCCCAAAGGAACACAGCAAGTACACGGCAGAATCAAGGTTTGGACCCAAACTCCAAATGGTCAGGCTCCACCCCCACTTTTTTAACCACTGCAGCACCTACAGAAAGGTGTGTGCACAGTGAATTGGCAGGGATGGCACAGACCTCCTTAAGTCACTTGTCCAAGAAAGGCTCTCAGATTTTCTGGATAAGACTGGGATGGGGGAGCACAGCAACCCCCCAGCATCCAAGAAGGGAATGAACAGAGGTGCTTTCCCAGTTCTGCATGGGGAGGTAGCCACGCCTCTAATTGGCTTCCGGGATAAAGATGTGGTTGAGCATGGAGACAGGCTATTTACTGCACAGTGGGAAACATCGATTTCTATTTGCATGATCAAAACCCAGTGTGGTGCTCAGGGGAAACTGCGGCTGGCAGGGAACTGGGGAGCTGGCAAGGACAGCCACTGGGCTGGGCTGGCCAGGGAACCGCTTGGCTTTGAAGTGTTTGCAGAACCTCCTAATTAAAGGACAGGCTCACAGAAAAGCAAGTCGAGTGATGTTTAGGAATTGGAATATGGACTGCTTCAAACCTTCGTGTTGAAAATTAATCCTTTTTCTGGCTCTAAGACGATGTACATTGGTATTTTCTTAGATGAATGTGGCTTTACCACTATTAACCACTTGGGCTCTCCAGAGTTCAAATGCACGTCCTGGAGCAAGTTTGGCATATATGTGGCAAATGTCTGCCAGCTACTATCCCATTCCCAGGACAGACATCACTAATCAATCAAAACACCGTTCCCACCGAGGCTAAACAAAGCTTTAGAATTGGAGAGCACTCCAGGCAGCCACTACCAACTGGATCAAGCTGAAACATAAAATAAAATCTACTTGCCATCCTTACACTTAATGTCAGGTGTGCACTCTAAGCCTCTTAGGTGTGGCTTACAGGACAGGTAAAGTACTTCTTTAAAGTAAGCTTGTTCTACCAAAACCATTGTCTCAAAATCAATTATGATGCTAGGGTGGGCCCAGTACAAGAGTGGGCAAAACCACAGGCAGAGAACCAGAGAGACTCCAGTTCGGTCTGTCCTTTCAGCTCTTTTGTGTAGTCTCTCTTGGCTTAACCAAGTGAGTGACCAAGCCTCTACTTGACCACCTCCAGTGATGGGGAACTCACTATCTTACAAGGCAGCCTACACTTTTTTTTTGGTCTCCTCTAAGCAGTGTAGGCTATGGAATCAGCTGGTCCTGAGTTTGCATCCTGGTTTATCGTGTTATAACTGTGCGACTTTCAGCGAGTCACATCGTCTCTTGCGTCTAAGCATGGGGAAATCACGCCTGGTTTAGGAAGGCGTGAAATGTAACTGAACACAGGCTAAACAACAACTTGCAGAATGCCTCGTATGGGATTTGTGCACAAAGCATGTAGGTTCTTTTCATTTTTAAATTGTGCCAAAATCTGCCTTATTCACGATTCCTCCACTGGTTCCTTGGGGATCCCAGAGCACACCCACCTCCTCCTCCCATGACAGCCTGGCAGATGTTTAAAGACATTTGACGACAGACTGTCACATCTCCAGTTCCTTCAACATTTTCAGAAATCTTCTATCTAATGCTCACTTCCTCTGGACTTGCTCTTAGCGTGTGGCCCTAACTCTTGAGTTAGTGCTGACCACCGCTGGGCAGGTGGGACCCTAATCTCCCTCACTCTGCACCATACTTATTCATTCATTCATTCATTCATTCATACATTCATTCACATATTTGTTCTCTTAACAGATACTTCACTGAGTGCCTGCCAGGTATCAGGCACTTTGCTAGGAACAAAGGACACAGTGGATGAACCCAACAATAGACAGGAACCTAGCCTTCACTGATTCATTCATGCATCGCTTTGTTAATTCACTGACTCAGCAAATCTTTGTGTCAATCACCCTGCCCAAAGTTGCAGATGCAACAGAAAACGAGACGGATGTGGTCCCTACCTTTCATTCATTCACCCACTTAATGATTATTTGTTAATTTATTGAGCATCTAATATGTGCAAGGCAGACATGAAGACAGATAAAATAAGGAGGAAGTACTGGGATAAGTGCTATGAAGGTAAGTGTGTTCGCTGAGCACATACGACCTTTCTTTACCTCCTTGCACGCTGACTCATCTGATGGGTGAACTTGGGAAGATTAACGAGGCAACCTGCTTTCAACTTACTCTTTAAACTTACTCTTGGGGTCAAGTCAGACTTCAAAGGGCAAAAGTTCTCCTCTGATTACAATGGCCAAAATCCAGAACACATATGATACCAAGTACTGGTGAGGACGGGAGCAACAGAAAGTCTCATTCATTGCTGGTGGGCATGCAAAATGGTGCAGCCATTTTGGAAGACAGTTTGGTGGTTTCCTACGAAACTAAACATACACTTAACGTATGATCTAACATTGTGCTCCTTGGTATTTACCCATAGGAGTTGACAATTTATATCTACACAAAAACCTGCACGTGGATGCTTATAGCGACTTTATTCATAATGGCCAAAACCTAGAAGCAACCAAGATGTCCTTCAGTAGGTGAGTGGATAAATCAACTGTGGTACATCCAGACAACAGAATATTATTCAGGACAAAAAAGAAATGATGTAATGCAATGACTATAGTTAAAAATACTGTATTGCATATATGAAAGTTGCTAAGCAAGTAGATCTTAAAAGCTCTCCTCACAAGGAAAAAGATTTTGTGACTACGTATAGTGACCAATGTTAACTAGAATTATTGTAGTGATCATTTCACAATATATACAATTATCAAATCATTATGTTGTACACATGAAATGAACATAATCTTATATGTCGATTATACCTCAATTTTTTAAAAAGCAGTTTACACAACCAGAAGAAGAAAAGAAAAGAAAAGAAATGAGCTATCAAGTCATGGAAAGACGTAGAGGAACCTTAAATGCATATGACTAAGTGAAAGAAGCCAATCTGAAAAGGCTACATACTGTAAGATTCCAACTATATGACATTCCGGAGAGGGCAAAACTATGGAGATAGTAAAAAAAATCAGTGGTTGTCAGGGGTTGGGGGAAGCGGGAAGTGAGTAAATGGAACACGGAGGACTTTTTAGGATAGTGAAACTACTCTTATGATACTATAATGGTGGAAACATGTCATTATACATTTGTCCAAGCCCATAGAATGTACAATACGAAGAGGGAACCCTAATATAAACTATGGACTCTGGGAGATAACAATGCTGTGTCAGTGCAGGTTCCTGCCACTCTGATAGGGCACGTTGATAGTGGGGGGGGTTATGCATATGGAGGGGGCAGGGAGTATCAGAAAACTCTCTGTGCCTTCTGTTCAATTATGCTGTGAACCTAAAACTCCTCTAAAAATTAAAGTCTATTTTTTTTTTTAAAATATGCTCTCCTCTGCTCCTCCAAGACTTAAGCCTCACTTGGGCAGGACCGTCCATGTGGGAAGTCTGTCTGATACTGTCTGAGTCCGGGTGGACACAGTTGCCAGATTTGGGAGTTTAGTACCAGCAAGCCACTTGCCTAACTGGCCTAAAGCCACATTTTCTACCTCATCTTTAGCAGTAGTAAACCTGATATTTTGGCCCTCTGTCTTTACTTTTTATTTTATTTCTCAGTTTGTTCAAAACCTGGAGGGGTACCATTTATTAGGGGTCCCCTCAAAGATTCTCAATATTTGGTGCAATGGGGAATTATTTTTAAAGAAGACTGGAATTCAGGGACTTCCCTGGTGGCACAGTGCTTAAGAATCCGCCTGCCAATGCAGGGAACACGGGTTCAAGCCCTGGTCCGGGAAGATCCCGCATGCCGCGGAGCAACTAAGCCCGTGCGCCACAACTACTGAGCCTGCGCTCTAGAGCCCATGAGCCACAACTACTGAAGTCCGTGTGCCTAGAGCCCGTGCTCTGCAACAAAAGAAGCCACTGCAATGAGAAGCCCGTGCACCGCAACAAAGAGTAGCCCCTGCTCGCCGCAACTAGAGAAAGCCCGCGCGCAGCAACGAAGACCCAATGCAACCAAAAGTAAATGAATAAAAAATAATTTATAAAAAAAAGAGAATGGAATTCAGAAAGCCAAATGCATACATAGAATGGGTTTGGGGCAGCCAGAGCCTGCTGTGACCTTGGGCTTCTGTGTATGGACAGGGCATTTTGAACTTGGTGGTTTCTAGAAGCTTAGATTAGGCCAAATGGGTTTGTCTGTTTGTTTGTTTGCTTTTACAGTTGTGTGGCATCTTTTAACAGTTCTGGGGGCAGGCAGGAAGGTTGTGTCCCAGGCCAAGTGGCATATTGGCTTTGGAGGGTGACCTGATGCATGCGACAAACACTGGAGGCTCCGGGCCCCCTCTAAGAACTGGCATCACTGTTCCCTACCTAAGTTTCGAACAAGGTGAGCCAACAAAGAATAAAGATGGAGGCCCACAAATCTTTTCTCACTCCTGCATCAGCCAGGCTGAAGGGTATGACTTCCGGTCTGCTGGCTGGACCGAGGCAGGCAGTCCCCCTGCAGGGGGAGAGCAGCACAATCCCACCTGCTGGGGTCAGCTCACTCCCAAGAGGACGAAGAGACAAAGAGAGACCAGAGGGAGTTCTGGAAAAGTCTTCCACATGGACACCAGGCATTCCCATCTGACACCATTCTTCGAGATGGGGACCCAGGAAGGGGAGCATGAAAGCTGGAGTCGTAGAAGGAGCGTATATTGCACCCTGTGAAAGCTGTGAATTCAACAGTCAGTATGTGGGTTTGCTCAGTCTGGGGACTCCTGCATAGGCGCATTCTTTTCTTTCCTCTGCATCTTCACCAGGCAGGAGTCAGTAAGGGTCAGGGGGTGCCCAGTCCGGAGACACCTTAGGTACTGTGATTCGCTGATCGACACACCCTGAGCTCACGGGCTCACTGGCCGTGGAGCAGATTCTCTGTGATTTGCTTTGATATTAAGACCCCAGTAAATAATTCAGCGGCATTTCTGCTCTTCCAGCACATTCAAATGTGGCAATTAGCGAAGGTTCTGCTGGGATTGCCTTGTTTCCAGTGTTCCCTGAACTCTGACCCCTGTGAATTTAATTCTGCTCCTTTAAGAATTTCTGGGAGTATAGAATCTGTTGAGTGAGCAGCTTCCCTCCTGCAGAAATCAACTTAAATCCTGAAGCTGCACACTGCATATTCAAGAAGACCAAGCCCTGCTTTGTTTCGGGCGCAAGCAGGAGAAGGCTGCAGGAGCTGCTCTGGATGCAGGCTGGGGAACAGGCAAAGCCCTGCCTGGATGTGTGGGGCTGGAGGGCAGGCTCTGCAGCGCCCCTCGGATGGATGAATTGCCCGCCTGGGATGCTTTTGGTTCTAGGACAGGCTGCTTTACTAAGTCCCTGCAGGGGACAGAATAGCTGTGAGAGTGTATGGTGCCCGAGGCTGGAAATGCAAGCCTCTCCCCTACCACTCGCGCCTTCCTTTACTCAACAACAGTTTAGGCTCCAGGCACCAGACTGGAGGAGAGGCAAAGCTGAGAAACACATGGCCTTTAGGGATCCTTTATGGCCCTTTCAGGAAAGATAGACATGTGTGGTAGACAGGTGTGAAAGGCTTAGGCCACTCTGCAGTGTAAAATCATCCCTTAGTTTGGGCTCCACTCATGAGCCTGACCCTGGAGGGGCCAACTGGGGCTGTGTCCGCAGAACTGTGAAACTGAATCAGGAACGGCCCAGCCTTCCCATGGCTAGAACCATGGACAGTTTAGATGCTGTCAGGTAATACTTTTCTACCTCATGGCTAAGTTGAGGAAGATGCTGGTCTGCAGAGAGAGAGAGAAAGAGAGAGACAGAGAGAGAGAGAGAGAGAGATAGGAGTGAGGCCAATACTGAGATAAAAGCAGAAAGTGGGTTCTTGGTATGTTTTCAAGTTTATATTCCAGGACTTCCTGAGGCTTAGCTCCATTCTTGTCTTTGGGGTTCTGTGAGACACCCCCCTATACTTACAACCAGCCCGTCTTTTTTGCCTAAGCTAGCTTGAGTCAGTTCCTGACGCTTGCAAACAGAAGTGTTTGCAAACTATTGTGACAGATGGCGATCTACTGGCATACTGGTCCTACGGAAGAGAAGAGGCCGCAGGAGCTCAGACAAAGGGACGGACATCTCACTCTAGGTGAAGGAGTCAGGCCAGCCAACGAGGGCTTCATGAGAGGATCAATATTCAATCACAGTCACAAAGGGATGAACACTATACCGGACACTCTTCTAAGTGCTCCGTGATTATCTCTAAGTTAGTTCTCACAGCAACCTGGGAAGTAGGGACAACGGTGATCCCATTTTTCAGAAGGGAAAACTAAGCCTCGGAGAAGCTAAGTTGCTTGCCCAAGGTCGTGTAACCCAGAAGTGGTGGAGCTGAGATTTGTACCCTGGTCTCTGGCTTCGCTAAGCCACTGGGCTGTGCTGCCTCTGATACCCAAGGCATCCGTGCCCAAGGTTAATCCCATGGTCAAGGACCAGGCAGAGCTGCGCTGAAGGCTGATGCCTCTGGTAGAGAAAACAGCTTGTACAAAAAAAAGGTAGAGAGGAGTGGGAGAGTGTGGTGAATCTGGGCATGATCTGCTACATAATTTGCAAGGCCCAGCGCAAAATGAAAATATGGGGACTCCTCACTCAAAAATTATTAAGAATTTCAAGATGGCAACAGCAAAGCCTTAAAGCAGATGCAGCCCTTCTGGATGCTGGGCCGTGTGCGCCTACACAGGCCACTCGCTCACCTAGAATTTCCTGCCTGGGGTTCAAAAGGGAGCAGGGTGGGTATAGTGGTGTCAGATGTGGGCAGGGTGGGTCTTTTTTTTTCTTTTTTTTTTTAAACATCTTTATTGAAGTATAATTGCTTCACAATGATGTGTTAGTTTCTCCTTAAAAAACTAAAAATAGAACTACCATACGACCCAGCAATCCCACTACTGGGCATATACCCTGAGAAAACCATAATTCAAAAAGAGTCATGTACCACAATGTTCACTGCAGCTCTATTTACAATAGCCAGGACATGGAAGCAACCTAAGTGTCCATCGACAGATGAATGGATAAAGAAGATGTGGCACATATATACAATGGAATATTACTCAGCCATAAAAAGAAATGAAATGCAGGGTGAGCCTTTTGTGCAAGACTAGAATCTTTGGATTTAGTCCTGTAGGGGTTGGGGCACCAGTGAAAGATTTTGAGAAACCAGTGATTCCAGCTAAGTTTATGCTTACACCTAGCAGATCACCAATGGCTCTGGAAATCATCATTTCTACAGGTAACTGTGACAGGGGTTTTCTTAACATAGCCTACTTGGGACCTCTTGACTGTTTGAGGGATCTGGCCAAGGAAGTTCAGAGGCCAAGGTGGGAAAATACTCATCTAGGGGATGTCAAATCCATTAACACAGTATTTTTTTTCTCAGCTGGAGGAAAATATTTAAATAGAAGTCATTAGTGAGCATATTTCCGAAGCCAACAACGCCTAATAAGTCAAAATTGCTTTTCCTAAAAATGCAACGTATTGAAGGTTTTTCAACCCACCCCCCCCTTTCCAAAGTGCTCAATTAGGGTGAAAAAAAAATCCATAGCTCTCCCTGGATTGAAACTGCTGAAAGGCCGGAGTGCTTTCTGGTTAAGCATTGGCCAACCACAGTGATACAAATCAGCCCTTTAAGGTAATTCATATCTCGGAGAGGACTTCGGAAATGGGTCCACTTGGAGCTAAAAGCATCATAAATAAGCTGGGTTGGGTGGCTGTGCCGGCTGTGCTGGCTGCAGCGGGGATTGTGGACTGGTCTCTCAGCTTCCCCCGACCCCACCTGGTCCACATGGACCCCTCCCATCGTCCTTGTGGGGGACTGAGCTTCAGGGAAGGATGGGGACTCATCCACGGTCCCACTGAAGGGCAGTGGCAGAGCCAGTCCCAGGGCCGTGCCTCCCGACTGCCTAGTGTGTTCATTCGTCTCTCACTGGGCGCTGCACTCTCTGCTGCCAGAGGGTCAGGAGCTGACGGTGAGGAGGAGGGACGGTCCAGTACAGGAGGACCCAAACACACCGTGGAAAGAACCAAGTATCAGCGTTATGATAAAAACAAACACACACACACAAAAGCATTTGTGTGTGTGTGTGTGTGTGTGTGCATGTGCATCTGTGTGTATGCATGTACTTGTGTGTGCACGTGCTGCCGTGCCCACACATGTTCATGTGCGCAGGTGTGCATTGTTTGCACGTGTGCGTGTATCTGTGTTCACACCTGTGTGCATGGCTATGTGTGTGATGCTTGTTGGTGCACACGTGTATCTGTGTGGGGATTGGGGACACCTCACCCCACCTGGGGGAGTCAGAAAATTTAATGCAGGGGCTGAAGGTCAAGTTTGGGGCGAAGGCTGGCAAAATGCGGATGGCACGTTTGGCTGGATCCGGACTGGACTGGTAAAGGAGCTCCTACCTGATCTCGCAGGGCCTTGAAGGATCCTTAGGAGGAGAGCGACTTGGCCAGATTTGCATTTTAGAGACTGTAAATGCCTGCGTGTAAGATGTGATTATTTTTCTCCAGTATTTCCCTCAGAAAAGATTCCTTCCAAAGTCTGTCATCTAACAAACAGGACACTGTCTAGATTGCTTCAAAAATCAGGGCTGTTTGGGGAAAGATGTGGTAGCCGGAAACCCCTCAAGCTGTCTGTACAAATAAAAAAAGACAAAGACATTGAACACAGATGGAGTAATTAATTATTCCTGGGAGTCTGGCTCCAGAATTGTTGGATGTTATCGCAAGCAAACCTTTCAAAGCTTATCTTTATTTTATTTTTGCCCCTGCCGCATGGCTTGCGGGATCTCAGTTCCTCAACCAGGGATTGAACCTGGGCCATTGCAGAGAAAGCCTGGAATCCTAACCACTAGACCACCAGGGAACTCCCACGGAGGTTATCTTTAAAAAGTACCGAGGAAGGTCGTTTCTTTTGAGGAGACAGTCCTGATGATGGGTAAAGATAAGCCCACCAGCTTGTGGCTGGGTGTGGAGGAGCCAGATCTGTCTGTATAAAAGATGGTTCCGGGCCAGGGCTGGGCTGTGGCTGGACACAGGAGTGCAGGGTCTGGGGCAGGGAGGCCGGTTTGAGGGAGGGGTAGGGTGGCATGGGGTGCGGCCAGGCCTCAGCTCGGCGCAGGCAGCTCCTGCAGGGACAGGGGTGTCTCTGAAGCGCCTCATTTGCTCAGCACCTGCTGCATCTGCCTGGAAATCGAGGTGACAGAGACTTAGTGACTCCTGGCATTTGCTGTCACTTCCCATTTCCCTGCTCCTCAGAGCCTGGTCAGGACTGGGTGGAAGCTGGTCAGACAGCCTGACGCACACCTGAGCCCTGTCATCCCTCAGGTGGTCAGGGAGGGGGGGCCAGGAGGGGCACAGGGGCCACAAGCCAGGCCTTTGCTCGCTGGGACAGTGCTGAAATGCCTTCCTCACCTGGGGGCTCTAAGGGGAGTAGGTGGCCACGGCTATTTGTCTTAGACTCAGCCTGAGATGCTGAGGGTCAAACTCATACATATAGAAACAGGAAGATAGATCCCTCTCACGCGCTCCCGCCATTGGTTGCCATGGTAACAGGCAGGCCTGGGGATGATGGTCAGGATGGTCAGGACACACTATTCCCCTCCCTTCCCCATTCTACTGTTTCTACCCATGGGTGGAAAACTTTCTTTGGCTCTCTGTTACCTAGCTCCAGGATAAAGGCCAAATCCCTCAGGCTTTCCTAATACACTTCTAGCCTCCTGTCCCCACCTGCTTGCCAACCACAGAGAATTTCTCACCTTCCCCTGAGCACCCCAGGTATGTTTGCTGCCCTAGTCTCTGCCGACTTGCACCGGCCCCTCCTCATCCTAAAGTATCTTTCCCCTCCGCCCACCAACATTTCTTCTTTGAAGTCTTCTCAATCTCTACTCCTGTTCCTCCAAAGCATATTCCTTGCTCTCCTGAGCTGCCCAAACTGGTGAAAGCAGGGTTGGCAGGGCCCATCTGAATTAGACAGACAAGTCTCCGAATCCCCAGGTCCCCACCAGCACCCAGCCCTCACCCACCATCCTCCAGAGCTCTACCCCACCCCCAGGCACCAGTGCATGCCCCAGCCTCAGGCACAATCCCTTCAGGGGTGGACAAAGCAAGAATGGAGAGGGAGTTCGAAGCATCATTCACTGTTCTCATCTTTCCCAAGCCCCGCCCCATGACAGCCGCTGTCCTACTCCTGGGGAAGCAGCCTTCATGAACTTCAGAATGACCTCTGCCTTCGGGTTTCAAAGTCTAGCCTCAGAAACAGACATTAACCCAATAGGCACCCAAAAGAAAATATAACTACAAATTGTGAGAACACATCGGGAGGAAAAGAAATAATTAACTTCGTGCATGTAAGGCAGGAAACACAGGCCTGAGGCGCCCCCAACACGTTATCTCCTCTCATTCTCATTCTCTCCATTTTTCAGATGAGAAAACTGAGGCTCCGAGAGGTGAAGGGTGCTGCTCAAGGACACACAGTCACGTGATTAGCGAATGGCAGAGTCTGTCTGCTCTGATGAACTTCCAGAGAACAGTGAGTTTCTCTATCCAGTGCATTTCCGCTCCCTCTATCCCTCGGCTCCCCTCAGGGAACACGCATAAAAGGAAGCAGAAGGAACTAGATGAAACATGAGGGAACACTTTACTCATCCAAGTGACTTTGCTCCTCTCGCATGTGTGTCCTGTAATAGAATAGATTTCTCCTGAGGGTGAGCCCACATGCTTGGGGCACCTGGCACTGGGGTACATGCAGGGCAGGGCTGAGGATTCCTTTCCTCTGCAGCTCTTTTCTCTCCTTCTCCCGAGAGGATCCCTTGATAAAGCTCAAGAACCTCTAAGAGAATAACATCTCTCCCTCCCTCCCTCCCATGATCCCCTGGGTTCTGGCAATGACATTGGCCATGTCCTCTGTTAGTAACAACTCAGCAAGCATCCTTTCCATAGAATTCCTTCACAATCTGAGATGGAGGACAAGCATGTGTGTGTTGGCCTTGGGATGACTGTGCAAGGGAAGGAGGCCAGAGGCTGTCCCTGTGTGCCTCACGGGTGGCATGGGGGGGATGGACAGGTGGGTGGACATGAGTGACCAAGTTAGAGCCCACTGGAACGGGTCCCTTTGAGGCCAACCAGATCTGAGCTCCAACTCAGGTTTTCCACTTTCTGGGTGTGTGATTTTGGCTCAGTCACTTAACTCTTCTGAGCCTCAGTTTTCTCGTCTGTAAAATGGAACTAACACAGTACAGACTTCATAGGGTTGTGAGGAGGATTACTTAAATTAACAAACATAAAATGCCTAGCGTAGGACCCAGCAAACCATGGATTCTTCCTAAGTGACAGCACCTTCTCCTGCCATGCTCCCCTGGGGCAGACAGGTGGTGACATAAGTACTTTCTGGGACAGTAAAGCTCTGAACAGTTCTACACCCCCCCCCCACACACACATATATACACACACGCTTTTTCCTCCTACTTGGCTCCTGTGTTTCCCCATCCTGGCTTTTATCCCAAGCACAAAACTGTGGGAACACTGATGGGGGTAGGAGATTAAATTTGGACATGAAATCTGGGAAGACTTCAGGGAGGAGGGAGAGTTTGTCCCAGGCCCTGAAAGAGTGACAGATTGTGAGGCGAGGGGCATTCCAGGCAAAGGAAACAGAATGGGCAAACTCCAGAGATGGAGTGACACAGGCTGACGGGGGGAGATGACAGAGAGCATGGGAACGCCCGGAGGGAGACCTATGGGGGAGGGGCCAGGCAGTGTGAGAGGAGGATGGAGAGGGGTGGATGGGAACCTGGGCAAGGTAGGGGAGGGACTACCATGTGATTGGGCTTCTAGGAGGTAAGGCTATTCAGGGCAGGGGAGAGGAGGGTGCTGGTGACAGCCGTGACCTTGAAGACAAACAAGCTCCCTGCTCTCGCGGAGCTAACCATCTATACATGCAAACCTTCCTACTGAGCATCTGCCCTCTGTCTGCCCACAACTCCTTACGTCCAGCTGCACACCCACAGCCCTTCCACCCACTTTCCACTCATCCGCTTGCTTGTACACCCAACCTTCCAGAAGGCAGAAACTCAAACTATGTAGGATTTTTAGAGTTCCACTCACTTGGTTAGCAGACTTGGTTATTAGGACTTTGCTGATCCTATGCTGGATATTGAGGGCTCACAATTTGGAGGAAAGAAACCACATAAAAGGGCATAAGTGAGCAGGATTTGTTTCTGTACAAATAGATCTTATTTTTCTAACACGCGTCCAGAGGAAAGGGGGTCTTCCATTGGTTCAGACCCAGGCCTCTTCTGTCTTTGTGCTCTGTCCCACATAGAGGGCTGGCTTGTCATCTCATGGTCCCAAAGTGGCCACTCCACTTTCCAGCACAGCAGCACAGCTGTGTTTAAGGCGCTGTAGTAGAAATTCCTACAAAGGGGAGGGAGAGGAAAGGGATCAGAAAGAACCAAACATGTTGCTCTTTCTTAAAAATACTTCCAAACAAAGGATTAATTTCCCCTGATGAAGATGTTTATGGAGACTTTATTGTGCCCACCGCCATTGGTGTGCTGTTTTCTATCAGGCTGAGGTGAGGGGAGAGGGCCAACTGTGTTAAGTGGATGAATCTGGGACTCCACACAGGGTGGGGGACGGAAGGGGTAGGGCTGGAGGTGGGAGTTCTGGGGGAGCAGAGCTCCTTCCCCAGTGACCCTTCCTGTGTGGCCAGGATACCTGGGATGAGGAGGAACACAGGTAATGAGCAGACCCTGCATATCAGGTGCGCCTCTGGGAATCGGCCATTATTACATTTGGAACTTGGAACTTGACATTATGTTTCCTCCAGAATTTCATTTCAGCCACTAGCCATCTGACAACCCCTATGCTGTTGGAATTTCTTCCATGGTGGCCTCTCTTTCTTGTCTCCTTTCCTTAGGATGCTGACCAGGTCTCTCTTAATGGATCTTGGTCAGTAGGCTCACACACAGAGACAGCGTCATTAGTCACATGGTGTCACCAGCTTTAAAAACTCCTCTAGTTTAGTTGTTTGAAATGAGCCTCCTGGACGTTCCACAGGATACCTGGCCAGTACTTCTCAGGAAAGGCAAGGAAAGAATGAGTAACTGTCACAGAGCAGAAGAGACTGGGGAGGTGGGATAACTGAACGTAATGTGGTAACCTGGACCCTGGAGTGGATCCTGGAACAGAAGGAGGACATGAATGCAAAAACTGGTGAAATACAAATGAAGTCTGGAATCTGGTCAATAGCAGTGTGCCTATGTGAGTTTCTCAGCTTTGACAAAGGTACCCTGGTCATATAAGATGTTAACAATGGGGAAAACTTGAGTGAGGGGTCCACACGAATGCTCTGCTATCTTTGCAACTTTTCTGGAAATCTAAAGTTCCTCCAAAATAAGAAGTTTATTAAAGTGAACCCATCTCCTCTTTAATCACTGCCATCTGCTTGAGATGCCCCAGCAGCTTCACTGAAATGACAGCTTGCAAGTTCAAGGTCTTTGATGAATGACTTCCAGGGAAGTTCATAAAAATGGAACAAAGACGAGGTGTTTCTTCTGCTAAGCACACACGTGCACACCAGGCAGGCAGGAGGAGCAGAGCCGGGGTCCACTCTGCCACCCTCTCCACCAGAGCCTACTTGCAGCCCCTGCACCCCTACACCTTCCAGCTGATGACTGAGCCCAGAAGCTCTGTGTCTAACCCAACGTACTTCTGCACTCGGCTGGCAGTGCCTCAGTGCTTTCTGTTCCTCAGCTCCAGCTCGCTGCTGCCTCTGTGCAGATAGGAGGGGTGGCGGGGTCAGGCAGTTCTCATCTGGATCCCACAAACTCTTTGCCAGCACCTGCCACACCAGACCCCACACCAGAGCCAGTTAGAGTTGTCGTCATAAGTACCACCAGCTGGAAGAATCATCCTTGCGGTCACTTCCTGAACATATACCGTGTGCCAGGAACTCTGTACTGGAAGGAAGACCCTTTCCCCATTTTGCAGATTAAAAAAACTACATCTGGGGAAAATGATTGAATTTGCCCAACCAGAGAAGCAGAACTGACCTCAAAGCACCCTCATTTCGTTCCCCTGGCTCTCTTAAAGAAAGGCCCTTGAAGATCAATTAGACAACCTGCCCATTTTACAGAAAGGCAAACCAGGACACAGAAAGGTAGGTTTTGCATGAGGCCACACAGCCTCTTCTGGTCTAGTCAGAAAAGAAACTCAGCCTTCCTCCCCGTTCTAATCCCAGTCTCTCTCCGCTACCTCTGAATTCCTGAAACTTTCAGGGCACCTCTGGTCCATGCCTAGGAAGTCCAGATGCTCCCAGACCAGACCAGACCCGTCCTCCCTCCCAGGAAGGTACAGATTCCCGCCCTCCCCCGGCCTGGTCTGGTATCTGCAGGCACAGCTCTGCAGGGGGGACAATTACCATCTGTGCGGCTGGTGTCTTCACAAAGGCATATTTAAGTCTCTGCAGTACTCAGGGGAGAGAGCAACTAAATAGGCAGCACAGCAAAGTGTTGAAGCCAGCTGCAGGTCTGAGTGCACAGAGGGGGCACCAGTAAGTCACAGCACTACTACAGGGGAAGAAAGCAAAGGAAGAAGGAAGAAACTGCATCCCCTTCTTTTCAGATGTTGCCAGAGGTTCTCTCGGTCTCTGAACGATGCTTGCTCCAATGAGGCAGGGTTCCACCAGGAGTGAAAGGCAACCTTCACAGGCGACTCTGGGACAGTCACATCCGTGCCACCCTGCCAGCGTATTGATGCAGCAGCAGCCAAGAGCTAGGTAGTCAAAGGAGGAGGACACCGGATGCAGGCGCTCGCGGGTATCGGAGGGGCACCTGCTTCCGTCTCCCACCACAGGCCCCTGGCAGGGGGACGCGGTTCCATGAGCCCTCCACACTCTCCCTCCTGGTCTCCCTGATGGTCAGTAGAACCCGCTGGGCCATTGTAAGATGGCCAGACACAATCACGGATCTGTCTGTGGACCCGAGCAGGAGGAAGCAGTCTCTGAGTTCTTGGGAAGACACATGGTGACCACTGGGAAACTGCTTGAGTTCATTAAAAATATGTCATGCTAGGCACATTGCATTTTTTTAAAAAAAACGAATTAATTATTTATTTAATAAATATTTAGTGGGCATGCCGCTGTGCCCAGAATAAGCTAGGCAGGAAGGAAACAGTTCTGAATGAGACAGAAATTTGCGTGGCTTTGTGGGGGCTGAGAGGGGGCTGGGAAGAGAAGACAGACAATAAGCAAATAGATCCACAGGGTGAGGGTGGGGCAGTATGCTTTATGCAGCCTGGGAACTGGACAGAGAGGCGGGTGCTTCAGCTGGGACGTCTGGGCAGGCCTCCGGGGAGGTGACATTTGGAGGACAAGGAGTCACCATAAGCCTGTGGATCGAGAGAGCATTGCACAGGTGGTATTTCTGGATTGTAGCAAAGCCTTGGGAGAGAACTCTTTGTATCACGTTTACTAAAAGGCGTTACTTGTGTACCCTGCGGCAGACAGTGTGCTATGAACTCACCAGGCATTTTATTTGATTGTCACAAAAGCCCAAGAATGGGTGTATTTTCTCTAATTTGCAGATAAAGATGGTGAAGGCACACACCACTTATTGTGAGTTTTAAGTGAGACCACGGGCACGAAAGCGCTAGGGCCAGCTTCACCAGCACAAGAACTGCGCAGGGCATGGGGCCCGTGCTCAGAAGGGTTCTGCGCTGGGTTCAATGTTCTATTCTTGTTTCTTGAAGTTCTTACTCATTCTTGATCAAAGGGCCCACATTTTCATTTTGCATTGGGTCCCACAAATTATGTAGCTGGTCCTGGAGAGGGCTTCAAAAATCAAAAATGTACAGTGGGTTGTTGTTGTTGGTAATAATAGCAACACACCCATTCACACTCTGAAAGGGACGTGCATGGGGGCTTTTCTGCAAGCCAGTAACACCCCGCACGCCCTGTGCCCTCTCCCAGTTCCCCCAAGGACTCCAGAGCTCCCCACCTTCGTCCCAGGGAGGGGGGCTGATTCTCCTAATTCCGGCACTTGACCTGACAAACTTAAGCGCATCCCTTTCCCTTTTGGGTGCCACTTGACTGACCTACATAAAACGGGGCTCCAACTGGTCTCCAGGCTAATCCTCTCCCTGCCCGCCCTCCACCTGTTGAAAATGGGCTCCTCTGAGCCTTGCCAAGCTGCGCTGCCCCTAGCGGGAGTCGGAGGCATGAAACTCCCTTTCAGGAAGCCGGCTTTAGAGCCATGCCATCGCATCCTGCTCGGGCAGCCTCTGCTGGTCCTCAGCCTCCGGAGCAACTCAGCAGCCAGCCCTGGGTGAGGACAGGGGCCACTGATGCACCTGGCAAGGCAGGGGTAGCACTGTGGCTTGGGGGCTTCCGAGGAGCAGGGGTGGGGCGTGGAGGGGAAATCCTCAAGGTTGGATCCAGCCCTTATTTTAAGAAGGGGATTGTGTATAGCAGTGTGGTTTTACACCTGTGTGTCTGTATCAGCGCCTGTCCGCCTCAGTGTGTGTGTGTCTGTGTGTGTGCCTGCAGGCCAATGCCCAGTGTGACTCTCTGTACAACAGTGTGTCTGTCAGTGGGCGCTGGTGCGTGGGCGGCTATACCTAGGTGTAGATTTGTCACCGTAGGTCTGTGTGGGGCAGTGTAGTAGCTGGCGGTAGAGTCCTGAGTGTGTAGGCATAGGAGACGGTGTCAGTGTATTTGTCTGTGGGGTAGTGATTCTGTGGGTGACTGTCTCAGACAGCGGTGTGTGTGTGCGTTTGTGTGTGCATGCACAAGGATGTGGGTGTCAGTGTCTAGGTCTGCATGGGACAGTGATCCAATGTGTGTCTGCTTCTGTGAGTTGGTATCAGAGCGCTACAAACTGGGTGGCTGGAGGTACAGGTGTGCCTGTCACAGTGCCCCAGCAAGACAGAGCCCAGTGTGTGTGTGTGTGTGTGTGTGTGTGTGTGTGTGTGTGAGTGTAGGTGTCAGGGTGTCTGTGAAGCAGTGATTCAGTGTGTTTGAATCAGTGTGCGTGTGTCCCCGAGGGTTTGAGCGAGTGTGGCGGCGTGCTCCCTTGTGTGGCAGTGCCCTGCGTGTTGGTGTGAGCGCCAATGCATTCGCCCGGTGTGTGTATTTTACTGAGAGCGAGGCTGTGTGTGTGTGTGTGTGTGTGTGTGTGTGTGTGTGTGTATGGGAGTGAGTGTCAGAGTCTCTGCTCCCCAGCAGCGCGAGTGGCAGCGCCAGGTGGGCTGGTCCGCAGGACCCGGGCCGGGGGTGGGCGCCGCCCCGCCTCGCCCCGCCCCTCCAGCCGCGACCCCTCCCACGGGCGGCGGGCTGAGGGCGGCGGCAGGACGGTCGCCTCTAGGACCCGGCGGCGGCGGCCGGCCGCTGTCCCCGGGCCGCGCGAGTGAGCATGTGCAGAGCCGGGCGGCCGCTCGCCCGCCGCCCGTCGCCCGTCGCCCGTCGCCCGCCGCCCGCTCGGCGCCCGCTTGCTCCGCCGCCGCGGCTCAGCCCGGACGTCCGCAGCCCAGGGAGCCAGGTGGCGGCGCCCTGTGCCCGGGGCGCGTCGGGCCGCTCCTCGCCGCGGGCCGCCCGGGGGCGTGCGGGCGCCGAGGGCGCCTAGGCTCCGGGCACTGCGGGGTTGCGGGCTCGGCGCCCCTGGGAGGCGGGCGCGTGGCCGCCGGAGCGGCCGCCCCAGCTGGCCGCGATCGCGGGGTGAGTGCGATCTCCGGGTGCCCCAGCCGGGACCCCCGCGCGGGCTGCGGGCAGGGTTCCCCCAGCCGCGGGCCAACAAGTTTGTGTAGACGCGGCCGGGAGCGCGGCGGGGCTGCACCTGCTCCGGCTCCGGGGCGCGCTGGCTGGGGGCGCCTCTCGCGGGGCCACGGCGGCTTCGCCCGGGAGTGTGTGCTCGTGGAGCCGGGGTGGGGGCCGCTTCGGCACGAGCGGGATGGGGCGGGGGTGTGCAAAGCAGTTTCCCAAGCCGCGCCCGCCTCCTGGAATCCTCAGAGACCGTCCGTCTCCCCGGAGGGAGCCGTGGATCCGGGGAGGGGGCGAGGACAGGCTTTGGGGTGCGCAACGCCTCTTCTAAGAGGAGACGTTTACCAGCGGCAGCTCCCTCTCGTTCCGCCACCACGCCAGGCTTCCGGTCAGCGGAGGGTTTTCTCTGTCTCTTGGTGAACTTGAGGCGCGGGCAAAGGCGAAACGCACGTATTTCGTCCAGAAAATTACTCCAGGTAGAGCTCTGCATTTTCCTAAGAGTAGACGGAAACTCACGACTGGAGGCTACTAATTGCGTTTTTCGTTTCTCATGGGAAGCCTCCAGGGGGTCTTCTGCCTCAGGCTGACCAACCTCCCGGGTGTCTGTTTTCCTGAGCATCTGTGCCCACGGATGATGCCTGCTGGGTGCTGGCTTGCCCGTGGGGAGGCGGGGGCGGAGAGGGAGACCTCTGACCCTTCTCTGAGCAGTGGGAGGGATGGTTGTAAGGGTTCCAGCCCCCCCCCCGCCCCGTCCTGCCCTGGGATCCCGCTGCTGCCCACGCTCGCCTGCTCCCCACCTGCTCCCGAGATGGACAGACTTGGAACTCCTCTCTACTTTTCTAACAGTGGTAGACGCTCTCCTCCCTCTTGCCGCTGGAAGGGCATGCTTCAGTTTATGGAGCGCTTGGGTTATCCCATGTTGGGACGCCGTGGTTGGGATCAGGAGTTGGGGGGGGTGCTTTTCTTTACTCCTCTGAATAACCTAGGTTATCGCGCACAGAGAGTGAGGGCTAGTGGCGAGTGGAGTACAGGAGGCAGAAAGCTGGCTGGCTCCGCTCTGCCTGCAGCCGCCCCTGCCTGCTGGTTGCAAGGGCTGGAGAGAGGGCAGCCGGGAGGTTTCCCTCGAGTATTCCCTTCACTACCCACACGCCATACCCTTAGCTCTGGCCTCACCAGTCCCTTGGAGAAGATGCCCCGGTGGGCCATCAGAGCCCAGCAGTTCCATGGGGAGGAGTAGCCGTGTTCGTCTCTGATGCACACTTGCTGAATTGTGTGGCAGGCAGCTGGGCTGGTGCGCTGAGCCCGGCAGCCTCATCTTCCCCCAGGAGAGGCCCCTTGGCCCTCACCTGCAGCTGCATCCCCCTGTCTTCAGCAGGACCATTACCACAGCTCCTCTGGAAGAATGCCTTATTTTGGGGGGAGGGGATCCCTTATTCAGTGGGCGCTGGAGCCCTGTGGGGCACTGTCCTGTGGCCTACAGCATGTCTGGCTAGGAGTGAAGAGATGCTAGGATTAGGCAGAAGGCCAGACCCCTGCCCCTTGCCTCCTGTCTGCCTAACCAGGCAGAAGTGGATATTGTGGGCCACCAGTTGGTCGGCTGCTAAAGCTTGAGCCTCTGAGCGCTGGGCAGTGAGTTGCAGAGCCGCTTCCCTGTAGAGTCTGCCTGAACAGGCAACCCAGAGCCTCTAGACCAGGACTGAACCATGTCTGAGCCGCACCTCTCAGGAGGGCGTGTTTCTCTTTGTAGACACGCCCGGCTTGCGATCCTAGATCCTATCCGGCTCAGACCCCAGTCAGCCGTAGTGAGACCAGTCCCCCGGACTCTCCCTCCGGAGCTACACTGAGGCCAGGGCAAAGCTCAGTGTTTAGACCTTCGGGGTCTTTATCCATAGGGTGTGAGTGATGATCAGACCCACCAGCAGGGGCAGAACTGGGTTGGAGGCAAGCCCTGCTCATCTGAGGAGTGAGTGCTTGAACGTGGCTTTGGACTACCTTCTCCCTGGGTCTCTTTTCACACTGTGGCTTTTAATCTCTCTTCCTCGTGGTTTTAATAAACAGCATGTTGACGTATCACCTGGAAAGTTGTTGGAAGGGTGGCACTTTCGGAGAACGTATTTAGGGAGGAACTCTATCTCCCAATGTGGACGTGAGAGCAGTTGGAAGAATGGGGTGGATTAATTGTGTACATCATAAAACACTGTGTGCCTCTTGGTAGCTGTTAAGGCTTTCCTCCTCCACTTTGATTCTCTTTTTCTTGCTCTTGGAAACTCATGAGGGGGCCAGGAGGGTGCTGAGGACAGGAAGGCCCAAGGTGTCTTGGCCTTCCCCACCCCCGGCGTAAGTCCCCCATCCCAGTGACCTGAGGCACGGCGGGCACAGAGCCAGAGAAGGGTGAGGTTCACTTTGGCTGGGTACTCCACCCACTTGCCCAGATTTATCCAAATCACTCAGTGGGGTTTGGACCAACCTCGAGAGTTGCCACTCAATGGGAGAAACATAACGAACACATGAACAAAATCAGGTTCTACTAAAGAGGTGGCCCAGAGATAGCCTAAAAGTGTCTGTGATTGGCTCTTGCAAGAGTGGGTTGGGCTCCAGATCAACCAAATAAAAAGGCGAAATGCCTTTTAGTGCATTTGGTGGTATTCTGTCTTTCTTTGCAGCCCCGGCCCCTAGAGGGGTGCCTGGAGGAATCTCCACCCCTGGAGTTGAACAGATGAAGACCATGTGATATGGTAGATGATGCCACAGACCTGGAATCCGAAAACTTGAGTTCAGTCTAGCAATAGCTATTTGTCTTTGGTCAAGTTAATTTGCCCTCTGTCTGCCTCAAATTCTGCATCTCCACGATGGAGATGATAATGATTTGACTTCACGAGTTTATGGGAAGATCAGTCATTCATTTGATGATCTGTTGATTCATTCAGCACACTTGAGAGTGTGTGAAAGTACCTTGCAATCTCTAATGTGGTACATAAAGATTTATTCTTATTTATATGAACCCCAACACTGGGTTTGCTGGAGGATTCCCCCCTCCCCCTACCTCCTTTGCATTGAATGGAGTTTCAACCTTACTATTATGTTTTATACCGTTTTAGCAATATTTCTTATTTTGGACCTTTTAAGTTCTGAAGTTCAGAAGATCAAAAGATTTGCCTCCTCAAAGGCAGGGACCCCACCCCATTCCCATTTCCCAGACCTTGTCCCACCCCAGGGCCCAGCAGATCTATATTTAGTGGGCCCTTTGCTCTCTTTCTGAATCTCCAAGACCCAGAGGTGTGGGACCCTGGGATGAGGGCAGCATGGCCCTGAGCCTTGGAGGGTGGCCAGTAGGCACAGATTTCTGGGGTCTGCCCTGTGCCCCACCCAGAGGTGGACAGAGGCACTGCCTGTGTCTGTGAGGGGCTCATAGGCTGGGAGGAGAAATGGGCAGCGTAGCCAGGACTCAAGGCAGGACACGTCCCCCAGAGCATCCAGCCTCGCCGTCGAGCGCTGGGGAGTGGCTCTGCTCCGGGGATCAGGAAGGCTTCTTGGAAGGGGTGGCATTAGACCTGAGCCTTGGTAGCCACAAAGCCTTTCAGAGCCACAAGATGGGGCCCACGTTGGCATCCCTGGCCGACGGAAGAGTATGTGTAAGGGGGCATGAAGCATCGCACGCTGGCCAGTGGGGCGTCGAGTTCTGGAAGGAATATTGAAAGGAAGTTGCTGGGAGACTGAACCAGGAAGGGCCACTGAATGCCAGGCCGAGGCACTTGAACTTGGTCATCTGAGTCCTGGGGAGCCATTGCAGGCTATAGCATTGCTAGTTCTTGGTGTTAGAAAGATCTCTTTGTTAGGATGCTGGGAGGGGACAGCGTCTCGGAGAGGGGGCGGGGTCCAGATGACAGGCACTGAGCCTGAGCAGGGCAGAGGCAGGGGTTGAGGGTGGGAAGAGACAGGGGAGGGCTAATTCAGAGCACTGAGCCCAGCTGGAGGCTCCCCGGTGTGGCTTTGCCGAGGTCCTGAGGCTGAGACCCCCGCCTGCCCCGACCCCAGCTGCCGATCACGCAGGCTGGGGCTCCGAACTGCTAGACCACGAACGCCCGTCTCCTTGTCTGGGGAGCAACATGTCGGTCCCCGTTCCTTGAGCCTAGGGCTCTCACCCTGCTAAGAGCACACGCTCTGGATCCCCAGAGGGTTGCAGCCCTCCCTGCGGTGGCCGCAGTGGCCGGAATGCTTCTGGGGCAGCTGGTGTTGTTCTCCCCTCACCTGCCTGTTCTCTCTGGCGGGGGGGGGGGGTGATAGAGTCACATGACTGAACCCCAGTGGCCACTGGTCCGTCCCAGGCCATCTCTGACCTCTTTCTCCAGCCCCCAGGCCCTAGGGTCTGCCTCCTCTCCTCTCCCGGCTGTCGCCACCCCTCTCCTGTTCAGTCCCTTGGACTGGTACCATCTGCCCAACCCTTGCCCCTTCAGGCTGAGCCCCAGCTGCCACCCGGGGCCCAGATAACAGCAAAGTAACAGCCAAGGGCTCAAGTTGTCTAAGTCCCCACCTGAGACCCCCAGAAGCCCCTCTGTCCCAATATCCTCGTCTCATTCCTGGGAAGAAACTGAGGGGCTCCCTCCCCTGGGCCCTGGTCTCCTCTGGGGTGACACTTGGGCCTCTGGCAGGCCACCAGGCAGGGCAGCTGGTGCCCACCTTTGTCCAGCCTGAGGCTCAGTGCCTCCCTGGTGCCGCCTCCCTCCCGACAAGGCCGGAGCCTCAGGTAGGGGTGGGCCCCCTGCCCCCCATCGTTCCCCTGAAGCACTTTGCATGATTCCCAGACAGGCGGTGTCACATGGGAAGCATGCCTTGGGGAAAAATGGTCCAGACCTGCAAGGAGGGGAGGGGCCCAGGAGGCTGGTACACTAACCACACGGCAGCATCTGGGAGGTCTGACGGGGGCGGGGCGGGGGGGGGGGGTGACACCGTGTGAGGCGCTATGTCTGGGAGCTTCATCCTGGGGGTGACACCGTGTGAGGCACTATGTCTGGGAGCTTCATCCTGGGTGGTGACGCCGTGTGAGGCGCTATGTCTGGGAGCTTCATCCTGGGGGGTGACGCCGTGTGAGGCGCTATGTCTGGGAGCTTCATCCTGGGGGGTGACGCCGTGTGAGGCACTATGTCTGGGAGCTTCATCCTGGGGGGTGACACCGTGTGAGGCGCTATGTCTGGGAGCTTCATCCTGGCATGTTTTCAGAAAGGCGGTGATGGAAGCACACTAAACCCCTTTCAGGGACCAACCTTGCCTCGTGTGAAGCTGGTGTGGGGAGAGAGGCGGGAAGCTTAGTGGGCATGGGGTGGGCTCTGGGAGCAGGGAGCCAGGTCTGAATTCCGGTCCTGGTTTGTCTGGCCTTGGCCAAGGCGCTTCACCCAGCTGAGCTTTAGAGACCTGGGCCCTCAGATGGGGGTGATCAGGGTACCTGCCTCGGCGGGAGATGGGAGTAAATGACATGGTGCAGGTGAAAGACACAACCCAGTCTAGCCGGATTATTCAACGCTGCAAGTGCTTCGTAAATGGTGGCATTGAAAAAGCAAGCAATTGCTGACAGCTGTCTTAGCATGGGGGCAGCTTCAAGTGAGACTGGGATAGTGCACCCACCCCAGGGAGTTGGAGGCTGAGAGGAGGTGTGGGTGGCTGATTCCCCCCACAGCTCAGCTGCTGCAGGCCCTCTCCTCCACCGTCTCCACGTTGGCCTCTTTTGCACTTGTAAGCTGAAGGCTGTAGGTAACAGAAGGTTTACTCCCTGATTCGATCCCACGACAATGCCTATTTACCCCCATTTAACAGATGAGGAGCCTGAGGCTCTGCCCTGTGCAGTGACTTGCTCAAGGTGGATTTGCTCTCATGGAGGGCCTCCTGGCTTTGGGGTACAGCCGGCACAGCTGATGGGCAGCGGCTACCTACGCGCCCCAGGTGCTGGCTGCTTCTGCTACGCAGCTGCCTTGTGGCTTGGCTGTGAGCCCTTGTGCAGATTCTGCACGTGGCCCAGCCCCCCCACCCCCACCCCCACCCCAGGCCTCTTTCAGGTTCAGTCACTCAACAAACATTTTTACGGGCACTGCCCTGCCGGATGTGTGCTAGGATCTGGGGATGTGGCGAGAAATCGGGTGTCATCTGTGCCCTGGGGGAGAGCGTGGCAGAGAGTGGGGGACGACTGACAAATGTAACATCAGTGGGAAGTGGGGTGGAAGTCTGGGCAGGGGGACGGGTTCCTGATGTGGCAGGTGTTCCGGGCTGGGAATCGGCTTCGCGATGTTAGAAGTTCATCGTGGCAGCCTGCCTTATAAGAGGCCAGGGTCGTTGAGGGCTGGTGTGAAAGTAGCTGCCCCCTGCCCCCACGTCCAGTGCCCACCTCCCCAGACCAGGGGAGGCCCTTCTGGGAAGGGGTGGCTCTACAGAGGACTTGGTGGGGGGCGCTTGGGGAACCCGGGTGCGATCAGCCCTGACAGTGCCCCATCCCACCATGTCCTTTGTAGTGTGCTCCCAGAGCCTGTATACAAATGCGTATGGAATTCTGGCCGGTCTTGGCTTCAAAATTCTGAACTGCTGATCCATTGCCCACCTTTTGGCTCCATCTCATCAGAACCTTTCTTCCCACAGCAGGCGTCCTCTCTCCCCTTATATTTTAGTTTTATAGGATTTTTCACTGATAGAATCCCGATCTTGTAACCAGAAGCCTTTTGCAAGCAGATTCAGAAACCTCTTTTCCTAGAATGACGACACAGGAAGGATAACATATAAAGCTCACCCTTATTAATTTCCATGTATCTGTAAGACCTGAAGTGGTGAAGCTGTGTCCTTTGTGCTTACGTATTACTCCATCTCCCGTGTTTCCAGCGAGGCTCCCACAGCTCTGGATAACGGGAATTTGAGATTTCATTGCCCTGACCCCCACAGGAGGCGGTTTCTGATATCATGATTCGCCTATCAATGTATCTTCTCGTTCATTTTTAAAAAATGTGTTCAGAAACAGAGATGGCTGAGCATCTATGCTGCTGGGGCTCATGCTGGGGGCCAGGGTTACTAAGATGCATAGGGCATGACCTCTAGCCTTGAGTCAGTCGCAGTCCTGCAAGGATGATTGACAAGTACAGGGACAATTAAAATCATCTTGGGGTGGTGAATGCTGGGATGGGGGTCAGCACGGGCTGTGGGAAGACAGAGAAATCTACACCAGTGGGTGGGTGGTGGTCAGGGAGAGCTTCTCGGAGGAAGTGGCACCTGGGCTGATTCTTGGAAGATACACAAGGATTCACCAGACAAAGAGGGAGAAAAAGACATCAAATGCATTGTGTACAAAGGCACCAGGGCAGATGCGCTGTGTGGTTGCTCTGCTGGACTCTGTGTATGTGTGTGTGTGTGTGTGTGTGTGTGTGTGTGTGTGTGTGTGTGTGTACACGCACATGTGCACACGTCATGGGGAAGCAGAAGGAAAGGGCCTGGCGAGAGATGAGCTGGTTGGACTGGATCAGGAAGGGGGCCTTGTATGTCATGCTAAGGAGCTTGGAGTTTATCCCAAAGCCATGGGGAGCTATTGAAAAGGGTTTTAAGCAGGGGAGAGCCATGATCAGATTTGTGTGTTAGTAGGATCACCCTGGCAGCCTTGCAGAGGATGGATTGGAGGGGCCAAAGCTAGAGGCAGGGAGATCAGTCAGGATTTCTTGGGATTTTCTCTGCGGTTCTACAAATCTGACGAGGCTGGCTGGGGTGGGCCTGGCACACATCAGCTTAGAGAGGAAATAAAAGCTCTGGAGACCCGTCTGGAAGGGCTCCCAGACTCAGGGTTTAATTCCACCTTCATTTGCTGATTCCCTAGCCAGCCACCCCTGCCCCAGCCTAAAGGACCCACCGGACCCCCATATTCCCAGATCCTGCCCTCCCCAGAAGCCTCAGAACCTGGCAGCTCTCAGCATTGAATCAGAAAGGGTCATGCTGGTCTGGGCCCCTCCCGGGACCCTGGAATGCCAGGCCACAAGAGCCCAAACGTTGTCTTTCCTCTCACACCCAGTCGCCGTCCGTAGGGCACAGAGCAGCCATTGAGGGGCCGTGGGGCCCTGGCGGGGGTACCGGGCCTTGTTACAGGCAGCGGCTTAGTCACGCTCCGAGGAGTCTTTCTCCCCGGGACAAGCCTGTCCTTGTGTTAAGGGCCGTCCTCACCCAGCAGCCCGGCTCACAGCAGCTGCGGGACCCTCTGCGAACCCCTGACAGTGGACTTCAGAGGCGCCGCCAAAGGAAACCAAAGCCCAGCGTGAGAGCTGAGTCCTGGGGAGCAGAAGGGCACCCGGGAAGGCTGCTCTGAGAGCCTTCCCCCCTTCACCTCACCAGGTGCCCAGCCCCGTTTGGCAGGTGCATGGCCTGGGGCACTCTCCTGCCCTGGCTTCCTGACTTCAGGAAGCCTGGAAAGACTATGCAAGCCCACTCTCTCCCCGGGTGCCCTCTCCTGTGTTAAAACCGACCCACGTCTGCAGAAGCATTTCCAAAAGACAGTTTGCAGCCCCTAGGCACCCGGGGAGTCAGCAGATTGCACGCATGTATTGAGCACCTGCTGTATACTCATGCCTTGGTCTGGGTGCACACGTAGGTGGTGGGGTCTCATTATAGGCTGGGCCACGTGTCAGTTCAGAGTCCAGGCTCTGAATACAGACTGTTCCAAACCTTGGCTCCTCTGCTCACCAGCTGTGTGACTTTGGGAAAGTTACGTTGCCTCCTTTTGCCCCAGTTTCCTCATCTGTAAAATGGGGATAGTACTGTACAGTATCTACCTCGCTGGGTTGGTGTGAGGATTAAATGAGATGATACATAAAGCGTTTAGCTCAGTGCCTGGCGTGAAGTAAGGATTCAGTACAAAGACACTGCTGTAGGTTTTTCTGGGTTTTTTTTTTTGTTTTTTTGGATGGGAGTGGAAGGTGTTTCTTTCTTTCTTTTTTTCTCCCCCCAGACTCCCCTCCCATCCAGGCTGCCACATAACACTGAGCAGAGTTCCCCGTGCTATACGGTAGACCCTTGTTGGTTATCCTTTTTAAACCTACCTCTGCTGCTGTTTTTCCTCCTTACTGCTATCGTTATTGGATCTTCCTACCGCTCCGGGAAAGAGTGTTAGTCCCCTTTTACAGATGAGGAAGCTGAGGCCCAGTGAGGTGAAGTAACCCACCTGCTGTCACACGGTCGTGCAGTGGCAGAGCCGTGTGCTCTTGCAACACGGCTGTTCCCTTTGGTAAACAGAGCCCAGGAGTGCAGGGCGCCTGACCCTGGGGCAGTGGGAGAAGTGGACCCTCCTATTGCATCTAAGTGCCCTTTCTCTTCTTTTCCAGATTTATAAGCTGGAGACGAGGGTCGCTAGAGCCCAGGGATGGCAGAGTTTGTGACACTTGGGCAGAAGCTGCAGCTGCAGGGTCCGGGCCGGAGTTAAGTGATGGTGTCATCTGAGCACCTGCTGAAAACCAGGCAGGAGGAAGAGTAGCCCCGGCAGAGCGCAGGCTGCTGCCGGATGCAGGGATGACG
This sequence comes from Balaenoptera acutorostrata, assembly GCF_949987535.1. Classification (NCBI taxonomy): domain Eukaryota; kingdom Metazoa; phylum Chordata; class Mammalia; order Artiodactyla; family Balaenopteridae; genus Balaenoptera; species Balaenoptera acutorostrata. The sequence goes on from NC_080083.1 coordinate 11,134,415, forward strand.
CCTCCGCCGGCCCCGGCCTCCCTCCCGCCTGGGTGCTAGGAGCCGTCCCTGGGCTCCAGCCGGGAGCCCTGCCGCCCAGGGGCATGGCCAAACCTTTCTTCCGACTGCAGAAGTTTCTCCGCCGGACGCAGTTCCTGCTCTTCTTCCTCACAGCCGCCTACCTGATGACCGGCAGCCTCCTGCTGCTGCAGCGGGCCCGCGTGGGCCTCCCGCCGGGCCCCCGCGCCCCCGGCCCCCTGCAGGCCCTGCCCGTGGCCGCCGTGGCGCTGGGCGTGGGCCTGCTGGACAGCAGAGCCCTGCACGACCCCCGGGTCAGCCCAGAGCTGCTGCTCGGCGTGGACGTGCTGCGGGGCCCCCTGGCCCGGCCCCGGCCCGGCCCCCGCTGGCTCCGCAGCCGCAACTCAGAGCTGCGCCAGCTGCGGCGCCGCTGGTTCCACCACTTCATGGGGGACCCCCGGGGGCCGCCCGCCCTGGGCCCCGAGGCCCCCAGGCCAGCCGCCAGCAGCCAAGGTAGGTGCTCAGCCCTGGGTCCCCTTGCCTATACGGGAGCTACTCCCAGGAGCCCCATTCGGGGGCACAGGACTGGTGTCCCCTCTCCCTGGCCCTGGCGGCAGCCCAAGAAGTAGGCACCGAGAGCCCATGGCCTTCCCACACCGCCCCTTTCCCCGGCTCCGAGGCAGACAGGCGGGGCCTGGGAGGGGAAGCCCTTTGGAGTTTTGCTCGCTCCCCAGCTGGGCTCGCACGTGGCTGGAGGTTGAGATGTGCGAGCATCTTAGAGCTGAGACAGACCTCGGCTTGAATCCTGGCTCAGCCCCAGGTTTATTGGGTGACCACGTCTCTTAATTTCTCTGGGTTCCTTGGAAATAGAGGTTGAGACACCTGCCCCAGGGTTATGGTGAGGATTAAATGTGATAATATAGAGCAGCGGTTTGCGAAGCAGAGTCCCAGACCAGCAGCCTCAGGATCACCTGGGAGCTTGTTGCAAGTGCAGCTTCTCAGGTTCTCTCAGTCTTACCAAGTCCCAAACTCTGGGGCGGGGGTGGGCAGCCTGGAGCAGCACGATCTCCAGGTGGTCCTCATGCACGCAAAAGCTGAGGACCACTGGGCTAGGGGTCCTGATGTATTCACCGGCACTCAGGAACTGGCAGCTATTATTACTTAAATTCCCCAAGGTCATTCTCTTAGTTTGGGTTCCCCGGAAGCAAACCCTGAAACCAGGATTCAAATGGACTCGGTTAATTTAGGATGTGATCCCAGGAACACTGGTAGGGAGTGGGAAGTGAGACAGGGAAGAGAAGGTGGTCAGTAAAGGGTACGTTATGGAGCAGGTGGGGGCTTGGAGCGAGGGTAGAACATGGATCTTAGGGTGCAGCCTGGAGGCAGCAAGGCCGCGGGGACACGGGCGGGGCACTGTTCAGACCGCCAGAGTCATGCAGCTGGGACTCCATCATGGGGTCAGCCTGGTTCCAGGTCGGGACTCTTTACACCAAGTTATCCAGACTCTGCAGGGCCCAGTTAACTGAGCCTGTGTGAAGTGGGCACCCAGGGAGTGTCATAACTATTGCTGGGCGGTGACTGACCTCAGTCAGTGTCTCAGCATCCGTGTCACCACCCATTTGGTCCTGTACCACAAATCACAGGAGAACTGCTATCCTGAGTATAAGAAGTGTGGTTGGAGCTTAGAGTCCTCAGTGGCAGGATATAGAAGAAGATGAGGCAAGAGCCTTAGGAGGATGAGTCTGGTGGCCCAGTACAATGAAGACTGGAGGACTCTGCCTTCTACAAGAAAGAAACTTCCATGGAATGAAGTTTTATCTGAAATCCTCTAGGTCATAGCCCTCGTGTGGGATTCCTCAGCAAGGCTTCCACGTAAGAATGAGGGAGAATTGAGGAACTGGTTCTGTAGCTCATTTCATATAGATACAATTTCTGTAAACTCTCCCCAACACATCTAGAAGCTGGGTCTCTATGCAGGCCACACCAGTATAACTCATTTAGACTAAAGTGTAAGTGACTAAACAAAGTTGCCATGGATTTCTTGGAAAGAAGGCATGGAAAGAGCACAAGTTTTGAAAACAGACCTGGCTTTCTCTCTTGGTATTGCCAGTTATTGGCTCTATGACCTTGGGCAAATTAGCCACGATTCCTCTTTTTATTTCTCTCAATCCACACTTCCTGAGGACCCACGTATGAGTCTCCATGTGTGCTATCACTGTGCACTTGAGGAGCTCAGTCTGGTGGTGGAATCAGATATGCACGCAAATGATTACCCCACAGTGTGACCGAGGCATGATAGAGGCATGTGCAAAGGGCTTGGGGCTCATTAGACAGAAGTGACAAGTTCTTTGTAACCTGGCTTCAGGGTGACTGGGCAGCAGAGGGGAGGACTCAGGGTGACCTGGTTATAGCCCTGTGTATAGAATACGTATATCCAAGAGAACCAGTGGGTACCCCTTAAGTCATCATTTAGAGAGGCGATGGAAGAGGCTGCAGTGAACGCTGAGGAGATCATGGTGAGATGTAAACAGGACCGATCGTCACCCATTATACACCACCAGCTTCTGCCCTGAGCCCCTGAGTGCCCTCCACACTCTGATGCTCTAGCTGACCCTCCCTGGTGACCCCCAAACCTAGCAAGTGAAGGGTTAATGTCTGGTACAGCGGGAACAGTCAGGTTCTGGTGTTGAATGGTGATAATTCTGACAGGTTGGTGCCCCGCCCCAATAGGTTATTCAGAATTTTGAATATCCCCCAGGATTGGAGGAAGAATCCGCCCTCTGGGAGAGGCCGTGGTATCCTGGCTGGAGATCTTCAGAGAAAGTGGGGAGAGGCGGGCACTGGCCTGAGGACCCTCTGGGGGCCCCCTTCCCTTCTTGGGGCCCTGTGGGCCCCGCACAGCCAGGCGGGCCTCCCTGTGGGAGAGTAGCTCACAGGCCAGCCCTCGGGACAGCTGCTGGGGTTGCAGACAAAGAGAGCGTCTCTTTGCGGCCCGGGCAGCCCGCCATTCCCCTGTAAGGGGATCCGGCAGGCAGGGCTTGGAAGCCGCAGGAGGCCCCATCAATCACTCAGCATTTCATTATACCTTGGACAACATCCATAATGGAATAAAATGTCAGTAAGTTTACTAGGGGAAAAATAGTAACTTCTCCATAGCCAGTTTGTTTTTTATTGATAGTAATTTGCAAAGACATTGCAATATCTCCAAAGCCATCGTTAATAGCCTCACCGCATGTCCATTTTGATGTGCAAATGAGCAGATGCGGAGTCACAGACAATAACATATCGCCTCCGTTTCAGCCGAAAGTAATAAATCCGTCTCAGAATGTGTCCCAGTGCATCCCTGGGAAGTCCTTTCTTTTTGCACATTCTCTCTTTCTAACTCTGTCAGGGAGTTAGAAAAGCCATTCATTATTTTTCCAGGAGAAAGGGCTCCCCTCCTCCTCACAAGCAGAGGGGGAGGCGCCTGCGTCTCAGGCCTTTGCTACAAACTGAGAGGGGACCAGCGGGGCGTGAGCGTCGCCTCCAGACCGGTCAGTTCCACCCGATGGCCAGCTGGTAGCTGGTTAGCCTCTTCTTGTTTTTGAAGAACCCAAGCCTGACTGCTCAAAACCATTTCTTTCTCTCTTATTAATGTGGTCCGCTAATATTTACGGAGCCGGGACTTCCCTGGTGGCGCAGTGGTTAAGAATTCGCCTGCCAATGCAGGGGACACGGGTTCGAGCCCTGGTCTGGGAAGATCCCACATGCCGCGGAGCAACTAAGCCCGTGAGCCACAATTACTGAGCCTGCGCTCTAGAGCCTGGGAGCCACAACTACTGAGCCCACATGCCTAGAGCCTGTGCTCTGCAGCAAGAGAAGCCACCACAATAAGAAGCCCGTGCACCGCAATGAAGAGTAGCCCCTGCTCACCTCAACTAGAGAAAGCCCATGCGCAGCAACAAAGACCCAACACAGCCAAAAATAAATAAATTTAAAAAAAAAAAGTGTACGGAGCCAACATCACACTCAGCCCCCAGGTTAAAGTGTAGGATCATAATAATAATAGCTGTTACTTATCCGAGCATCTGTGACGTGCCTAGATGTACATCTGTTATTTCATTTAATTTAATCTTTGAACAGCCTTATGATGTCAGCGGTGCTATCACCATTTTCATGACAAAGGATTTTGCATTTCAGGGAAGTAAAGTCATGTAAAAATGTTTATTGTTAATGACATATAAACAATAAAAACAGTCACCACTGAGCCCGTACTACATGCCATGCCTGCATTAGATACTTTCTATGTTATCTCGTGGAATTCTCACAACCACCCCATGAATTCCATGAGACCATATCCCCGTTTTACAGATGGGGAAGTGGAGGCTCAGGAAGGGGAAGCTGCACATGCCAGGTCACGCAGTCAGATAGTAGTGGAGCCTGGATTTGAGTCTAAGGCAGCCCGTTCCCAAAGGCTGTTTCCCCACTCTCCCTGCAAAATGTGTATGCGCCGGTCTCAGCCTTCAGGGGTCTTGAGCCCAGGCACCTTTAGAACCTTCTGGTTAATTTCCCATCACCGCTGATAAATGTTTAGCAACCCCTGAGCTTGTTTTGGATGTTTACTTGAAAGCTATATAGAATTTCTTCTTTGCTGAGTAATACACATCAGAAATTTCTCAAATACTAGTTATTTTTTTACTAAGTAGGCAGGCTAAGGAGAGCGATTGATTCTCACTGACCTGGGTGAAGGCTTTCTGGTCTTGGTAGTCCTGAGATTTATATAAAGAGGGAGAAGCTCGTGGGGACTGGGTGTCTGGGGTCCCGAGTAGAGGAGTGGAGCCTGTGCCCACGGACAGACACTGGGTGTGGCCACGTGTGTGCCGACGGGCATCTGCGATGAAGGCGACCTCAAGAGGTTCAGAGCCTGGAAGGGGGAGAGACCCTTTGGCAGACGTTAAGGAGGTGACTGTTGCTCTCTCCTCAGCCCCAGGTCCTCTAACCTGAGGTTTCTGGGCCTTCAACCATTCCTGGCATGGCGGAGAGTCCCATCTTCCGCCATCTTGGTCATCTTCCTCTTGCCTTGCCTTTCTTAACCTGGGGCCCTGGGAATTGCACATTGGTGCAGCCAATGGGATCAGCTCCTCCTTGCATTGGGGTTCTCTGCTCCCCCTCTCGAGCCCGCACAGGATGTCAGTATGGGTTTTAGGAGCTCTAACCCACTGTTGGCATCGTGCCTGACCCTGCCTGGTGAGTCACCAGCTAAGGGGAAGGTGTGGTCCCTGCCCTCAGTGAGCCTTAAGTCATGGTACAGAGACAGGATACACAGGTGTACACGATTTTTAACAACAACAGTTAATGATAAGGATTTGAGTGACAGCAAATTTTTCAGACGCTCAATGTGACAATTCAGAGAAAGGAGAGGCCATGGTGGGCTGGAGTGGTCAGGGCTGTAAGTTGTCAAGGACGGGTAGGAAGTAAAGTGTGGACATGCAGGAGGGAGCAGGGACATGTCCACATGTGGCAAGAGAAATGAGCTTGGATGGGGTGGTGGGTTGCATTTATCCATTTGAAAGTTGAGGAAACTGAGGCACAGAATGTTGAAGTGATTTAGTCAAGGTCAGAGATGGATTTAAGTGTGGTGTTCACACCCAGGAAAATCACTCCCTGATTTGGGCCCCAGGAATGAAGGCTGGCAGACCCACTCCTCCAAACCACTCAGCAGGCGGCCCTGAGCTTCTGCTTTGGGCCAGGTTCTTGGCAGCAGTGAAAACCAGTCTCGCCGGATCAGGGAGCTCCTGGACTGGTGGATGAGATCGTGACTCCTCCCCGCAAAGCCGTTTGGGAGCTGGCAGGCTGTTGGGAGGCCTTGGGCGTGCTGCTTCCCAGAGACAGCCTAATTTCCGGAGGCTGCAGTGTACTGCTCAGGCGCCACTTGAGACATCCTGGAACTGAGTGTAGACGTTCCCCTGGAGACGAGCAGCATCTTTATCACGGGTGCCTGATCCAGATCTCGGCACAGCTATTGTGGGTGTGCATTCACAGCTCGGACTATGTGATGGCGTGTTTGCAAACTCCCAACGCACAGTTCCTTCAACGCGCTGCGATGCACATGACATTTACACACCTGACACACTTGCTTAGTGCTCGAGTTCTCCAGGCTTCGCTGTGCATTTCTGGGAGGCAGCTCCCTCTCTGGGGTGACAGGTCAGGGCTGTTTCCCATTGACATGTGCACGGTTGGGTCAACACTGTCACTGCTTTGTGGAGTCTTGTCCCCTAGTGTCCCTTTGCGGGGATGTACCAGAGATGCCCGGACTGGGGAGGGCTCAGCTGTCCCTTGGTCCTCATGATTCCCGCGCAGGACAGCTCTCTTACATGTTAACCGCTGCTGCTTACACACCTGCAGTGATGGGGGCTTACTCCCTCCTGGGGTGGCAGATTTTCTTCTTGAAATAACTCTCCCTGTTTGCAAGATCTTTATGTTAGCTAAGATCAGACTTTCCATAACTCATTTCTTCCCTCTGGATCACAAGGAGGTGACAGAACCTGCCTAGCGAGACATTTGTGGAGGCAGAGAGGCCTTTTCCAGCCTAGGAAGGGAAGGGATGGAGAGGAGAGGGGTCCAGGGGAAGCACTTAAACCAGCCAGACTCGGTGGGTGAGGGTCAGTGGAAGAAAGTTGTGTTCTGGCTGATGCCAGGCTCCCGGCAGGGTGTCTGGAGGGACAGTGGGCCATTAACTACGGAAAGGGGGAGGAAGAGAACAATGTGGAAGTGTCCAGAGGCGCTTCAGGGAGGCTTGGACCGCAGCCTCATCCCCTGGGCGTCTCTGCAAAGAGCCTTAGCCAGGAAGGGCAATGCCAAGGGTCATCTTCCCTCTCCCCGGGGCCTCTGAGTCTCCGCTCTTCTTCCCCGCCTGCAGGCACATACATGGGATGCTTCAGTGACGACGGCCAGGAGAGAACTCTGAAGGGGGCTGTGTTTTTTGACTTGAGAAAGATGACCGTCTCCCACTGCCAGAATGCGTGCGCTGAGCGGTAAGTGTGGGACCCTGACCATCAGCTCCACTGGAACTGAGGTCCAGAAAGTGGAAGTGGTGTCCCTGAGGTGATGCGTCGGCTTCCAGTTGGCTGTCATAGTGTAAGCAGAGCTCGACCGATCAGATCCCAGTTGTCTGGAACAAAGAACGTTTACTGACGGGACGGCAGGGGGTTATGGAAAGAGCTCTGGGCTCAGTGTCAGGAGACCCGGGGTTCACTTCCTGCAATGCCAGGACTCACCCTTAGCCTGGCCCCAGACCCAGCCGCCATTCCTGGATCCAGACCTCAGTGCCCTGGGCCAAGGTCGGGACTCATCCCAGGCCCCGCTCTGCCTGCAGGTCCTACGTCTATGCCGGCTTGGAGGCCGGGGCCGAATGCTACTGTGGAAACCGGCTCCCAGCAGTGAGCATGGGGCCAGAAGAGTGTAACCACGAGTGCAAAGGGGAGAAGAGCTCCGTGTGCGGGGGCGTGGGCCGTCTCTCCGTGTACCGCGTAGAGCAGCTGCAGCCCGGCTCCAGGAAGCGTGAGTGTGCCCGTCTGTCCCCTGCTCTGCCGCCACCCCCGCATCTGCAGCCCCTCATCCAAACCACGTGGGGCCGAACCTGTGCTCTCCCTTCCTCACCACCTTCCCCAGACAGGCTCGCGGCAGGGGTGTGGGGTTATAGCCGAAGTTCACTCGAGCTCGTGACCGAGGCACAGCTTTCCTTATCCTCTACAGGAGAGAGAAACTGATCAGGAGGCCCAGGGCCTAGGTCTAGGTGTGTCTCAGACATGCTGTGTGGCCTCAGGCAGTTGGCTTCCCCTCTCTGGGTTCCAGTCTAGTTTGTGAAGTGCAGAGGCAGACTTTGATTTCTAGCAATGGGGCAGACCAGGTAGTCTGAATGTTTCCTAGCTATGAAACACCTAGAAATGTTGGGTAAAATTGCTTTAAAGGCACAGCTGAACTAACAAGAAAGTAAGGAAATCCCTGGCTCCAGGAAAGAAGTGGGAACTAGGAATCACAGTGGTGAGATGAAGGTAATCAAGGCTGCTGTGTAGCTCTGGGTCTCCGCCAGGGGAAGTTGCTGGTCTTGGTGATCACACGGCTTAGGTTTTCCTGTCCACAGAGGACAGAAAAGGAGGCTTTGAGCCTCTCAGGGTAGGGAGTTGGATTGAAACTTCTGTGTATAGTTGGATCCAATTTCACTGAAGTATAAATCAGTGAAATTTTAGATTAAAAAAAAAAAAACACCTACCAGAAATAGAAAAACTTGTCTGTTTTGACCTGAGCTTCGGGTGAAAAAAAAATTTCCTAAGAATTTATAACCTAAGAGTTTATAATTGCAGACCTGCATGAGTTTTGAGGTTCAGATTTCTGCTGTCTGCCTGGTCCTGAAAGCTCCGACATGAAATTTGGCTCTGGGCCATCTGGAGGTACCAACAGAGGCAAATGCAAAATTCTCTCTTGGGAGCTGTGCCACCAACCCAGGCGTAAAGAGTTCCTGTAGATAAATTCTCACTGAAGATGAGTTTACAATTCAAAATTATAGAACTCAGGAGGAAATAATCAACCAGGAGGGAGAGTAAGCTGATGCATCAAACAGCAAGACTGAACCTCCCAGGATTTCACCTGAAAGTGCTATCAAACAGAGATGACAACTGAGGGGGGCCCAGCTAGATGTTTGTGAAACTCAGATCTGTCCTCATTGCAAGATGAGCTGCAGATCCACTTGATGGAACTATAAAAGGCCCTTTTATAAAATAATATGGCTGTGTACATTGGCATATGTGGGGAGCCATCCTCTTCCTGACTGGGAGGGGCCAGGCTGGGAAGAAGTCAGAGCGTGGGAGACCTCCGCCCACCACTGGCAAGTGCGACACTGCAGATGGTAGAGGCACAGCCCAGCATCCAGGAACGTCAGCTCACGAGCTCAGCCACCTCTGGCCATGGAGCAGGGCTCCAGGAGAGCTGACGGATTAGTTTCAAGAACTGGACAGAGCCCAGAGAAAGGTGTCAGGTCAGAAGCGAAGACTGCAGAGGGGTTTCTGGGAGAGCTTTCCTAGTGACGAAGGAGTTTGCTAAGCAGTCCAGAAGCCCAGCTCAGAGAAGCATGGGTGAGCTTCAAAGCCAACACTGGCTGCCATCTATGGGGTCAGAGTGATGGGGAGAGTGGCTCAGTGCTCAGACCCGGCCAGCTAGGCTATTCCGGTGCTTCCTATATTCAGACAGGATTGTCTGGGAACCAGGGCTCCAGATGGGGGAATGGGGACAGGGGTGGAGACCCTGACAACACACTCTACGGATTCACTAATGAGCCATTAACCCAACAGATACTCATTGACACCTACTCTGTGCCAGGCCCTGTGCGGGCTCAGCAGTTTGCCATGGTACATGGATGTATCAGGTCCTGCCCTGTCATCTGGGCATCCACATGGGCTTCCCGAGGACCAAACTGCTCCAGGAGGGCTTCTTGGACCTTTGACTTTCCTGGGTTCAAACAACATTAGATCCCCTGACTCCTCAGCCCTGCCCGCCAGGAGGATCAGGCCTGTATGTGGGCTCTGGGCTGCCCCGGCAGCTCGTCCTGCCTGCTCAGCCACCGACTCTTAGAGATCAGTATTTGGCTCTAGGTTGCCCACTGGTTAAGGGTCAGATGGTCCAGTCATTCAAGCCAGCCTGAGATCTCAAGTCGGCTAGACCTGTTGTCGTAGTTAATGTTGAAACGGTTTAACAGCCTCCCCTTCTGGCAGGCTGTGGAGGCTGCACGGCTGACCTTTGCCTGCCTGCTCCCTTCTCGAGGGCATGAACCAACAGGATCTCTGTCAAGAGGTGACCAGGTGACCGGCCATCTGAGATTTGAGCTTCTCGCTGGCAAGGAGCTCTCACAGGGGTCAGACCCGTGAAGGTGCTCCGCGGGCTGGGATCAGAGGGAGGTGCAGAGCAAGTCATCAGTGGCTCTATCTCGCAGGTGTCCTTCTGCCCTAAGTGCCCCTGGAGCTGTCACCTGGGGAGCGGGGGAGTAGGGAGTGGAATGGGCTGCCCTGGGTGACAGCCTCTTCCCCGACAGTCACGGCGGTGAAGTCTAGAGGCAGCTGACGCTGCACTTCTAGCAGCGTCTTGTATCACTGACCTGTTACAGCTTATGCCGCGCCCTCACCTGCGCTGTCGTGTCCAATTCCTTATTCTGTCAGCACATGTTGGGCACCTGCTGTGTGTCAGGGTCAGGGCTGGGTGTGGGGAGCATTGGGGTGACCCAGGCCACAGGGAGGTACTCACCGGGACACTATCACCCCACTCGCCCTGCCTGTCCTGCTCACCTCCCTTGCCGTGTGCCCCGGAGCCTGTCTCCCTGGAGTCTGTCCCACCCCCGTGCAGCTGACCGAGGACCACAGCCCAGTCCGTCTAGATATTTTGTCCTTTGGGGGCCTGGTCATGCCACAGGACAGGACGGAGTTCTGTGGGTCCTGCACAAGTCATCACCCCAGGCCCTTGCACCAAAATCCAGGGCAGGAAGGTGGCTCTGGGAGATGCAGCCCCATGGGGGCTGGCGTGTGGGTACATGTCATTCCTCAGAACAACTCTAGCTGCCAGGCGTTACTTAGGTGAGAAAATGGAGAGTCTCTGAGTCCATGACACGCCCAGATTGCTGACTGAGTCCCTGGCAGTGCCGGGGCTTGATCCCAGGCCGTTAGGCTGCTCTGCCTGTACTGTTTTCCCAGCACCAGGCTGCTATCCTTCATCTGTGCCCTGATAGGTCCATGCCCTGACGCCCAGACCACTGCTGCCATGGTCGATAGGATGGGCTTCCGGGCCCAGAGTTTGGTCCTGCTTTGCAGTTTTGCGTGGAGAGAGCCTCCCGCCATAGTGCCGGCTGGAGAGAGGGTTTCTGCTCTCTCCACGAGGTGTGGCAGGCGGAGAGAACCGGGAGAGATGCTGAGCCCCAGGAGATGTTGTGTTAAAAGGAGCATGGGATGAGAATCAGGACGCCATCCAGAGAAACTCTGAGGAGTCTGGAGGAAATAGGAACAGTTGGTGCCGGAACATTCCAGAAGGTTTGTCCCCACACCAAGGAAGCCAAGTAGGGAACTAAACTTCTCCACCAGAAGGTCTGTAGAACAACCTGGCAGCCTGTGTACCACGGGCTTGAGGAGTATTCCTAGAATCTGGCGGGAGTTCAAGATCAGAGAGAAAGCAAAGTAGTGGTGTGACTCGACGGCACAACAAGAGGGAGTGTGGCAGGATTTCAGGTTTCCAAATCGACTTTTCTTTTCGTGTGTACGTGGGTAGGACAGAGTTTTCCAGAGTATCAATCTCTTGGGTCACCTAGTGCAGAATCTAGCACAGAATGGATGCACAATCCCGATTTGTGGAAGGAAGGAAGGAAGGAAGGGAGAGAGGGAAGGAGGAGGAGAGGATGCATACTGTCCCCCGAGGGCTGACGGGAGAAGCAAGACATGAGTTCAGAAGCTTCAGCCAAATGGTCGTTTGTCGGTGACCCTGGCGACCAAGGCTAACGAAAGCTCTGGTGCCTGGTTTCTCTCGGGAGCTTGGCTTGACCACAGCCTCTACGGGCAGTTTGCCCTCTCTGATTGGAAATCTGCCTTTCCTGAGTGTATTTCCACCTGTTTCGGCATCTGAAGCCACCGTTTTCCTCTGTGACAGGCACCAAGAACGGTGGGCACCATTTCTCACCGGAACCCCATTTCCTTCCCCGCAGGAAGGACCGTCACGTACCGGGGCTGCTTCCGACTGCTGGAGAACGTCACACACGCCTTCCCCGACTCCCTGGTACAGGCCAACGTAACTGTGGAGACGTGTTCGGGATTTTGTTCCCAGAAAGTAAGAGCAATTATGATCTCACAGCCCTGCCCTTTAACCATCCAGCCGGAGTGGTGGTCTCAGGGAGGGGCAGGCGCCCGTGTGGGGCTGCGGCTGTCTGTCCTCGGAGCCTGGGTGGGAGCCGAGGAGGGAGGTCCGGGAGGGCGGCGGGCGATGATGCAGCAGAGTCGCCGAGGACGCCAGCAGGGAGCCCGCTAACGAGGTGATCCGGGGCTGGGTGGGGAGTTGTCAGAGAAGGTTGTAAAGCTGAAAGAATCGTGCCTTTCCCGACGTGAGCTCTTGGCACAAGTGTCAGATGTTAAATTGACTTGGTTTGGAAGCAGGAAGATGCTGGCTCGGGACTTGGGGAGTGCAGATTTTCTGTTATTTGCGCTGACAGCGTTGGGCCATGAATCTGACTTCGGGGGCTGTAGTCACTCATGTACCTTTGGTTCAGCCTGGGCTGAGGAGTGGAGTGTGGTTCTGTGCAGGGGCCGGGCTGGGCACCAAAGGCCACTGTCCCTGCATTGCATGCCAGCTCCAGGGTGGGAAATGTTGATCAAGGCCACGTGGGGCTTGCACAAAGCAGGACCGGGGACGGGGTGTGAAGCGAGGCTGGCGGGACCGGCGGGCCGCCCAAAGAGCTTTGAGAGCTGGGGCTGGAGACCCGTGGTCTCCAAATTGGGCTGGATGCTGTGGCCCTGGAAATGGCCCCGGGTGGCAGTAGGCTGGGATTTGGGGCTGCTCCGATGTGCTGGGGTTCAGTAGCCTTGATGGGACTGTGGTACGTGGCAGTGTAACAGAGCAGGGCTAGGAGAGAGGAGGGCCTTGGCAACGATGATATTTATCAACAGAAGCTAACAGGCATTGATCATTTATTCCAGGTTCCGTTCCAACTTTACATGTGTTAACCCATTTAATCCTCTTGACAACCATAGGTGCTCTGATTAACTGCATTTTGCAGGTGAGGAAACAGAGAACTTGGGCATTCTGCCCGAGGTCACACAGCCAGGAAGGGGGAGATCCAGGATTTGAACTCTGCTTAGCTCCGTAGCCTGCTGGTTGTTAGACGGGTATAGGACGTGGGCCTCAGCGAAAGCACATGTAGTTGGACACAAAGAAGCACTCCCTCCATGGGGCCCCGACCTACAGGGAGCTGCCGTGCTCTCAGCCCTCTTGAGATGCTTCCCTTGGAGGCGGGGGGAGACAAAGCCTTTCTCCTACTCGCTTCCCTCTTGCACAGTCACGGCCTTTGAAGTGGCTCTCTGACATCTCCGGCATTTCCAAAGCCACTGCCAAGGATGTCTTAGGCATCAGGGCTCATGAGACACAATTCTGGGAGCCGAAAAGACTGTTTGTTGATTCACAGACATCTGGCCTGGGGACCCCTTCCTCCCCTCTCCCCCTGGTGGGAGCAGAGCCAGTAGAGATGGCAGGGACACCTGCTTGCCCAGCAGGGAAGCAAGCCGCCCTGTCTGGGCTTCCTTCACACCTGCAGTTCCGAGCGGCTCCCTGGAGGGCCGCCCGCTGGAATCAGAGGAACTCAGCTGGTCCGGGCCTGCTGAAGGCCAGCCTCCCGGTCAGCAGACACAGAGGCGTATTCCTGCGTGCCGGGCGCTGGGTTGCAGGCTTCCCACTGGTGGTCGGCTCTGATCCTCCCAGCGCTCCGTGAGCGGGGATAGTCTGACCCCTGCTTGCTGCGGAGCCGGTGCAGGTTTGCAGGAGCGAGAGCTCTCACACGCAGGCACAGAGCGACGGGCTTTACATCCCACTCTCGACACCACGCCCCGTGCTTTTCATGCTGCTGCCTCTCGGTGTGACATCGGCGGGGGAAGGGGACAGGCGAGTTAGCCGGAGGAGACAGGAGACAGGAAAAGAAACAAGAGGAAAGGGAGCGGACAGCATCACGGCTCTGCCTCTTTGATGCTTTAAATTATTTTCAATAGATAACATGCTCACGTGGAACACAGTAAAAAGACACCAAAGGGGGTCGAGGGGAAAGTCTTCCTCTCACTCCTGTGTGTCGTCCACTCAGTGTCCTTCCTTGGACGCAGCTGACGGACCTGACCTCGGCCAGCCGCTCTCAGAGAGATTCTATGAATATTCAAGTGGTTGTTCCTTTACAGAGTCACGATGCCTTTACAAACCCCACGGATGGTAACGAGCCACACGCACTGCTCTGCCCCACAATCCCCTCCTCTCTCTCCACAATGTTGCTCCACATTGGCACAGAGAGCGCTTTCCCACTCTTTTATTCAATTACATGGATGTCCTATGACCAACGCCCCGCTGTTAAGCGTTTAGGTTGTTTCCAGTCTTTTGCTTTTACAAACAAGGCTGTGATGACTGTCTTTGTGGGTGGGTCGTTCTGTGTCAGTGGCGGACCTGCCAGATCAAATTCTTAGGAGGTGCCAGGTCAAAGGCCGTCTGTCCTTGTCCTGTGGGTAAACTTCGCCATGCTGCCCTCGGCAAAGGTTGTGTTAATTTTACGCCCCACCAGCTCTGCATGAGAGGGGAGCAAGGCATCCTCGTGCCTCTTCTTTTGGAGAGGATGACTTCAAAGCAGCGTCCCAGGTAGACGGCCCGCTATTCTGGGGAGGCCTCCCCTGGGGCAGCCCACAAGGGCCCAGAGAATTCTGCCTTGTGGTTACAGACACAGAACTTGAAGACTTTAAACTCTTCAACTCCTATTTCCAGCCATTCTTCAGATTTACTGACAGAAATCCAGGTCGCTGCAATCTCACTTTGCAGCGTGTGCCAAAAGATACCTGAGGGTTGTTGGTAGCTTATGCCGTTTTGCACCTTTGCATTTTGTACGTCTCCCCTCGAGATGCGTTTCAAGGACAGGTTCCTTGCTTGGCTCTGGGCAGTGATGCTGCGAACTGTTGAGGTCAGAACAAGGACGAAAGGGCGTCCAGCGTTCTCAGAAATGGCCTTTGCCCTACAGGCGTCAGGATCTGTGCTGACAGCTTGGCGCCTATCCTGGCCTCCCCTGTATTGTCGACAGATGGGGCAGGGACAGTGGCTGTTTCCTCGAGTCCCATTGTTTAGATCCACAGAACGTTGCAGCTGTGAGGAGTAGAGTCACGATTTCCAGCTTTCAAGTTGAAAGCAGGTCTTGGCAGGACATACTGGTGGGACGGGGGCCAAACACATGCACTGACACTTATGGGGGGGGTGCCAGATCCCCCATGAGATAGAGCTCACCCCTGAAGAAGGGCTAAGACAGGAATTGGGTGATTCCGACATACAGCAGAGGAAGGTCAGTGCCTGATGGGGATGAAGGAGGCTTGGAGGGAGGCTTCGGTAGGAGGGCTGCAACGTTTCGGAAGGGTTAGAGCTGGAGGATGTGGGGCCGTGTCAGCGGGCAGAGGAGGGGCGTGAGGAGTGCATCGTAAAACTAGGCAGTGGCTGGGCAGGGGTGAGGTAGTGGGAGGGCAGCCAGCCCGCCCAGAGTGCAGGGCTCCGCAGTGCCATGTGAAAGGTAGGACGGGGACAAACTGCAACGGGCCTTGGATGCCCGCCTCCAAGTCCAGATGTTTCTCGGTGGGTAAGAGGGAGCTACTGATGGTGTGGCAGGGAGGGGGCGTATGACTGGCGTGGGGCTTCATAGCTGTGCGTAGGATGCTCTGGGGTGAGGGGTGTTCTCTGTGGATCCCTTTGGGAGACAGCAGTCCTCAGGGCCACCCCCAGAGACGCCTTGGCAAAACTGTGACTGAAGTCCATCTGTGACCTGGCTCTGGAATTAGGAATCCCAGGTAGGGCAAGGATGATGCCCCAGATGTCATGCTTGTAAATAAAACCACCGTCTGCCTGACAGAGTGAGCCTTTGGTTCCCAGAATGTCTGTTCCTCCCTTCTCCCTCGTCCTGCTCTGCGGTTGCTGGTATGACTTGGACTCAAGCCTTCTGGATGATCCCCATCAGCTCTCAGGCTCCCAGTGGGAGCTAGGCTGGGACCCTGATCTCACTCTAGGGCAGGGTTGCTCATCCTTGCAACGGTTGACATTTCGAGTTGGATAATTGTTTGGGGATCTGTCTGTACATTGTAGGATGTTTAGCAGTATCCCTGGCCTCTACCCACGACATACCAATAGTACTCCCCACTTAGCTGTGACAACCCAGACTGTCTCCAGACATAGCCAGGGGTCCCCTGGAGGGGAGCCACTGTCCCAGAGGGCCACCTGGAATGTGTGGGCTCAGCCATACCCAAGCCCGGTTCACGTTCCCCACGCATCTGAATCCTGGTGATCGATTGTCTTTTACAACTATTTAGGGAAGATGAAGAAGCAAATTCCGCCTCCAGAGTTGAGGTGTGGTGGATACAGGATCAGCTGGAAGTTCAGCTGACCCAGGCCTGCAGAGGCCAGGGATCTATCTGCAGGAAGGGTCTTCCCTCTCCTCTCCTGGACGTCGAGGGTGAGTGAGAGAGGTGAATTTGGAGATTTCTGGCTGTACTTTCCTGACCGACGTGCCAAGCACTTCCTCTCCGGAAAGGCTGGTGGCACCGAGGCTGCACAGACGTCCCAGTGGCAGCTTCGTCTCATCCTAATTTGGCTGCAAGACAAGCTCAGATGTCCCACGATGTGGGAATGGTTACATTATGCCGTGGCCATACAGTGGACTATGATACAGCCATTGAAAATGTCTTCAACGACTTTTATGATGGAAAATGCTCACAGCAGACTGTTAAATGGGGCAGAGCTAAACCTGAGGGTGGGGACAACAGGCTTAATTAGGGCTGGCTGGGCAGGGGGGCCGGGAGACAGCAGATGCCAGAGGTGGGGCATGCAAGCAGGAAGAGAGGGAGAGCCTTCTTTGTGCCATGCCCCAATTTCGAGCACCAGCTGAGATTTATTTGTGGCTCCCGAGAAGAATCTCGACTGTTTTCTGCTAGTGAGTTACAACGGATTCGGGGAGCTCCCAGAGTGTAGTTTGACAGGGAAAGAACATTTTGGGCCATATCAGCATCTTAATGATCTGACTCTCTGCCAGCAAGGGCGACTTGACCTATGTAATGTGTTTTTTAATACTTTTTATTTATTTAATTTATTTATTTATTTATGACTGTGTTGGGTCTCTTAGTTTTCGTGCGAGGGCTTTCTCTAGTTGCGGCAAGCGGGGGCCACTCTTCATCGCGGTGCGCGGGCCTCTCGCTATCGCGGCCTCTCTTGTCGCGGAGCACAAGCTCCAGACACGCAGGCTCAGCAGTTGTGGCTCACGGGCCCAGTTGCCCCGCGGCATGTGGGATCCTCCCAGACCAGGGCTCGAACCCGTGTCCCCTGCATTAGCAGGCAGATTCTCAACCACTGCGCCACCAGGGAAGCCCCTGTAATGTGTTTTTAAACACAGTAAAATGATCTTGTCTAATTTTCTGCGATCGTGTTGGGGATGGAAGAAAACCCGCTCATTCTCAGGCCTCTAGATGGTATCGCCTCCTTCATTGGAACAGAAGGTGAAAATGATCTTAGGTGTTTGCATTGCTACCCATTCGGACGTGGGGTCGTTAATTTTGAAGCCCCGTATTGGTGTTCGAGTAGATAGGCCGTTTGTGGGAGTGTGCGTTCCTGCGGCGGGACCGATGGGTGAAATCTGGCATCGTCTGCAAATAGGTTACTAACGTGTGACGCTTCGGCTATTGCACCTTGTGGTCTGAGGTTTGTTCTCCCAGCAACTTCTCCTACTGAGAAAGGCATCGCAGGGAGAGAGGTGTTATCCTTTCTGCCTGCCCTCTTTTAGCCTCTTTGGGGTGTATAAGTTCTTCATACAGAATAGTAATCACCTGGATGTCTTCCCATCGACATTTCTTCTGAGGTTTTCCCTTTGTCCGTTTAAAGGAGGCGCTAACCCAGCTGCCTGCGGGATGGAAAGGCACGCATTAACGCGGAGCCGGCTTGTTCTCTGCTGGGCGGTGGCTCTGGCCACGTCCCCTTGGATCTCGATAGAGGCAGTCCATCCTGCGTGGGTCTGGGTTTTGTGAATTACTACCTCTGTCTGCTGTCTGGGGCTCCAGTCTGCGGAGAGCCATCGCCCAAGGGGACATCCCCTAGGGGCCCCTGGAGACACTCTGACATTTAGCTCAAAGTTATCCTGAGGCAGCACCTTTGAGGCTGGACACGTGGAAGAGGGCTGGTGAGTTGGCTGTTCCTGTGGAGAAGAGTGAATACAGAGAGATGGCCTAATGCCCCCACCCCATGCCTTTGGCCTCCTCTGGACTCGGACCAGCCAACTTGCTGAGGGTCTGCTCTCTGAAAGGCCCCCTAATAGTATAGGTGTTCCTTGAAGAACACAGGTTTGAACTGCACTTGTCCACTTATGTGTGGATTTTTTTCAATAAATTCATACCACAGGATACATCATCAGCCATTGGTTGAATCCACGAACACAGAACCACAGACTTGAGGATCCGCGGATTTGGGTATCTGTGCCAGGTCCTGGAACCCATCCCCTGCAGATACCAAGAGATGACCGTATTTCATTGCATCCTAAAATCCCCCTTACAGCTGGAGAAATCAAGACTCAAGCCGTCTAAATTTAAACTCACACCAGAGCCCTTAATCATTAAGCTATGCCCCTTTTACAGATGATAAAACCAAGGCTCACAGCTGCCCGGTAGCTTGTCAACAATCACACAAATGAGATTCAAAGCCCAGGATTCCTGACGACAGGCCTCCAACTGGGTCCACCTCCCGTAGCTGCCCCTCCAAACCGCACAGCCCCGCACCTGCAGTCAGATCACAGGGAAACATGCTCTCAGTTACAGGGTCAGCGGACGGGTTTGCATTCAAACTGACATTTGCCGGAAAGCAAGAGTCGGTCCTTTCATCCCCATCCCCACATCCCCCTTCGTGGGCCTCGCCTCTCCTTTCTGTGTCTTGAATGTTCCCCAGTTCTGCCTCTGGAGGCAAGAGACTGGTCAGAGGCAACCTCCATGCCGGTTCCTGAATTTTGTCACAGACCCACCGCATTCACGTTTTTGCCTCCCAGGGGCTGAGTGTGGCGTGTGGCAAAGCCCCGGACTGGGAGTCCTGAAGGCTGGCGTCTGCTGCCACACACCCTGATGTCCCGAGGTCGTGGGCTGCTTGCCGCCGGCCTCCAAGCCTCAGCTTCGCCTTCTGAAACCGGAAGTTCTCATCTCTGAAGTTTTGGTAATTCTGTGTAATCCTGGAGATCCTGAGAAAGGTGCCCAAGGAGGAGCGAGGATGGAGAAGAGGAGACCCCAGAGGGGGTCCTTCTTGAGCTCTCACTCCTCGCCTGTTGGAATGTCCGCTCCGTGACCCCTTGGCCACGGCCAGGCCTTGGCGTGTGGATACCCGCCGCCCGGAGAGCCCAGCCCTGGCTGTATCGTGACCCGGCTCCAGGCTGAATGCCCAGACGTACTGCAGACCCAGTCCCCGCCTGAGCCCCCATCCTGGACACCCAGGCTCGGGCTGTAGAGAAAGTACTGGGATCAGGGCGTGTACCCACCGTGCCCTCGGAACTCCTCATCTGTTTGAAGCGGTATCACATCTGTGTTCCTGTTTTTCTGCCTTGTCTTGGTTCATTTTCTCCTCTTCTCTCTCTCTCCCTGCAGCTTGAGGTGGAGGTACCGGGGAGCAGCAAGGTTGGCAGAGAGATAAGATTCATCAATATTTAATTTTTATGGAAATCATGTCTTAGAAATCCCCAAGGGGCTGAAAATTGTTCTGTGTTTTCAGAATCCCATGATGTTCCTGAAGAGGTTATGTTGTAAAGAAAACCACATTACTGTCTGCAGCTCTCCCGTTGCTCTGCAAACACCCGGGAACTTGACAGTTTAATCCACTCAAGGAAGCAAAAAGGTTCAGGTCACTGGTGGGGGCAGCCTGGCCCCAGCCCTGGGATACAGGATCGTGAGGCATCAGCCGTTACCACCGGGGAGGGAGACAGACCCAGCCTGCCCTGAGCAGACTGTTTTTTTTTTTGTAACTGTGTTGGTAAAATGTTCTTGTCTGAACAGGAATCTCAGGATGGCAGAGTCCCCTAGGGTTCCTGTTGTCAGGGAGGGTTTGCTTAGATGGAACAAGCTTTCTTCTCTTTACTCATGGCTGGGCACAAGTGGCCAACGGAAGACTCATGTCCAAGTCTGTTGCCAACAACTCTGGGGGGAGTTGGGATCTGGAAAGGACATTCATTCATTCATTCATTCATTCGTTGGTGCATCCATCCAAGATTCATTAAGCATCCACCATGTTCTAGACTTTGTTCTAGGTACTGAGAATGCAGCAAAGCACACCAGACACACAAAAATCCCGGCTTATATTCTTGTGGGTAAAGGCAGACAGTAAACCAGGGAAAATAAGTAAAATATATAGTATGTTGAATGGTGACAAGCACCAGTGGAGAAAAATGAAGCAGGAACCTTACATATTTACCCATTGGAAATGAAGATGTGTATCCACTGAAAGTCCTGCCCAAGAATGTTCATAGCAGCGTTATTCGTAATAGGTAAAAACGGGAAACAGCCCAGGGATCCATCAAGTGAAGGAGTCCGCAAATTGTTATGTCCACACACGGAATGATACTCAGCGATAAAAAGCAACAATCCACTGCCAGATAAAACAACATGGGTGGACTTAACAAATATTTTTCTGAAAGAAACCAGACTCACAAAAATATGTGCTGAGTGATTCTATTTATAGGCCGTTCTAGAATAGACAAAACTCCTCTGTGGTGATGGAAGTCAGACTAGGGGTTGCTCTGGGGGAGGGGGGTATGAGTGGGAAGGGGCCGAGGAAACTGGTGTGAGGAAAATGCTGTGTGTCCTGATAGGCATTCATCAAAACAGACTGGGTGGTACATTCAGGGTCAGAGCGTTCCATCGAGGTAAGTTACACCACTGAAACAGAAGTAGAAAACACAGCAAGGGATTGGGTGTATCGGTGATAGCGGGAGGGATGTTGCAACTCGAAATGGGGTGGCTAGGGAAGGCCTCACGGAAGAGGTCTTGCAGAAAGTGAGGGAGAAAACCATGAGGGTATCTGGGGGGGCTTCCCTGGTGGCGCAGTGGTTAAAAATCCGCCTGCCAATGCAGGGGACACAGGTTTGAGCCCTGGTCCGGGAAGATCCCACATGCCGCGGAGCAACTAAGCCCGTGCGCCACAACTGCTGAGCCTGTGTTCTAGAGCCCACGAGCCACAACTACGAAGCCCGTGTGCCTAGAGCCCATGCTCTGCAACAAGAGAAGCCACCGCAATGAGAAGCCCACACTCCGCAACAAAGAGTAGCCCCCGCTCGCCACAACTGGAGAGAGCCCGCGCGCAGCAACGAAGACCCAACACAGCAAAAATAAATAAATAAAATAAATTAATTTAAAAAAAGAAAGCCGTGAGGGTATCTGGGAAAGCACACTCCAGGCAGAGGGCACAGCAAGTGCAAAGGCCCTGAGGTGGGAGCGAGACTGCAGTGGCCAAGGACTGGTAAGAAAGCTAGCGTTAGTTTGCTCGGCCTGTCATAACAAATTCCCACAGACTGACTGCTGGGTGGCTTAAACAATAGAAATTTATTTTCTCTCAGTTATGGAGGCTAGAAGTCCACGATCAAAGTGTTGGCACGGTTGGTTCCTTCTGAGGCCTGTCTCTCTGGCTTGCCAGTGGCCTTCTTCTCCATCTCTGTGTGTCTGGGTCCTAATCTCTTCTTATAACGACACCAGTCAGATTCGATGGGGGCCCATCCTAATGGCCCCACTTTAACTTAATTGCCTCTTTAAAGGCCCTGTCTCCAAATACAGTCATATTCTGAAGTGCTGGGGGTTAAGGCATCAACATATGAATTTCAGGGGACACAATTCAGCCCATAAGAGCCAGTGTGGATGGAAGTGTGGGGGACACAGACGCAGACAGCTGCGTGCTCTCTGCTGCCGCCGTGGTACCCAGGCTGCTTGTTCCCGCCGCTCGCTGTGATGAAGGTATTGATCTGGGACGAGGCGGGATGAGGGCTTTTCGGGAGAGGATGGGTAACAGTGGGAGAGGCCAGAGGTTGCAGTTCTTGTGATGGCTTTTCACTAACTCACATCAGCAGGAGAACTTGCTTCCAGAAAGCCAACGGCATTCTGATTGAGGGTCAGGACACAGATTCGCTTTCTGTTGAGCAATGACATGGGGGCCCCAGGGTGGGTGGAGTCTAGCCAGAGGTACTGATGGGGTTTGTCCAGCCTTTTGTCCCCTCACTCCAAGCCCAGCGGCCCCAGCTGCCGGTGCTGGACGTCACCGCAGCTCTGACAGTGATGGCAGCTGTGGCTGAGTGGGTCCTGCTTCCAGGGTTAGGGCCCCATTGTGGCCACTGAGCCCTCAGAGCAATTCTTTTCTTTTTTTAAATATTTTTTTAAAATTTATTTTTTGGCTGCATTGGGTCTTCGTTGCTGTGCACAGGCTTTCTCTAGTTGCGGTGAGCAGGGGCTACTCTTCGTTGCAGTGCACGGGCTTCTCAAGGCGGTGGCTTCTCTTGTTGCGGAGCACAGGCTCTAGGCACGTGGACTTCAGTAGTTGTGGCGCATGGGCTTAGTTGCTCCGTGGCATGTGGGATCTTCCCGGACCAGGGCTCAAACCTGTGTCCCCTGCATTGGCAGGTGGATTCTTAACCACTGCACCACCAGGGAAGTCCCAGCGATTCTTTTCTCTATGTGTCTGATCGAGGTTAAGAATCACAAGTGCTGCTTGGGGGAGGGACTTCCAACCTTTGCTTGATCCTGAGCTTTTGGGGCCTTGGAGGGGGAGCCAAAAAGAGGAATTTTAGGAACCAAACTCTCAGGTACTCTGAGTGTCAGGAGGGTGGTCTGGGGCCCGCCTCTAGTACAATTTAAGGTCTTAAGAGTTAAGAGTAAGGGAGCCCTTACTATGTGCTGGGTCCTTTTCATGCGTCATCCTCCCTTCATTCTCCCAGCACTCTATGGTGTGAATGTTATTGCCCCCAGATGACAGATGAGACAGCCAAGACTTGGGGGGCAGGTAGTGATTGGTCCAAGGTCATACAGATATTCAACCGTGGCCCTGGGATTCGAGTCCAGGTCTGTTGGATTGTAAACCTGGTGCTTTTTCTCCTACCGGGTGCTTCCTCCCTGGTGCCTCTGGACATGAGCCCGTGGACACCCAGAATGACTGCCTACCCCTAGCCCCCTGTCCTGGAAGAAATTTGCAACTCAAGCCTCGTCCAGGAAAGGCATGGGGGTAAATGTCCTAGTCTCACTGGCCCTCACTTTGGATCAGAGGGAGAGAAATGAGATCCTCCAACTCTTCCAGGCAGGACAACTCAAGGAATCTGTCCATTTTACAGATGGAGAAACTAAGGTTCCAAAAGGGGAGGTGATTTGCTTACGGTCCCATAAAATATTTAAGGGCATTTCTAATGCCAAAGTGAGCACTGAGGTCTGGAAGCAGATTGTGTGTGTGTGTGTGTGTGTGTGTGTGTGTGTGTGTAAGGGTGTGTAGTGTAAGAATAGTGAAAGCATCCTCTCTCCTGTCCCCACATGGCAGCTCAGCCCTGAGAGAGGAACGCGGGGCTGGCAGAGGCAAAACTGCCCCTGAGCCTTGACGAAGGAGGAGGGAGTTGGGGAGACGCCTTCGTGGGGGCTGTGAGGTCTCTGGGAGAGCATCCCACCTACACTTAGGAGAACAGCCCTCCACTGGGGGTAGCCTCCCCTCCTACCTCCTAAGGGACCACCCGGCCCCAGGCTCTGCATTGCCCTCCCCTGGCTGGGACACCATCCACTGTCTTTTCTGAGTGCCGAGATCCTGGGCTCTGCCAAGCCACGCTCAGAAGACGCTATTGATTTTCCTTTATTTATTTTTTTTATGAGATTTTTGCTGTGGGCAAAAAACAAAAAGGTTTGTTCAGCGTTTCCCTTAGCAGCGAGAAGTTTTCTCTGCCCACTGCTTCCCTCGCCCCCAAGCACACACTCAATTGACTCCTCTCCTCTCTCGGTGCTCCAGAGGGCCTCGCATCTCCTGTTTGCAAGATGCACAGAGAGGCAGAGTGGAAATGGGGCTGAGTGTCCTACCTGGTGCCTGGTACATAGTAGGTGCTCAAGTAAAATGTGTGGGAGAGGTGAGTGGAGGAATTGCCCACCAGGGAAAGGAGGCCGAGGATGGCCCGTTCCTCTGTGAAGAAAGCACCTACTGTGTGCCGGGCCCAGGACTGGGCAATTTGGACATTTCTCATCTAGTTTTCACAACCGATGTGCAAGGTGGGTTTTATTCCCTTTGTTCAATGGTGAAATTCAGAAAGGTTCAAGGTTACCCAGGCTGTGAACCTGAATTCACATTCAGGCCTTCCCAATGCCAGCGCCCCAGCTCTCGCTGCTGTGCGGTGGGTGCAACCTTCTCCCCAGAGGAAACCAAGAAAACATATGTAAAAAACTGCCAGGAGTTGGCTTGGCCTTCTAACCCTGGCAGGGCCCCTCCGATCTAAGGAAGCCCCCATCAGCCTGAGCACCTCGGAGCGGCCAAGGCCTGGCCGTGCCCACCCGTCCTGTCCTGGAGAGATGCTGTGTGAGAATCTGTCACCGGCCCTGCACCCCACCCTGCAGCAGGACTGCAGAAGCAGGGGTTAGGTCTGTCTCTTTCCAGGGAGGGCTGGTGGGAATTCCAGACCTCACTGGGGGCTCACAGTCTGTTGGTTAAAGATGTTGAATGCTGAGCTGCCCTGGGTGGGCCTTTCTGTCCCATTCTAACCCAGACACATGTGGTTTCACCACCTGGAATGCCGTTCCCTCCCCAGCACTCCTGACGACCCCCTAGATGTCTCCAAAATCCAGGTCCAGTCCCCCCAGTGGAGTCACCCCTCTGTAATAGCTCTGGTGCTATTAACAGTGGACTTTTCTGGACTTCCCTGGTGGTCCAGTGGTTAAGACTCCACTGCAGGGGGCACGGGTTCGATCCCTGGTCGGGGAAGTTCTGCATGGCGTGTGGTGCGGCAAAAAAAAAAAATTTATACACACACACACACACACACACACACACATATATAAAGAATGGGTAATAGAAGAAGGTAGTTATAAATACCAACTATGACTATGTGACCAGTTACATAAATAAAGACTGTAATTATCATAAAAAACAAAACCAAACAGACAAACAAAAGACCGTGGGCTCATCACCGGCCAGCAGTGAGCTGCCAGAGGGCAGAGGTCCCGTCTCATTGAGCTTTGTCTCCCCTGGGTTTGGGCCCAGATCCCAGCGCTGGAAGGACGGACAGACACCCCTGTAGATCCCATGCGGCTGGCAGGACATCCCCCGTGCTCACCCTGGTCCCTGAGCGGCGGGGGTGTGGCCCCTGCATTCACCCAGGATGCTTCTCTTCCTCTCCTTCCCTGGCAGGAGTTCCCCTTGGCCATCCTCAGGGGCTGGGAGTGCTACTGTGCTTACCCCACGCCCCAGTTCAACTTGCGGGATGCTGTGGACAGCTCGCTGTGTGGCCAGGAGTCTGAGGCCCGAAGGCTAGCGGAGTACTGCGAGGTCTACCAGACGCCCGTGCAGGGTGAGTTCTGCCCCAGAGATGGACAGGCGTGCGGGGCCCTCCTCCTGTGTCTACCGCTGGTTGTGGCACTTGGTCTGGGGGTTTGGACTGAGTATGCGGTCCTGGGGCGGGGAAGGCGTCTTGGTGGGTGGTCCTATCTTGGGCTAACGGGAACAGGAGGCCTCCACCATCCCTGGAGGCTGGACACAGGATGCGGGGCTCGGTTTGAAGAGCACCTGACCTTCATCTGAGTCTCTCTGGGGATGAAGGTGGTTTGAGAACGAGCAGAGAGGCAGGGTCCAGAGGGATAGCAGTGGCAGGGTGGTGGGGCGGGGTGACGTGGCAGCCCAGTGGCCACGGGGGCCTCCCTGAGCCAGTCCAGGACCTGGGGATCAGTAAGCCACCCAGGCTGTGTGCCAGGCTCCAGCATCTTCCTTGTGTGAGAAGCAGGTCTGCCCCAGCTGACCTTGGGAGTCTGCAGGATGCTGAGTCCCACCAGACTCTTACCCTGGGAGGTCTCGTCATCACTGGGGCTTTCTCTGGCCAGCCGCGGACCCGTGCAGCCAAGGTCCAGGTGGCAAATCCCTTCCCCTTTTTGGGCCTCAGTTTTCCCATTCATCTCCCAGTGGGAGTCCTGGGTTGGCATTTCCTATCTAGGGAAGTCTGAGAGAGAGTCTGGGAGTCGCAGTGGAGGTGGGTAACCCCGAGACGACTTCTGGACTTTCAGATACCCGGTGCACGGACCGGAGGTTCCTGCCCACCAAATCCAAAGTGTTCGTGGCTCTGTCGAGCTTCCCGGGAGCCGGGAACACATGGGCGCGGCACCTCATCGAGCACGCCACCGGCTTCTACACAGGGAGCTACTACTTTGACGGCACTCTCTACAACAAAGGTTAGTGAAGGCTGCAGGGCAGGGAGGAGGGCAGTTCCCAGCGCCCAGACTGCAGCTTCTCCAGCCCAGCTCCTCCCCGGAGCTCTAGTGCTGTGCTTCTCAAACTTGAACGTGCATAAGCGTCACCTTGAGGGCTTATTAATTCAACATAGCTTCCTGGTTTGCACGCCCCCCTCCACCAAGAGAGTGTGATTTAGTCGATCTGAGATGGGACCTAGGAATTGGCATTCCTAACAAGCTCCTAGGTGGTGCTGACACAGCCAGCCCTAGGACCACACTTTGAGAGAAAATTCACAAGATCTGTTCTGGATTCAAAGGGAAAGCCTAGTAGCTTAGATTCCCTCTCTGTAAACATTTCTTGAATTTTCCTTAATTTTTAGAACCCTCAATAATTAGGGGAAACTGACTTCATGTGTTCATTTCCTTTTTCTTTTTTCTTTGTTTTTGAGGCAAGTGTAGCTTATCAAAATACGATTTTTTAAAACGAGGTCCAAAAATCTTCAAGAGTTTAATGATTTCTAATATTTCTCTTGTGGAAATAAGAGGCCTCATTATGTCAAGTAAATGAACTTTAAAATGGCTCAAATCTGTGTACTGTTTAAGACTAAGAACCTCAGATAAGCCAAGTGGGATCTATATTTGGTGAAATATATTTCTCTGTTGTCAAGTGTTACAACAGTTTCTCTGGGATTCTTAGAGTTTGGTTGAGGAAAAGAGGATACTATCAGTAACATCCTAGAGAAAACACAAACTTCCTGAGGTGGCAGCGGGTTCTAGAATCACCCACAGCAATCTTGGTCTGGTTGGGAAAAAGCCAAGGGTGTCCATATAGCCCAGTTTCATCACCCCTGGGAGTCTTGAGTGTTATGGCAGCTACAGGTGAAGTGGCCAGATGAAGCACATGGACCTGCCCACTCTGGCCTAGTCCCCTGGGAACCACCTAATGTGTACAGGCTGCAGCTACCCACCGTGTTCATCTAGAAAGAAGGCCTTTACCTTATTCAAACAGCTGGCTATCTCAGTCTACAAATGGCTAAGTGGCCCAATGGCTCGATAGCTGGGCATAATAAGGATTGGGTTGCCACTGCCTCAGAATGGCTTTAGAGATCCCCGATGCATCTTTGAGCCTTACGAGACTGGTTAGATGTAGCCGCTGGCCTCAGAGCACTGTCAGAGCAGTCATACACACACACACACACACACACACACACACACACACACACACACACACACACGTGAAATTCACAAGGAAGCTCCAATGCCAAAATGCCAAACCGTCATGGTGAGCGTGGTCTGAGTTATAAGGAAAAGTGGTGCCTGTTGAAACAGGCCAAGGCAGTACAAAAGGCACCCTGGGCCTCAGGGTGTCAAAGACCAGATCTCATGTTTACTTGGCTCATGGTCTGACTCATTCTTTCCTGGAACTTCCCAGCTGTTTGACACAATGAATCAAAGCAAAGACTTTTGGTGTTTGGCCCATGGCAGAGATGAATTTGAAACGTGTTGAGTTTCAGCTGGTGACCCCAGACTTACAGACTCAAAGGACACTTGCATTTTTCAGGCATCAAAGACTTGCTGTAGATACAAATACTTCCCAACCATTCATGAAGGGGGGTGTGGGGATGGGACTCATTTATGTTTCCAAGAGCCCGAGGCAAGCTCATGGGCAATTCTGGAGCTTGTCGCCAGAGCTGGATGGCATGGGCTATGTTGAGATGTGGCCAGGAGACCAGGTTCAGGGGACATCTTTCCAGGAAGCCTTCTGTGACATCCCACTACACTCCCAAACTAGTCCCCCTTACTCTTTGTTCCCATAAGCCCCTATGCTCTGTATTACACTTGGGCTATCCCCCCACTAGACTGTAAGCTTAAACACAGGGTCTGAGTCTTACCCCTTTATCCCCAGTGTAAAGTCCAACACAGAACGGGCACACAATGATATTTGTTGGTAAATGTGTGACTCTGTGTAGGGATGGGTAGAGTCTCCACAGGTGCAAGGCTGGAGACCAGTTATAGGACTGTGGCATAAGGTCAGAGGGTGGCGCTACAGCTGCTGACTGCCCTTGAGCTTGATGATGGGGATCCTGCCCCTTCTGTGGGGAGGTGAGTAGAAGACGGAGGCCTCACAGGGACACACAAAGCCACGTGGAGAGAGCCCTGGCTCTGATGCTGTGGTGCTGTGTGATCTTGAGCAAGTCACATAGCCACTCTGAGCCTCAGTCTCTTCATCTGGCTATGCCTGCCGCTGTGGTCAACTCACAGGGTTATCTGCAATGCTCGTGTGACATAGCCATGCAGATGCCCAAATGAATGCGTCTACAGCGTCTAGAGAGAGGGCGTGGTCGGGCTCTGCCTCCTGACTTCTGGGATCTACAGGAGGTGCCGTATCTTCTTTCTCTTGCAGACGCCATCCTTCCCCACTTAGATGCCTCCCGCTCTCACTGTCTCTTGGGCAGGGTCAGGCCCCACCCGCCATCCGTAGGCCATCCCACTGCCCTCTGCTGCGCCCCCAATGTCGGGTGCAGGTTGGCGCTCAGACCTGTCTGCTGCCCTGGCAGCGGGGGCTCCACGATGCCTTTCTCCCGGGCAGGGTTCAAGGGCGAGAAGGACCACTGGAGGAGCCGGCGCACCATCTGCGTGAAGACCCACGAGAGCGGCAGGAGGGAGATTGAGATGTTCGACTCGGCCATCCTGCTGATCCGGAACCCGTACAGGTCCCTGGTGGCCGAGTTCAACAGGAAATGCGCCGGGCACCTGGGCTACGCAGCTGACCGCAACTGGAAGAGCAAAGGTGAGCACAAGGGGCCGGCGGGGTGGGGGAACGGTTGCAACTTTATTCGTGGGGTCAGTCTGCTGATACACGCTTACTGAAGTCCTACTATGTGCCAGGCACTGGGCAAGGCGCCAGGAGCCCAGGCTACAGGGGTCACAGTCTCTGCCCTCAAGGCACGCACAGTCTAGCCTTTGGGCGATGAATTAAAGAGACGCAAGTCAGGAGAGTGAGTGATATAAAATGAAGCCATCAGAAATACAGCTGTGTCCAGCAGAGTGGGTGGCATGATGAGACGCGGGGCCTGAGGCTGGGCAGGCTTGTGCTTCCGTCCCTGTGTGACTACGGATCAGCTGAGGCTGGTGGGTGTCCCCCCGTTTCCCTATCACCCTCCCTCTAGACCAGCCCCCGTCAGCCATCCCTGCCCTCCTGCTGACTCCCCTTGAGGACGCAGGCAGGCTGAGCTCTGACCCCTCCTGGGTCTCTTACCAGCCCAGTGACCTGAGGCAAGCTGCAGACCTTGTCTTCTGAGCCTCGGTTTTCTCACCTTAAAAACAAGGGTGGTCCCATCTCATAGGGTTGTTGTGAAGATTAGAGAAAGCAGATGCTTCCCACAGCATTTGAGGTGTCTTAATAGCCCAGTTATGGAAACTATTTTTGTTGGGGTGATTCTTGACATTTGCACCCTTCTCCCCACTTAAAAAAAAGACCCACCAAATTTCTAAATTTGCTGAAAAAAAACCTCACGGAGCAGATCACCTGCCAGAGATCGCAGCTGCCCCGCCTGTGGCCTCATTGTGCGTCACTGGTTAAACCGGCGATCGCACCCACAAGACACAAGAAGCATCAGTTAGGCACCGCATTCACGTAGCTGTGTAGGAGGCCCGGGGACAGGAAATCCTGCCTGCACAGCGTCGTCTTCTGACTAGGAGGCATGGCAGCTGCCCCCCACACACTGCTCGGCCCCCATTACCCAGACTGGATGTGCAGAGCTGCCAGGGCAACATCAAGGTGAACCGAGGGTCATCTCGACAGAGAGGCCCTGCCTTGGTTGTCTTTAACTCCACTATGTCCCATAGGCCCGAGACCCTGGGCTCTCGCCACGCAGAGACAGTCCCAGAGGTCAAGGTCCACCCGAGAGAGAACCAGTTCTTGGAACGCACGGTCCCCGTTTGTCTTAACTTGGTGTGTTTCCAAGGAAACCGCTGGGGGAAGGTAGACCTGAGGTCACAGCTCCCAGGCGGGCTTGCAGCTCTTCAGAGCCCAGCCTGCTATAACCCTCCCCAACACGAGGTCGCCAAGAGGGTCTTCCTCCGGGGGAGATCGGGTAGGTCGGCCCCGGGCGGTGGACGACGGAGTATCCTGGCCCCCAGGAGGCCAGCAGCCCCACCAGGGCCGAGCCCTGACACGGCGCTCCTTCTCGCCCACCCAGAGTGGCCGGACTTTGTCAACAGCTACGCGTCATGGTGGTCCTCGCACGTGCTGGACTGGCTCAAGTACGGCAAGCGGCTGCTGGTGGTTCACTACGAGGAGCTGCGGCGCAGCCTGGTGCCCACGCTGCGGGAGGTGGTGGCCTTCCTCAACGTGTCCGTGAGCGAGGAGCGCCTGCTCTGCGTGGAGAACAACAAGGAGGGCAGCTTCCGGCGGCGCGGCCGGCGCCCGCACGACCTCGAGCCCTTCACCCCCGCGATGAAGGACCTGATCAACGGCTACATCCGGACGGTGGACCGGGCCCTGCGTGACCACAACTGGGCCGGGCTGCCCCGGGAGTACGTGCCCAGATGATAGGCCCTGGCCCGCTCGGCCCACCCCGCTGGGAGCCGGCCGCCCCCGCGGGGCTACGCACGTGCTCAAACGCTCGGGTGCCCCCCTGGGATGCTCGGGCGCCGATGCCACCTGCAGGGAGGTCCCCCACCCCAGGGCTGCCTGCCTCCCGCACGGGGAGACTGGACGTGAGCCCCGGCCAGGCGGACCCGATGTCACAGGATGGACGCAAAGGGACACGCACTCCTAGCCAGACCCGCTTAGACCTGCCGCTCGCTGCTCACGGTGCCCTAACGCGCCTGCGCCACCACCCGGCTGTGCCAGACACGCCCAGACTTGCAGACGCGAACGTTCACGCAGGCGTGCAGACGCCGGGTTGTGCGTTCCTCGGGGCTGCCTGTCCGTCTCCCCCACGCACTGACACACGCGTGCACCCTGGGCTCTCGGAGGCCCCGGGCTTCCTGTTTCCAGCCCAGTGCAGGCTTGCTGGTCAGGGGCTTTGACTGGGGGATACTGGGCTGGGTGAGCTTAGCGCTCTGAGGAGCCAGGACCCCGGCCTGGAGGCGGGCTCACAGCCTGTGTCCGCCGGGCCAGGCGGCCCTGACCGCGCGCCCGCATCCCACAGCGTGTGTGGTGTGATGGCCAGGCGCCGCCAGCTCTGCAGCCCTGCCTCTCCCTTCGCCGGGGGTGCGCTGGTGGCACCTCGGGTAGAGCGGAGCTGCCCACACAAACGCCGCACCTCAGGACCGGCCACAAGTTCTGTGCACCCCCGACCCCCCGTCCAACATCAGCACTCCTTGAGGTGGGCGCCTCCTTGCCTGGCTTCTTTCTCCGACTGTCCCCGTAAAGCTGGGGGTTCGTGCCATGTCCCAGAAGCAGGGTGTGGGGGCGAGGAGGCAGCAGGGCAGGGAAGGGGCTGGGCCTCCAGGGGAGCCCTAGACCTGAGGGGTCTGTACGCCAGCAATGCCAGCAGGAGGGGGCTTGGGGTGGGCATGGGCAGACCCGGGAGGGATGAGTCTGGGTGCCACTGGAGCTGGTGGTCCCCCCTGTCTTGACGGGCCCCTGCTCTCCACGGGGTCGCCCCTGGGTTCATGAGGAAGGGGGGTGGCATGGCCTGTCAACAAGGCTGCAGCTTCTGTCTGACCCCCACTGGCCCAGCCCTCTCTGTCTCTCTGTTATTCACCCACCACTTCCTGTCACTGGGCCTCTTTGTCACACCCTCTGTCTCTGTTTTCTGTGAGGCTGACATCTTTCCCACTCGTTCATCCAAGAAGGGGAAGGGAACTCCCGGGCGCTGACGCCTGCTGCTGTGTACAAGCCTACGGGCCTCCTGAGAAGGTGCATTCATAAGGTCCCCTCCCCTCACTGTCCAGTGGGGACTGGGGAGGGGTTGTCACAAATGGGAGTGAGAAACCCAGTGACTGAGGAGTGTGTGTGCTGTGCGGGCTCCCAGGGGGTCAGGGAATGCATCACAGCGGCTTTGAACTGGTCTTGAGGAACCTGTAGGAATTCTTCCAGCCACGCAGAGGGGAAGGGTAATTGAGGCGGAGGGAACAGCATGTACAAAGGCTCAGAAAACCCTTGTATGTTTTGCAGAAGAGGTGAGTGGGTGTGGGGCGTGTGTCTCTCTGAGTCTGTGCAGCAGGAGGATGGGAGTGGGTGGGTGAGGACAGAGGAGGGGACACAGAAAGGGACTCTCCTTACAGCCACTTAGCGCTCAGCCTGGGAGGGGCAGAGGTGCTGATGCTAATTACCTTCTTGGGTCGCCCTCTGCTACATGTCTTGGGCTCAGAAATGAGGCTGCGGAGACCAGGGGGCTCAGGTCTGGAGGGTGGGGTTGAGCCCAGGAGCACAGCCCAGGACAGCTGAGACCCAAGGCGGGCTGTGGAGAGCTCGGCGGCACAGTGACCCCTGCGAGGGAGGAACGTGGGCAGGCCTGAACTTGGGCAGCCCCTGAGCCCCTCTGCAGCTTCTCCAGGCCTGCGCTGGGCCTGCTGGTCTGACCTCTGCATCAGGAGGAGAGAAGGGGGTGAGGGGTTTGGGAAAGCCGGGCATGGGTATGGCAGACCCTCTGCTTCCTGGCTGGCAGTGGGAGCTGAGGGCCACTCCCAGTGGGGAAGGCAGGGCCCAGAGGCCTGGCGGAGCTGCCCTTCCTCAGAGGGAAGCCTCCCACGCCTTCGGTTTTGCCAGTGAATGGCCTCGAGTATCTGTTCCTGGTGGCCTCCAAGTTCTTCCTGAGGCTCCCCCAGACCCACGCTGATGCCGACGCTGTTTTAGACCCTCCTAAAGCAACACTCGGCTCAGCTCAAAGCTGGAAACGCCAGGGTCTTTATAAACAATTACTGATACAGCATGGCTCCGTGGCCAGGTCTGTGACGGCCCCTGACGAGGCCGGTTCTCCTGAGTTGTAGGCGTAACTGAAACCCACCAGGAGCTTCCACACTGCCCTGGAAGGGGGCCCAGGGGATACCTGCATCCCAGAGCAAACCTGAAGTCTCATAGGAGACCGTAGCACTGAGTGATGGAGAATAGGGAAGCTGGCCTCCTCCGGAGACCGGCTTCCTGGCTCTGGCCCTCACTGTCCTGGCCGCCCAGATGACCTCCAGGTAGAAGACTCATATGCCAGGGAGTCTGTGAAGGGCAGTGGAGCAGCTGAAGGACCGACCAGGACTGCAGCCAGGGAGGGCCTGGCCCCCTGGGCTTCCCCCATCACCCCGGGGGTCAGGAGAACAGCGGCACCGGCTCGTTCTTCCTGGTAGATGCGTGAGTCCGTTCCCGGCTGCCAGGTACCCGGAAGCCTCCCCTCCTTCCAGGTGGAGGGTCACCTGCTCAAACGGCCTTGTAGTTTCCTTTGCACCTTAGCCAGGCACGCAGATGAGTGGAATGATGGGATCAGAGGGCATCCAGGTCATGTTGAGTCACTCCACCCAGCAAGGCCCCGACCCCTGGCACGTGCTCCCAGACGCTGGGTAAGGAGGTGCTAAGGCCCCGTGTGTGGATGGTTCTCAGTAGCCGTCGCCCAGCTCCTGAGAAGCACAGGAAGGGAATTTGTCCGTCCTTTTGGGAAAGTCCACTTGTCTCTCTCCACGTTAGGTCTCATCTGTAGCTCTCAGCTTCTCCATAAAGAGGATACTGTCCAAACCAGCCACAGAGTAAAAGAGGCTCTGTATTTAGAAGCGTGACAAATGCATCAGGAACCAATCAGACCAGAACAGGGAAACCCTGACTGTCTACAGATTCCAACTTTAATAGTAAGGCTGTGGAGTTAACACAAACCTGTGTTAAAACATATAATTCTCATGGATTTTACCTCCCGTTGTGGATCAATTTGGAAAAACCAAAATATATAATTTTAAAAAACTAAAACTCATTCTGATAATCCCAGTGATGTGTAAATGAGAGAGAAGAATAGACAGGCTTCCAAACCCTGGGAAGAAAGCTGCTTAATTATGTGAGCATACTATAATGAAGTCTCTTACAGCTAAAATTACATTTTGAGTGCATGAATATGCGGTAATGTTTGCATACCAGAATGCATTTTTTTCCCTTAAAAGTAGCAGGAGCTACTTGGTTCTTAGGGGGTCCCAAGAGGGGAGATGGAAGAGCTGGGATTGATCTTTGTGGTTGCAAGAATTCTTGGGGCTGAAGTTTGATTTCTTTTGGCTGGAAATTTGTTGGAGGTGTTTAAGACGTGATGCCTCCGAAGTAGTTCATTAGCGTTTAGGGAGAAAGTGATTGGTCTGAACCCACCTTGATGACCACTCAGTGTTTGCCGAGTTGACCTGAACAAGGTTGTTGGTTGCATTCCCAATGTTCATTCCCCCATTTCCTTTCCCAGCAGACCCTGATGTCTGTTGGCAGGGGCAGGTTATGATCTGCTGGAGCTGTCTCTACCATCACTTCTGGGGTGGGACGCATGACCTAGACTAAGCCCACACCACACCCCATCTCTCTGGCTACAGTGATTTGTTCAGGTATGGTCATATGAGCTAAGACAATGGAACCAGATGGAATTTCAAGACTTTTTCTGGAAATGTTTTTATGCACTCTGTTGGATGTGAACAAGGAAGTAGGTAATCCTGGGTCTTGATGGCAGCCGTCTTGCTATCCTGGGGCAGGAACCACTCCCAGCATGAAACTGATAACTGAAGGGAGAGTCAGGAGGGAAGGAAACCAGGTCCTTGGTGACACTGTTAAGTACAGGATCTAGCTTTGCCTGTGATTGGCCCTGCCCGTGGATGGTTTTGTTACATGAGCCAATATAGTCCCTTTATTGTTTAAGTTGGGTTGAGTCTGGTTTCCGTTACTTACAACCCAGAGCTGTGTACAAAGGGCTTGGGTTGAGAGGCCCTGGGGTTCTGACATTCTCCGTCTCTATGGCTGAAGTAGATAAAGACGGAGGCTTGGACAAGAATGAGCTGTCAGGTTAGGAAGTTGCTTTTTACGGGAATGGGGGTGGGTGTGAAATCCTCAGTAGGAAGCTGTGCTCTGTCAGCCAGGACAAGTAGCATTTTTAAGTCAGTACATTATGAGGTCACCTGCATATCCTGAGAAAATCATTCCTCTTGATTGCCCAGCCCACACTAGAAGTTGTCTCCTTTAACCCTTAA
The DNA here is from genome assembly GCF_949987535.1 of Balaenoptera acutorostrata. Taxonomy (NCBI): domain Eukaryota; kingdom Metazoa; phylum Chordata; class Mammalia; order Artiodactyla; family Balaenopteridae; genus Balaenoptera; species Balaenoptera acutorostrata. The sequence goes on from NC_080083.1 coordinate 11,169,730, forward strand.
CCAATGCTATGTGATTATCTCCACTTGACAGATGAGAGGACTGGGATAGTATCTGTGATGATTATAAAACTGTGGTCCTGTTCTATTTACCATAACTCCTTTCATGGAGAATATGATGTCGTGTTGGAAGGAATGCTTTGACAAGTTACTTGGATTGAGTGTGAGACCCCCTTCGAGGGACATGTTCAGGTAACAGCTGATGGGCAGTAAACTGCCTTCAAAGGAGGGTAGGTATGCTTAGCCCTACCGCTTTGGTTTTGCTGAGTGGGACATGCAAGCTTGGGGCAAAGCAGAATCGCTGCCATTGGCAGAGAGGTGGGATGATGCCACTGAGAGTTCCCCTCCTCTGTCTTAACCTCTTTAACCCTACTGTGTGCTAAAAATTGGAGGGACAAAGGGAGTTATATGTGGCCCTTATCTTCAAACTCTCCTTGGAAAGTCTGACCATAATACAGTGTGCAGGACAGAGGTCCAGAAAATATGTAGAAGGAGTCAAGAGTCCCAGGAAATCGATGTGAGTATATTTGTCCCCGGTGCTCCCTTTTGTAACTGAAGATAGATTTGGGCCCTCCTGAGAACTTCTACTATGCAAAAACATTGCAGAAATCTGGGTCCCTGCCATGGGAAATACGAGCATATCTACCCAAATAACAAACATAATTGCTTATATAAAATGAGGGATCTCGATAACAAAAATGAAAACAATTCCAGTTTTGGGGTTTTTTAAAAAACATATGAAAACAATTCCAGTTGATGCTGGATGCATAAGCATGAGCTGAATGAATGAACTTTCCAAGGTGTCTTCGGTACCCGCAATATTCTTTTCAGGTTGAGACAGATCCATGGCTTGATGATGTAGCCAATGATGATCAATAACAGTAAATAGTGTTCTTACAGGTCAGAAAATGTCACAGATGTCACCCCACATGTGCCTCAGTGAGGTGGACATTATTTCCATTTGCGGGGAAGAAAAATTTAGTTTCTGAGACTGAGTTGCCCGAAGTTCAAATCCTTTATTTTACAGATAAGAAAAGTGAGACTGCGAATGGGAACGGGTTTCCTACGAGGTTAGGCTGTGAGAATGGCTGGGGGAACTAGGGCCGGAATGTGGGCTCCTTCCCCAAAACCACCTGACTGTCCCTGTACTGCATCCCTATAACTCTTCAACAAGTTGCTGAAAATGAGGCAAGTGTGCACATTCAGCTCCTTTGGAAGCGACTCCATTCATTTCACTGCTAATTCTTTGCCAAGATACTTCTTGGTGGGCACCTGAGTTCAATATTAAGGGCCATTTATCAAGCATCCCCAGTACTTGAAAATCCGCTCCGAGGGAGCAGGTCTTTCCAAAGGACTGGGGTTAAAGAGAGGGACCGTAACTGGCACAAGATAGGAGCCCAGAGTTTTCATCCTAAGCTACAAGCATCTGAGGCAACAGACAGGCCCTGCTCCTCCAAGATATTAATAGATAAGCATCTTTGGCGGACCTGAGCCCAGCAGTCTGTGTGTTTAGGTATATGTGTTTGTGCAGCTGTGCGCTCCAGTTGCTGACAGACAGCTGCCCCTTTGAATCACATGCCAGCCATCCTGACCACTACAAGTGACAAGAGCCTGGATACTTGAGAAGCCAATCTTCGTCAGGTCTCCTCCAAAATGGCAAAGAGGAAAAAATAAAATCCTCTTAATATAAAATAATTTTTGTTTATTCCTTCCATTCTTCTTTTTTTTTTTAATTTGATAATCAATTCACCAACATTTTTTCATTCACTTGAAAGGCTATATTTATGTATTTTTTTCACTGGCTTTTAAACCAGTGAAGACAGGAACAGTATCTATCTTTGTGACCTCAGCCCTTAGCCCAGGACCTGATATGCAAGAGGCACAGGAAACATTAGTGCAAGGAAGGAGGATGCATGAAAATCTTAAATCACTTGGCTTGTAAAGTTTCCAGGAAAATAACATCTTCCGGGAAAATCATACCTCGTTCTTCCTATTTGTGAGCTAAGGAGATGTTGCTGAGACACTTGTTGAATTTTTCCATGCCCCGTCTGTTGAGATGCTTGGGGACTGGATTGATCTATAAGCATTCAGTGCTACAGGTAAAAAAAGGTGAAGAAATAGGGCAGCCCCCAAATTCCACTGGAGAGTTGTTTTGAACTGTTACGTAAGTTCCCGGTCAACCATCTACTCCTGACTCATAGAGAAGAACAGGAGACAAATGGGCAGGATTCTTGTCAAAAGCTCTTCCCTGCATGTTCAGGTGAACGGTCTAATGGCGTCATCCCCACCTTTGCTCCCCATGGGAGTCTCCACTGCCGATGGATGCCATTCTTGTTTGCCTTGGGACAGGTAGCTTCTCTACCTCCTCCAGATCTGCAGCTCATTCCTTAATTATTAAACCTCTAGCAAAACTTTTTTCTTCTAAATAAAAACCTCCTTTCTATTGGAGGCTCTGAGGTATAGCACACAGAACACCCCCTTACCCTGCCTTTTTCTCCTGAGAGCAATAGAAGAGGAAAAGTGTGTTTGGATGGGTGGCAAGAGAGGGAAGGATGGAGGGGATATCACTTCTTGATACCAAGGAGAACCGTCCTGGTCCCCACATTCAGCCTGGCAGGGAACCACCAAGTCAGGAAAACTCTGGCCAGACATCCTAATGGGATGGTCCACTCCATGGGCTCAACCATGAAACCAGCTCTCAGCATAATCCATTACTCCCTGTTCCGCCCAGGCTTCCCCTGTTCCATGGCCACATTAACCTCCATCAGATAATTAAGGGCTTGGCTTTCCATGAGAGGCCTTAAATGTCACCTTTCTGCCACCCAATACGTCTTTGAATGACACAGACGCTAATGAGATGTTCAAATATAGAAAACTGAATGACTCCTTGCCTTCATCGTGACATTTATTCAGCCGGAGTGGTCTGACTACACCACTACATTACTTATAATTTCCACCTGACCTTGGGTGGTGGAGTGTAATCTTTAAGGAAACTATCCATTTATTCTCCCTCACCTTATTAGCATTTAATTACTATGACAAATTTTCAGATGTACCAAGCATGTTAGGATTGTAATTCAATTTTCCCTTCAAACGGCCCAGTAGCCAAGGACAGTAGGACCATGTCGGACACCACTGAGTTCTGACTGAGGAAGCATCCTGGACCTAACTTCGTCTCCTGCCCCTCAGAGCACCAAGCAGGGCTTATCCAACCATGGCTGCCCCGTCCAAGGACCCTCTGCCCAAACCTTCTCTCTCTGTCTTTCTCATCACTGGGCTGAGGTTTTTTTTGCTGCTCAGGGTCAGGCCAAGTCATGGGGCCAGGAAGACGATGTTTGATGCAAAGGCTGCCAGCAAACCCTCAGCTCTGACAGCTGCACGTTTCCATAAGTGAAACATTTTATGCAGATTTTTGATTGCAGAAGAACAGCAGATGGAAATAATCCAGAGACACGCTCATGTATTCTCACTCCTTTAAACACCCACATTCTGTTTTTGTGAATTACTCTGCCATTTTCCCACAGAAATGCCCTGTGTGATACCTCTTGCATGTCCTAACCCCATAAATCACTGAGCTAGTCCTCGGCTGTGGAGAATAAGACAACTCTGGGGAGGGGAAAGCTCACCAGACCTGGGATCTGCAGGATTTGGGCTCCAGAACTGTCTGGGCCACTAACCATGCATCCATCTGTGGAAGATTCCGTCCCCTTCTCTATCACTCAAACATGGAGGTGGAGGTGACATCTGGGTTTAACCTCACGACCTTGTCTTCCCAGCCAGAGTTCACTGGGACTCTCTAACCCGAGCTGGGGTGATCCGATTCTCTCTTTTGGTCACTTGGACTTTGGCCTGAGAGACACAAGCCTGTCTGCCAGGTGTGTGAAATGACACCACGGGAGCGTGGGGTCCATGGAGCATGGGCGCCGGCACGCACAAGGTCTCTGCAGAGAGAACAATGGGCGATGTCATTGTCCTGGGAGAAGGAGAACCTAGGAGTAAATACCCCAGAGGGAGACGAGACGGTAGCTGTTAATATTAAGGTTAAATGAAAACCAAAACACAAGACAAAAGTTATGCACCTAATCCAATCACTACCCTCATTTGTCCATATAGTTTTCTCGTCCCTTATCATATGCTAATTTAATGTTTTACCTATGTGAACTAATGTAGACGTTTACTTTCCTTTTTATTTAGCATTATATTACGAACATTTTCCCATTTTGCTATAGTCTTTTTTATATCTTTCCCCCCACCAATTTCCTTTCTTTTCAAACTTTCCTGTCCTGCCCCCAATATAGTCCCAATAGTGACAGTCTGGTGTAATCCATTCACACTCTTCTCTATATTCCTATGAATATGTAAAAGCATGTGTGTGTGTGTCTCTATACCTATATCCATATATCTATATCTGTGAATATAGTGCATCATTTGGTGGAAGATAAAAAGGAAGAACAATCTGCATTGTATAATCACATTTTTGCAAAATCAAAGGATGGCCCCCAAAATTCAATTT